>NW_011495034.1:11123515-11124076 GCF_000754665.1 Bison bison bison | reverse complement strand
AATAAAGTAGAAATAGATGTTTTTCTGGAACTCTCTTGCTTTTTCAATGATCCAGTGGATGTTGGCAATGTGGTCTCTGGTTCCTCTGCCTTTTCTAAAACCAGCTTGAACATCTGGAAGTTCACGGTTCACATGTTGCTGAAGTCTGGCTTGGAGAATTTTGAGCATTACTTTACTAGCATGTGAGATGAGTGCAATTGTGTGGTAGTTTCAGCATTCTTTGGCATTGCCTTTCTTTGGGATTGGAATGAAAACTGCCCTTTTCCAGTCCTGTGGCCACTGCTGAGTTTTCCAAATTTGCTGGCATATTGAGTGCAGCACTTTTGCAGCATCATCTTTCAGGATTTGAAATAGCTCAACTGGAATTCCATCACCTCCACTAGCTTTGTTTGTAGTGATGCTCCCTAAGGCCCACTTGACTTCACATTCCAGGATGTCTGGCTCTAGGTCAGTGATCACACCATCGTGATTATCTGGGTCATGAAGATCTTTTTTGTACAGTTCTTCTGTGTATTCTTGCCATCTCTTCTTAATATCTTCTGCTTCTGTTAGGTCCCTGTC
>NW_011495034.1:11107587-11123415 GCF_000754665.1 Bison bison bison | reverse complement strand
AGGATGTCTGGCTCTAGGTCAGTGATCACACCATCGTGATTATCTGGGTCATGAAGATCTTTTTTGTACAGTTCTTCTGTGTATTCTTGCCATCTCTTCTTAATATCTTCTGCTTCTGTTAGGTCCATACCATTTCTGTCCTTTACCGAGCTCATCTTTGCATGAAATGTTCCTTTGGTGTCTCTGATTTTCTTGAAGAGATCCCTAGTCTTTCCCATTCTGTTGTTTTCCTCTATTTCTTTGAATTGATCGCTGAGGAAGGCTTTCCTATCTTTTCTTGCTATTCTTTGGAACTCTGCATTCAGATGCCTATACCTTTCCTTTTCTCCTTTGCTTTTCGCTTCTCTTCTTTTCACAGATGTTTTTAAGGCCTCCCCAGACAGCCATTTTGCTTTTTTGCATTTCTTTTCCATGGGGATGGTCTTGATCCCTGTCTCTGTACAATGTCATGAACCTCAGTCTGTAGTTCATCAGGCACTCTATCTATCAGATCTAGTCCCTTAAATCTATTTCTCACTTCCACTGTATAATCATAAGGGATTTGATTTAGGTCATACCTGAATGGTCTAGTGGTTTTCCCTACTTTCTTCAATTTCAGTCTGAATTTAGCCTAGGCACATGTAAACCTTTTTCACCCTCACTAGCCTTTTGTCTCTACAGAGCTCCTAGACCTGTCTGCATGACTGTGACGTTACTTCAGTCGTGTCCACCTCTGTGCAACCCTATGGACTGTAGCCTGCCAGGCTCCTCTATCCATGGGTTGGGAAGATCCCCTGGAGAAGGAAATGGCAACCCACTTCAGTATTCTTGGCTGGAGAATCCCATGGACAGAGGATCCTGGCAGGCTACAGTCCACAGGGTTGCAAAGAGTCAGACACTACTGAGAAACTTCACTTCACTTCACTTCACTTCTTTACCACTAATACCACCTGGGAAGCCCAGACCTGTCTAGTCTATTCCAGTTCCTTCTATTCAAACTTCTTGGAAAGTACTAGCCACTCACTGGACTAGCGAGTCACTCCCTGTCTCCCACTCACTCCTCAATTCTGCATCCTTGTTGCTGCTGCTGCTGCTGCTGCTAAGTCGCTTCAGTCGTGTCCGACTCTGTGGGACCCCATAGACAGCAGCCCACCAGGCTCCCCCGTCCCTGGGATTCTCCAGGCAAGAACACTGGAGTAGGTTGCCATTTCCTTCTCCAATGCATGAAAGTGAAAAGTGAAAGTGAAGTCGCTCAGTCGTGTCTGACTCCCAGCGACCCCATGGACTGCAGCCTACCAGGCTCCCCCGTCCCTGGGATTCTCCAGGCAAGAGTACTGGAGTGGGTGCCACTGCCTTCTCCATCCTTGTTTCTGCTCCTACTCTATTGCAGTTGCTGCTGTTTAGATTCTTAACTACTGAATCAAATGGCCACATTTTTCTATTGGGTCTTTTCTGTGGCATTTGATCTCGAATCAGTCATTTTTAGGCTGGGCTCTCTACACTCTAGGTTTCTGTGACAATAGTCTCTTTTTTAACTCTGACCTCTGTGATACTGTGCCTTGGGCCTCTTTGAGGCTCCATGTTAACTGCTATGACTCTATTTCAGACCAGTTAGCTCTCATTTGGAGGACCTCAGCAAACTTCTAAGTTTGCATCCTTGTCCTCTTTAAATCTATTCTCATGTAGATGATCCATATTGAAACCCACTACCATCATTCCCCTGTTTACAAAACCTTAGTTATTGCCATTGCCTATAGCTACAATGAGGACTTCCCACGTGTCTCAGTGGTAAAGAATCTGTCTACCAATGTGAGAGATGTGGGTTCAGTTCCTGGATGGGGAAGATCCCCTGGAGAAGGAAATGGCAACTCAGTCCAGTATTCTTGCCTGGAGAATTCCAAGGACAGAGGAGCCGGACGGGATGCAGTTCATGGGGTTGCAAAGAGTCGGACATGAGTGACCAGGCACGCATGCATGGCTACAGTGAACAAGTCAAATTGCTGCCTTACCCAATATTTCCTTTTGAGGATTTCCCAACAGCACTATTACTATATCCCAGTAGGAGCAAAACACATCGTAATGCTGAGTGGTGAGAGAGAATGTCCGGTGAAGTAGTTCAGTATTGCACAGGGTTCCCAAGGAAGATGGAAGGAGATGAGGAGGGAAGCTGAGTAGAGAATAGGTAATTAGGAACTTGGTGTGCTATTTTAGAGAACTTATGTTTTATTCAGTAGTATCCACTGGTTTTAAGTAAATTAGTATTATCAGTTTTATAGTAAAGAAAATTCATTCTTAAAATGGCATACTATATCTGAAAACCAATTTTTATAATGTGTATTAAGATAATTAAGGGATTACAGGACTGAGCCTTTGTTACTTTGAGTAGGAGAGATCTGAACATAGTTATGTAAACTCCTAAACATGAAAAGGCTGAATTGCAAGAAAGAGATCGGATAATTGGTGGAATGATTTGCCAGAGGCATAAGATGCCAGCTGAAGGATTAATACAGACAGAACAAGGAGCATCTCAATACTAGGTATGAAGAAAGGAGGGGAGAAGAGGGGGCATCTCTGTGCATATCGAGATGGACAAAGGAAACAGAATTCTCATGGGCTTTACCTAACTTGTGAACTAGGAAGTCATCGGTCATCTAAGAATGATGAAGGGAGTACTGGCAGATGGAGCTTCAGTGAGACTTTGGGATAACAGTTGAGGAAAACGGGAGCTAGAGATAAACGTGGACAAACAGAAAGATTATTTGGCAGTGTTAAAGATCATCTGAGATGGGATGTCATCAATATATAGTGACTTCAATAGGAATCTCTTCTGCTGACAGCACCTGGCCAATCACAGGAGACTAAGGAAAGCAAGAGGCAGCCATTTGATTGGACAAGTACAGGCCTGGAATTTCATCCTGTGAAGAGGGCACAGGTAATGGGTATTGACAAATGCTATTTCTGAAGCCTGAATCATAATGCCTAAGGCTGGCTGTGGACGTAGTTAACTGTCACAGATTCAGAATTATGATCGGTACACAAAGCAAAGCCCTAGTTGCTTTGCATGTTAAAACAATCTATTGATAATCAACTTTAATGTCCTCCAACTGTCAGCTCTCTTTTATCTAACAGTTGTGGATGTTTTGAAAGGGAGAATTCAAATAAATTTGAGAAACACTCAGTTTATGGAAGCAGCCAACTTGCCTTTTGTTCTTCTGAAAATGTTTCCTTATTGTCCACAAACTTCCTTCACACTCTTCTCTTTCAGAGGTTTTTGTTGTTCATTTATTTAGTCAATGAATATTTGAGTGATATGCTCCAGGCATAATAATTAAAATCCAATCACCTGAGCTGGAAAGTTTGTCTGTGTTAGTTGCTCAGTCATGTCTGACTTTGAGACTCCCTGGACTGTAGCCCACCAGGCTCCTCTGTCCGTGGAATTTTCTGGGTAAGAATACTGGAGTGGAGTGCCATTCCCTTCTCCAGGGATCCAGGTCTCCTGCATTGTGAACAGATTCTTTGCCATCTGAGCCACCAGGGAAGCCCTGGTGTCGAGCTGGAAAGTTTAGTCTTAGTATTTTTGAACATGGAAGAATTTGAGAATTATTCTTGGTTCTAACATGTTGGGAGCAACCAGATATTCCTGAGGCTTTTTCAGAGCTAATGGGTCATGCTGTATAACAAGGTGTCAAAAACTCATAAGGAAAAGTAAAATCATGATATGACACTACCAAGGGCAAACATCTCCTACTTGGAAGGAAAAGACTCATTTGCACTTTCAGTCTCTTCCTCTCTCATAATCTCTCTACATGAATTATGAGATTTGATGGCTGTGGTGATGGGGGTTTTAATGTATATAAAACTTTCTTTTCTTTTAATAATTTTTATTGGAGTATAGTTGCTTTACAAAGTTGTGTTAGTTTTGTTGTACAGCAAAGTGAATCAGCTATAAATGTATATATGTGTGTGTGTGTGTGTGTGTGTGTATAACACCACCTCTTTTTTGGATTTCCATCCTGTTTAGGTCACCGCAGAGCACAGGGTAGAGTTTCCTATGCTACACACTAGGTTCTCATTAGCTATCTATTTTATATTTAATTGTGTGTATATGTCAATCCCAATCTCCTAATTCATCCCAATATATAGCTAAGACATTTTCAGAGCTAATGTCATCCATATGTTTATCTCTACATTTATGTCTCTATTTCTGCTTTTCACATAAGTTCATCTGTACCATTTTTCTAGATTCCATATATACGCATTAATATATGATCTTTGTTTTTCTCTTTCTGACTTCGTTCTGTATGACAGCTTCTAGGTCCACCTACATCTCTGTAAATGGCACAATTTCATCCCTTTTTAGGCTGAATAATATCCCACTGTATAAATGTGCCACTTATTCTTTATTCATTCCTTTCTTGATAGATGTTTAGGTTGCTTCCATGTCCTGGCTATGTGATGCAAAGAGTGATGCAATAAATATTGGGGCCCTTATGTTTATTTATCTGAGCTAGACTTGAGATAGCCCCTTTCTGCCTCTTCTCCCACCAGACTACAAGTCCAGAAGGACAATGAGTGGCTCAAAAATATTTGTTAAATGAATGGATAAGTCATGCTAAATAGATATCATGAGTCTAGTAAAGTTATCTAGGCTATGCCAGCCATGGCTGGATTCTGCTATAATCAAGTGACCCCTTAGAGGACCCATGGCTCCTGGGGAGTGAAGTTTCTGAGATGAAACTCTGTGATGTGAACTTCAGACAGGTCAGCCGTTCTCACACCCTCTAATGTGATTGGTTGCCTGTTCTTTCTGCATTTTCATCTCAAATATCCTCTAGGCAAATTGCATCTGAGAAACTCATCTGAAGAATCCAAATCATTATAAATTATTTTCTGCCTACCATTACAATCACTGTTAAAGCCTTCACCCACTTCATTTACTCTATTTCTTCATTTCAGTGCTATCAAGTTCTGGGAGAAACAGAATAGTGTGATGATGTGCTAATTATATTTTTATGCCTTAACAAATATCTAGTGCTTAGGACACAACTTAGTTTCCTGCATATGTTAAAAATAAGCAAATGAACAAAACAAAAAGCAAATAAGCAAATACAAATTACCAAATAATACTATATTCAGATCTTTGAAACACATGTGTTTCAAAGCCATATTCTGATGCCTATTACTATAGCTGTATCATATCTTTCTCTTTTTTCCCCTCCCTCTCAATAAATGTAAGTCAAGAATTTAGTTATCTTCTACCATTCCATATTTTTTTACCCAAGTTGGTTTTGACAAACGATTTAGCTTGGGGAGGTAATTTTCTTAGGGGCCTTATTTAATTCTCATTCTAAACCTATGAGATTAGTGATACCTACATTTTGCAGGTGGGAGAGCAGGTTCTGAGAGGTTAAGGAATCTGATAATGAAAACAAGTATTGTGACAGAAGCATAGCACTCAAATATATGATTATTCCAACATCAGGCTGGTTAGGTACTGTTATCACTATTTTAATTAGACAGTTTCAGATCAAGGAGAGAAAGCACTCCACTCAAGGCCACTCAACTAGTAGAGATGTGTGACCAAGGCTAGGGTTCCTGCCCAGTCTGTCTCACCCCAGCACGTGCTTTTTCCTAGCTGACTAGCTTGTTTAACTAAGGGCTTTCTCTCAGCAGGGGGCCATTCTTGAGCATGTACAGCTTCCCTGTAACAGGGAAATTACTGGATAGAATTGTATACTGTCTTGTCCAATTAAAAGACAATCAGTGCTGAGAACACCTTACTGGCTGAAAGTGAGTGTTAATGCTTCTATTCTTTAGTCTTGCTTTCAGGAAATATAGTTTATATAGTTTAGGCTTGCTTTCAGGAAACTAAAACATGATAAGCAAAAACAAGTGAAAATTCGATGGCTGCTTACTGCCTTTGTGTTTCCCTTTCTTTTCTCCTTAGCTAGTGCCAAAGTAATCACCTAATACACAACCCCCAGAAGCATTATGCTGACAGATCCTGATGTTCCCCTTCTGTGTTTTCATTGGAGCTGTGCAGTTATGTCTTCAATCAAATGGAAATATGCTGTGAGAGATGCTGAATGGAATTTTTTAAAAGGCAATGAGGATCACAGTGACTACTCCTTGCTGATTTTTGGTGGGGAAGGAATAGCAGGAAAATAAACTAAACACGAAAAAATCGTTGTTTCTTCCACATTGCCATGTAAAGATACTTTGCTTGCTGTGTTCTATACACATTTAATCAGATCAGTCTAGCTGATAAAATAAAAGCTCCCCTCCCCTGGCCCCATGCTAATTATTCTTGTTAATTATTTTTTAATTATCTTTCTATCACTGCTTCTAGAACAACTGTCATAATTTCCACCTCAGAGGCTCCAGACATGACATACCTATAAATGTAGTATCAAGGATGGTGGCTGGTGTGTGAATGCTTTCAGAAGAAACACAGAAGAGAAATCAAACCCAAATACCGCTCTCAGCACATTACGATGGGTGAGTCTCTCAAATTGCTTCTGTTAATTATTCATTAGAGGAACACACACACACACACTAAACCACTTAACTATTTGAGGGTTCATGTTACCTAGTTCAAATCTGTATCTATCAAGTGTCTCACAGCATGTTGGACAAAGCAGAGCTCAAATAGTCTGCTATATTGCGTAACCTTACTTCCAGAAATAAAAGAAAAGATAGGCCACACACCAAGTAATTGTGTGGACCTTTGAGGTCTGCCATGTATTAATGATAACTAGCTCTTCTGTGTTGAAGTCATTAGCACTATGCTAGGCACTCTGGAAGGATACACAGTCATTGGATTTTTGTTCTCTATCTCAATTATTTTAAAATGTTGATAGCAAGGAAAAACATGCACGTGTGACATTAGAAAAAAATTAGAGACCAAAGGAGTGAGAGGAGACTATCAGGGCAGTTTTCCTGAAAGACGTTTAGGTGGGCGTGCATCATCAGGCATGGATAAAAGCTTAGAGGGTGTAGTGGTGGCAGTGAGCATGGGCTCTTTAGTGGGCAGCTGGCCTGATTGAATTGAGGACTCTGTGTAAGAATTTTATAGTAAAGTAAATATATAGCATATATATCATATATGGTATTATCCATTTGCTCAGAATGTCCTTAGTCAAATTCCATTTCAGAGGCCTGAAACCCTGCAATATTCACAATATAGTAAGTTTTTCTTCTCTAATATGAGATTAGCAAATTGTACCTCAAGCCAGTCTCATCTGTGTGCTTGGTTTTCAGAAAAATTAATTTTGTATCATTGTTGCAATTGGAATATATTATTCATAAAGTGTCATGCAAACTCTTTGTCCAAAAATGGGACCAAACTACTTGTTTAATTAATGTGAAAGGTCAGGGAAGGAACTGCTGCTTAAAAATATTCCATATAAGATTATCGCGTTTGCTTGATGCCATCTCTGCTTATCATTTCTAAGGAGATTATAAAGAGTTCATTTCTCCTACCTCAATAAAGCAATCAACTGAAGGCAAGCGTAGCCTACTCTCAAAGAGTTGGAGTATCTAGTTATTCTTGAACATATGAGAAAATTGATCATCTTTAAAGCCCAGAGTCCAATATAGTGCTCTAATGCCTAAAAATCTTCAAATGATTTGACGATGGGATAACACTGGTCTCAGATTTGTTCAGTTTCTAAAAATACAGCTTCGTTGCCTGTTTTCCCCAATGAGAATTAGAGGTCAAGCTTAGAGAAGAGTTATTCCTAATTTTGATAGTGGTATAATTCATAATTCACATGCATTTCATATTTATTTCCTACACAATTCTATGAGATAAGTAAAATGATCACAATCATTCCTGCCCTTAGACATGAATAAGAAGGGCATCTACTAGTCAGTACCTTGAGCTTTAGAAGACAATGAAAATTATAGATATTAAGACACAGTTTTTCCTTTTCAAGCTTTTCTTTTATTAATTTTTTTATATGTGTAGAATTAATTTGATTACAGAGAATTATGGAAAACAACTGTGTTAGCCACAGTGCCTGTTCCAGGCCAGAGGATGCTGGTCTGAGTGTGTGTTTGTGTGTGTGTGTGTGTGTGTGACATTTTTTGCCCTGGGAAACTAGAGAAAGAATCATATGGAATTTAGAAAGATGGTAACGATGACCCTATATGTGAGACAGCAAAAGAGACACAGATGTAAAGAACAGACTTTTGGACTCTGTGGGAGAAGGCGAGGGTGGGATGATTTGAGAGAATAACGTTGAAACAGATCGCCAGTCCAGGTTCGATGCATGGGACAGGGTGTTCAAGGGTGGTGCACAGGGATGACCCTGAGGGATGGGATGGGGAGGGAGGTGGGAGGGGGGTTCAGGATGGGGAACACTTGTATACCCATGGCTGATTCATGTCAATGGATGGCAAAAACCACCACAATATTGTAAAGTAATTAGCCTCCAATTAAAATTAAAAACAAATCAGTGCTGTTGCTTACGTCCTAAATCACCAAAGTGGTATGCCTAGATGTTCTCTTCCTCCCTACTTCACCCCCTCTCCTTGGATGGTCTAGTTTTGGTAGATGCTCAGGCTCATCGGCAAATCCTGGCACTTCAGTCATCAGCCAGGAGGTCTGGGAAGTTTTTACCTTCTGGCCCCAGCAGATCCGTAATCCCATACAGGCTTTGAGTGGGGTAGGGGCAGGCCCAGGGAGAGCAGAGTGGCTCTCTGTCCTCTGGGTGCTCAGTACTTTCCAGAGGACTAGGCTTGAGGAGGGGGGGAAGGGAGGTTGAGTGGAAAATAGGCCACTTAGGGGGCAGAGTTTATCTGATAACTTTTAGGTATTTTGACATATGCTACATTGGCCTTCATTTGTTGTTTTGCCTTAGTCCATGCTAATATTGGGGAAGACCTGTTCTTATTTCTACAGAGGAGCAAACTGAGGCTAAAGGGAATTAAATTAATTGACCAATGATTGGTAAATAACAGAGCTGGGATTTGAACATTGTCCTACTGAATTTAGAATCTCAAATTTCAGGTGGAGTGAAGATAGTTTATGGAGGGAGCACCTTGAAAAATGTAGACTTACGTAATAAATGAAACTTCTTGTAGAAGTCCAAGGAGAAAAGCCACATGGGAAAACCTTGTCCTGGAAAGATTTGTCCCCTGGCCTAGAGGCTATTAATCTTAGATGCGTGAGGATCAGCCTTGGTTCTTAATCTAAAGGTTTCCGGAGGATTATTTCTTAAAGCTTGAGTCACCAAACGTGAATAGTCTTTACATACATGCACAATACAAAAAATGATCTCAAGTTGAGAAGAGTAGGAAATTCAAAATTAAACCAAGGGAAATAGCGTGCTTTATTGCAGTGCTTCTGAGTCTTAGATTTACTTATTTGGATTTCTCTGGAGTAAATAAGAAGCATAACTTCCCCAAACTGCTTGCTGGTTGGCCTGTTTTGTGGAGCACTTTGTCGTTGTGGAAGTAGTAATTCACAGCCCCTCTACTGCTTGCTCTCCCACTGCAGGCAGCAGAGGGGAGCAGCCTGAGAGCTGCTCTGTCTGACCCATGGCAGCTGAAATTAATGGTTCCCACGTCTGACTAGCACTCAGGCCCCTGGCAAGTGAAGGAAAGACTGATCAGCATGGTTCTGCCATAAAACTAGTTCTCAAGTTACAGTCATGGTGCTGAGAGCCAAAAACACCTGGTTTGAACAAAAGCTTAAGAGTGCTTGCTTTTGGGGGTTAAGCTTCTAGGCTTTCCACATAAATGGAAAATAAACAGAAAAGCAGTACCGTTATTTACTTTTATATTTCCGTTTTGGGGAAAATAGGAGAGGAAATGATCATCCAAATAAATTTGGACAAAGTCAGACAAGTAGAGGAAATGAAAATTATTGAGTGTCTGTGCCTGTAGGCTAGTAGTATTAGAAACAGAACATCCGCAGCATGGGTGACAGAAGAAAATTATGAGAAACAAAGATTTTATATTTGAAAAGAAACAGTCTTATTGCTGCAGGATAGCAGAAATGTCTAGAACATGTTATTATGCAATGTGCTTGCAAGTGGAAGGGGTAATTGAAGGGGTATAAATCAGAGCATTACTGACTAATTTTCATGTAGGAAGAATTTGTTTTAGAGACTAAGTTAGTGCTTCTCTAAAAGGTTTAAAAATAAAGTGTCTAAAAACAGGTACACTATAGACTTTTAGGAGAGAATAGACAAGGCAAAGAAATATGTGAAATGATAAGAGCAAGAGAAGATAACAGGATTAGTCATATGGGAGATTTCAAATTCCTTGTTGTGATGTGTGATTTGTGAAACTTTTGAGACAAGGTTAGAATGAGGGAAAAGGACATGATGGATTTTCTAAATGCAGATCATAGATTTATTTATTTTTCAATGTACAAAGCCACAACTGACAAGAGCTGCCCAGAAAAGTTTTTAGGGTAAAATTTTCAGTTCAGCTATAAATAGATGTCCAGAATTGCCACGTTCATCAGGAGAAGTATAGGAAAGTGGAAAATGCATAGTGAAAGTCACTCAATCATGTCCAACTCTTTGTGACTCCAAAGACTAACCCATGAAATTCTCCAGGCCATAATACTGGACTGGGTAGCCATTCCTTTCTCCAGGGGATCTTCCCAACCCAGGGATCTAACCCAGGTCTCCTGCATTGAAGGCAGATTCTTTACCAGCTGAGCCACCAATCAGCGCAAACTTTTGTAAAGTAGCATCTGTTCCCACAAAATATTCCTTGTGTTATGCAAATATACAGCAGTAATCTCTGCCCCAAGAGTCACCTGAAGCTCTCCCCAGCATTCAGTGTTATTCTCAGCATAGTATTAGCTGGCATGCCCACAGCGCCTCATGGCAGCTGTGAGGAAGATGTCTTGAAGTTGAATGCATGTAATATGAGGAAGTGCCTGCTTGGGCATCAAAGTTCTGGCCAGTAGGCTTTCCACAAACTCCTGGAGATTAGGAAAGAAAGGAATCAGATTACAAGAACAATATAAACAGCTTATAAAGTAAGTAGTTAACCTTGTTATGTGTATATATGTTTAATTATGAATATAGTGCTGAGTTTTATGTACTTTATATACAAGTAAACTTGTTTATTAACAATCCTTCCAGTAGGGCTTGGTCACATCTTTTGGACTTCTGGGTGGGTGGGAGCCAAATTGCAGCCATGGTTCACAAATTTATGTCTTCTTTAGCCTCCTTGCATTTTGTTTCTGCTCAGTGACTTGCTGTTTTTTTTTTTTTTCCATAAAAGATCTAGCTCGGAAAATATCTTAACTCGGTAACCCTTCAGACTCCTTTTTCATTTTATTTAAGCCTTGATTTTATTGTGCAAGTGTTTCTGCCTTTAGCACCACTCCTGCTAGCTTATTGCTTCTGCTAGACATTTTCACTGAGCTCTGTTTATGCCACGCACTTGCATTATACTATGGAGTTAGAGATATTTCTGTTTAGTCAGGAAAAATGGGAACTTCTCTCTGTTGCACTAAGAATTTTCTAGCATAAAATTATGAGCTATCAAAGCAACAGTTCCCCCCCTCCCCACCAAATAGCAAATTTAAACATTTAATTGCAAACCACACATATTCATTGATTGCTTGATATGGGCCCACTACTAAGTAAAATACAAGAAGATATGCCTGCCTTCAAAAACCTCATAATCTAGCAGAGAAGCTAGGTAGGAATTATATAGTGTGAGGGCTGTCATAGAGGTGATTCAACAGTCTCCTTGTCCTCTTTGACAGAACACTCTCTTGACTTTCTCCCTATTTCTCTGGCTTCTGTTTATTTTAATTTTTCCAATGCAGATTTATACTCTACAGCCAAGAATCTGGAGTTCCTCTAGGGTAGATCATAGCCCTCTTCTCCTCTCTATATATTCTCTTCCCAGTTTGTTTCTCTGTATCCATGTCTACTATTTTAATTTATATGCAGAAGACTCATAAGTTTTCCCTTTACTAAAAACTCTCCTCTGAGTTTCAGACCTATATATTTTCATTTTTATTTGACATATCTCCAGGGAATGTCAGACTTTAATACGATATGATAAAGAACTGAACTCAAGATCCAAACCCCTCCTCTCAAAATCTGATCATCTGCTAGGACCACAGTGAATGGCACTGAAATCCATTTCCTTGTTCAAGCTAGAAAATGAGGGACTATGCTTTGACATCTCCTTTTTATTTGTCTCCAGTACTCAATCTATTGTTAAGCTCTATTGGTTTTCCTTTCTTAATTACTCTCACTTGTATTATTATAATAGCCTCCTTTCTCCACTCCCAGATCTGTATTTTCACTCTGAAGCCAGAGTGATCCTTTCAAAACTCTAATCTTATCAGATGATTCCTTTCTTAAAATCTTTTCCCACTTAGTTTTTTTTTTTTTTAATAATAATCTTATCAAGATATAATTTACATACCATAAAATTCACCCTTTTGAAGTGTGCAATTCGGTAGGTTTTAGAATATTCACAGAGTTATGCAATTATCATCTCTAATTTTAGAATATCTTTTTCTTCTCAAAAATGAAACTTGTAACTAATACCAGTCACACTCCATTCTTCCCTTCCCTCAGTCCCTGACAACTACTAATCTACCTCTGTCTCTACAAATTTGTCTACTTTTTATATTTCATATAAATTAAATTATACAATCCCATTGTTTTTTGGATAAAGACAAAAATCATTAACCTTGGCTTTAAAACCCTGTGGAGCCTGGTCTCCATTTCTTCTCGTGTCTCATCTCAAATTGCATTCTCCTCCATCTCTTGAATCCATTCACATCAGGCGTCTTTCTTTATTCCCTACTTAGAATGCTTCCTGCTGCTAAAGGTTTTTGCATGTGTTATTTTCTCTTTCTCTTCTTATCCAGTAAATTCTGTCTCATTGTTCAACAAGAGCCCAAATGTTACTCTTTCAGAATGGATGCTCCTGACCCTTCTGACTGTATCAAATCTCCTAATCACAGGGTCTGATGACACAGGATGCTTCTTCTACTTTGAAGCCTTTGTCACAGTTGCAGTATTCATTTTTCTTTTGTCATTATTTGATTAATGCCTTTTCTTCAGTGGTCCAAGCTCTGCCTTAGTATCTAGCATAGAGTCTCACAGATGGTACAGACTGATTAATGTTTACTTAATGAATAAAAGAAGATTGGAATAAAGATTTGTGGAGAATAGGTGCTGAAGTTGAGCTGACATTAGAAAAAGATGAAAAATGGAATGCAAAGTTTGGTAGGGGAAGTATGCAGCAAATATTTTCAGAACTGGCCCTTAGCATCCTGGGATATAAATGTAACTCAACCTTCTGCACCTTCTTACCTCATCTTCTCCATCTATAAAATGAGGATTACATTTGTCTTTGTATGCCACAGACTAATTCAAAGACTCAATGAGGTAATGTATTTAAACAAGTTTTTTAAACCATATATCAGAGTTATTAAATTAAAAGTGTTGTTCTTATTAAATAATCTAGAAATATATACTCAATAATCTTGGTTATTTATAGGGTATAAAACTAGGTGGTATGGAAAATAGGGAGAATGATAACTTTTATCATTTGTATATGTAACACATATATTTGTCAATTATAAAGTTTAAATTTGTTTCCTTGATTGATAAGAATGTGAAAGGCATTTTGCTATTTTATGAAAAAGAGAAGCAATCGGATCTAAGGTAAGTAAGATGACATATGTGACAACAGGATTCAGTTCAGTTCAGTCGCTCAGTCGTGTCCGACTCTTTGCGACCCCATGAATCGCAGCACGCCAGGCCTCCCTGTCCATCACCAGCTCCCAGAGTTCACTCAAACTCACATCCATCGAGTCGGTGATGCCATCCAGCCATCTCATCCTCTGTTGTCCCCTTCTCCTTCTGCCCCCAATCCTCCCAGCATCAGAGTCTTCTCCAACAGGATTAGAAGTAGCCAAAACATTGAATACTGGCAGAGATCTTAGATAACAGCTATAACTGAACCAATAAGAAGTTCAAGGCTTGTGTGAGATTTAGTCAGGAAAAAAAAAACAAAAGCTGCATGTGAAAATGGATGTTTCATTTGAAAACCCAATTTTTTTGTTTCATATTGTTGATTAAATATATCATAGCACTGTAATGTAAGAATTTCTCTGAGTTCTGTGTGATTAAAAACTCATCAGTAGCTTCTGTGGGATAAAAAATTTATGTGGAGACTAATCACAGTATCCTGGAGAGGAGAAAAATTGGCATTAGCACTAAATACAGTGCCTATTTAATAAATATGTGTGTGTATATATATATATGTTATATACATTGATATGTCATTTCTATGGTATTAATGATTGATTTAGGAGAAGGAAATGGCAACCCATTCCAGTGTTCTTGCCTGGAGAATTCTATGGACAGGGGAGCCTGGTGGGCTGCAGTCTATGGGGTCCCAAAGAGTCGGACATGACTGAAGGACTAACACAGAATGATTGATTTGGTTGTACATCCAAGGAGTAGAAAGACTATTTATGATCATGTAAATTCCTATTATTACAGAATTTGGGGATAGACAGGGCCTCAAGCATCATCATATTTTAATCCAAGCAGGATATGGCTCTCTTACAGGTTTACGTTAGCTGTTAGTTGCAGAAACAGGCCTAGAGTACGGGCGTTGAGATTTCCAATCTAATATTGTTACTTTACTACTGTCACTAAGAAGTGGCTTCAATTATCTTATTGGGTCCATCCTTCATGTGGCTATCCTTAGTTCTAGCTCTACAACCAGAGATTGGCTTGTTTACATTTCCATTTGCAGGCTATTGTACAAGAGCATCTAATCTGGTTTCAGCATTATTACTCTTTGAATTTTAGGGCTATCAAGATTAATGCCCATTGCATAACTCTTCATGTCTAAGAATTTATAAGCAGCCAGTCTTTAGGTTCACAGAGAAACTTCTTGAATGTCAGAACTAAGAAAAATTTAGGGAACTCTTGTGCTGTCTTACTGGGACTGTTAATTGGTACAGCCACTATGGAAAATAGTGTAAGGTTTTCTCAAAAATAGAACTACCACATGATCCAACAAGGTCAGGAGGGGTGGCGGTGAGGAGATACCCCTCGTCCAAGGTAAGAGAAACCCAATTAAGATGGTAGGTGTTGCAAGAGGTCATCAGAGAGCAGACACACTGAAACCAGAATCAAAGAAAACTAGTCAATCTAATCACACGGACCACAGCCTTGTCTAACTCAATGAAACTAAGCCATGCCTTGTAGGGCCACCCAGGACAGGCGGGTCATGGTGGAGAGGTCTGACAGAATGTGTTTCACTGGAGAAGGGAATCACAAACCACTTCAGTATTCTTGCCTTGAGAACCCCATGAACAGTATGAAAACGCAAAATGATAGGTTACTGAAAGAGGAACTCCCCAGGTTGGTAGGTGCCCAATATGCTACTGGAGATCAGGGGAGAAATAACTCCAGAAAGAATGAAGGGATGGAGCCAAAGCAAAAAAAAAAAAAAAAAAATACTCAGTTGTGGAGGTGACTGGTAATAGAAGCAAGATCCAATGCTGTAAAGAACAATATTGCATAGAAACCTGGAATGTTAGGTCCATGAATCAAGGCAAATTGGAAGTGGTCAAACAGGAGATAGCAAGAGTGAACATCAACATTCTAGGAATCAGCGAACTAAAATGGCCTGGAATGGGTGAATTTAACTCAGATGACCATTATATCTACTACTACGGGCAGGAATCCCTAAGAAGAAATGGACTAGCCATCATGGTCAACAAAAGAGTCTAAAATGCAGTACTTGGATGCAATCTCAAAAACGACAGAATGATCTCTGTTCATTTCCAAGGCAAACCATTCAATATCACAGTAATCCAAATCTATG
>NW_011495034.1:11106325-11107487 GCF_000754665.1 Bison bison bison | reverse complement strand
AAGAAATGGACTAGCCATCATGGTCAACAAAAGAGTCTAAAATGCAGTACTTGGATGCAATCTCAAAAACGACAGAATGATCTCTGTTCATTTCCAAGGCAAACCATTCAATATCACAGTAATCCAAATCTATGCCCCAACCAGTAAGGTTGAAGAAGCTGAAGTTGAACAGTTCTATGAAGACCTACAAGACCTTTTAGAACTAACACTCAAAAAAGATGTCCTTTTCTGGAATGCAAAAGTAGGAAGTCAAGAAACACCTGGAGTAACAGGCAAATTTGCCCTTGGAATATGGAATGAAGCAGGGAAAAGGCTAATAGAGTTTTGCCAAGAGAACGCACTGGTCATAGCAAATACCCTCTTCCAACAACACAAGAGAAGACTTTACACATGGACATCACCAGATGGTCAACACCGAAATCAGATTGATTATATTCTTTGCAGCCAAAGATGGAGAAGCTCTATACAGTCAGCAAAAACAAGACCAGGAGCTGACTGTGGCTCAGATCATGAACTCCTTATTGCCAAATTCAGACTGAAATTGAAGAAAGTAGGGAAAACCACTAGACCATTCAGGTATGACCTAAATCAAATCCCATATGATTATACAGTGGAAGTGAGAAATAGATTTAAGAACTAGATCTGATAGACAGAGTGCCTGATGAACTATGGAATGAGGTTCGTGACATTGTACAATAGACAGGGATCAAGACCATCCCATGGAAAAGAAATGCAAAAAAGCAAAATGGCTGTCTGGGGAGGCCTTACAAATTGCTGTGAAAAGAAGAGTAGCAAAAAGCAAAGGAGAAAAGGAAAGATATAAGCATCTGAATGCAGAGTTCCAAAGAATAGCAAGGAGAGATAAGAAAGCCCTCCTCAGCGATCAATGCAAAGAAACAGAGGAAAACAACAGAATGGGAAAGACAAGAGATCTCTTCAAGAAAATTAGAGATACCAAGGGAATATTTCATGCAAAGATAGGCTCGATAAAGGACAGAAATGGTATGGACCTAACAGAAGCAGAAGATATTAAGAAGAGGTGGCAAGAATACACAGAAGAACTGTACAAAACAGAGCTTCATGACCCAGATAATCATGATGGTGTGATCACTGACCTAGAGCCAGACATCCTGGAATGTGAAGTCCAGTGGGCCTTAGAAAG
>NW_011495034.1:11104807-11105053 GCF_000754665.1 Bison bison bison | reverse complement strand
CATATTCAAAAGCAGAGACATTACTTTGCCAACAAAGTTTCGTCTAGTCAAGGCTATGGTTTTTTCAGTTGTCATGTATGGATGTGAGAGTTGGACTGTGAAGAAAGCTGAGAGCCGAAGAATTGATGCTTTGGAACTGTGGTGCTGGAGAAGACTCTTGAGAGTCCCTTGGACTGCAAGGAGATCCAACCAGTCCATTCTACAGGAGATCAGTCCTGGGTGTTCTTTGGAAGGAATATTGCTAAA
>NW_011495034.1:11091166-11104707 GCF_000754665.1 Bison bison bison | reverse complement strand
GGGACTGGGGGCAGGAGGAGAAGGGGACAACAGAGGATGAGATGGCTGGATGGCATCACCGACTCAATGGGCGTGAGTTTGAGTGAACTCTGGGGGAGATGTTGATGGACAGGGAGGCCTGGTGTGCTGGAATTCATGGGGTCGCAAAGAGTCAGACACGACTTAGCAACTGAACTGAACTGAAATATGATCCAGCAATTCCACTTCTGAGTATTTATTTAAAGAAAAGCACTAACTTGAAAAGATACATGCACCCCAATGGTCATTGCAACGTTATTTACAATAGTCAAGGTATGGAAACAACCTAGTGTCCATCAATGGATGAATGATAAGAAATTGTGTGTATGTGTGTGTGTATAGTATATATATTGCATATATATACAATATAAGGCCTCCCTGGCAGCTCAGCTCGTTAAGAATCTGCCCGTAATGCAGGAGACCAGGGTTCAGTTCCTGGGTTGGCAAGATCCCCTGGAGGAGGGTATGGCAATCCACTTTAGTATTCTTGCCTGGAGAATCCCCATGGATGGAGGAGCCTCCAGGCTATAGTCCATGGAATCACAAAGAATCGGACACAACTGAAAGCACAGCACAGCAGAACATATACAATAAAATATTCAACAAAAAATGAAAATTTCCATTTGTAACATATGAATAGACTTCAAGGGCATTATGTTAAATGAAATAAGTCAGACAGAAAGAGATAAATACCCTATGATCTTTCTTGCATGTGGAACCTAAAAACGAACGAAACCCAAGCTTATAGAGGTGGAGAACAGATTGGTGGTTGCCAGAGACAGGGGGCGAGGGGTGGGAAAAGTGGATGGAGGAGGTCTAAAGGTAAAAAACAAATAAAAAAATGAGGTTCTGTTAGGATTTAAGTTTATGATACCTTTAATTTCCGTGAATAAATACAATTAATAGGGAGAAAACAGGGTTTATACCCAAGGGGAAAAAGTAAAGAATTTTCATTGCAGCAAGACTTCTGAAACATTATCAGTCTGGTCTCTGTGTGAAGTGGGGCTTCTCTGGTGGTGCTACTGGTAAAGAACCCACCTGCCAGTTCAGGAAACATATTTTGCAGTTTCAATCCCTGGGTTGGGAAGATCCGCAGGAGGAGGGCATGGCAACTCACTCCAGTATGCTTGTCTGGGGAATTCCATGGCCATAGGAGTGTGGCGGGCTATAGTCCATGGGGTCGCAAAGAGTTGGACATGACTGAAGTGACTTAGCATGTGTGAAGTGATGCTGCAGTGGTGCCATGCAGGACAATACCATGTGGCCTCATCATACGAGTGAAAAAAAAGAAAGCAGTAGGATTCTAAGAATACTGTTTTCAAGGAAAAAAAAATCCATTCAACATATTTAATTGATTAAGAAGCTGGATGACTTAGTTGTTTGGGCGAGGAAGGAGACATTTCTTTGATAAGAAAATAAATGAGAGAGTGGGTGGGGGGAAACGTTAGGCTTTCAAGAGAAATCAAGCAAACGTCTAACAAAAAAATCATCTTAAACACATACAGTGAACTGAGTAGCTGAGAGTTTAAAATAAATAACTCTGGATCATGAGCCTTTAATATTCTTTAATATGGCTTTCTTAATAAAAGTATTGGTCTTTTGGTTATTTGCCCAATCACTATACTTGGTTCTGTAGTGAATGATATTCACATAATGATAATATTAACATTTTTCAACCTTTAGAATTGAAACTCAATTTTAGTTATACACCCATGTGATTTAATTATGGTTGCATAAAAGAATATAAATGTTATAAACTTTGATAGTGGATAAGCAATGGTATATAATGACAAAAGCTGACCAGTTGAAGCGTGGGAGGCATTAGAGAGTGGAGTAACAGTTTCTTCATTTTCCAGTGAGAGTGTTAGTCATTCAGTTATATCCAACTCTTTGTGATCCCATGGACTATAGCCTGCTAGGCTCCTATGTCCATGGAATTCTCCAGGCAAGAGGGATCAAACCTGGGTCTCTTGCATTGCAGGTGTGTTCTTTACTTACTGAACCACCAGGGAAGCCCTGTCTTCAATTGTGTCTAGTTTCCTGGGCTAGCTTGGTCACTAATTCAGACAAGAAAAAAATCACTTGTGATAATATTTCAAGCATAAAATAACGATTTTGGAGTATATAATACCCATGGTCATGGAAGTACTATCTCAATTTTAGATATATATTTTTAAATAGCAAGATGAAGTGAAAAAGAAAACTCTTAATAAAAATTTAAAACTATCAAACCAACAAGTTCTCCTAAAAATATTAAAAGATAGTTAAAATATGACATATATAAAAAACAATGTGTATGAGATTGATAACAAAGTGTCCTTGAAGTATTTATTGAAGAAATCAACATTATAACCGTAAAGGCTAACACACTGATTGAGCATCCAGGTGCTAGGTATGTTGTGAATAAATAATATATATGAACACAAAGTAAATGCAAGTTCATAGTTATCACCAGAATTTGAAAGGATGGAGGTGATCCCTAGTAAACAAGTGGTATATGCTTTATGCAGGCTTCCGTGATGGCTCAGACGGTAAACGACTGCCCGCAATGCGGGAGACCCGGGTTCGATTCCTGGGTCAGGAAGATCCCCTGGAGAAGGAAATGGCAATCCACTCCAGCACTCTTGCCTGAAAAATCCCATGGACGGAGGAGCCTGGCAGGCTACAGTCCATGGGGTCGCAAAGAACTGGACACGACTGAGCGACTTCATGATTCAAAATAAACTGAATTTTAAAAGTAGGTTGAATTTGCCATGTATCAACATGAATCCGCCACAGGTATACACGTGTTCCCTATCCTGAACCCTCCTTTATTTAAAAAAAAAAAAAGGAAAAAAAAGTAGGTTGGAAAAATACTGACTTTGTCAAAAATTCTTTTCTTGATATAGCGGAGACACAGAGGGCAATATTCAGGATAATAGGAGAAGAGAAGAGGAGGGACACCGCAGAAGCACAGCCATGAGACGGCAGACACAGGATAACGGTGGTATCAGATTACAGTAGCCTTTACAGGATGATTCCCTCTGGCCCTGTTTGAAGCAGTTAAGTAACGGTGTTTTTAAAAAAAATTAATGTAAATATGTATACTGTGACAGAAATTGCATCTTTGGTAATCATTTAAACTTCAGATAGAAAAAAATTATGTCAATTAATGTTTGAACGAATAAGAAATTATTCAGCATTATGTGGGGTAATGCAGGCAAATGTGTGAAGATCAGTTAATAGTTAATCTTTAATTTTTCTTCCAATTGTTAAATTCTGTGATTCAAGGCACTTTTATTTGAAATATACAAACAAAATCTTAAATAAATATTAATTTTTTTTTCTTCTTTGAACTCATAATTCCATTATATTTTTCCAATAAACTTTTACTCTAATATATACTTTTATACTTCTGAAAGTCTTTTACTTGTCACCTATAATATATCTCAGGCTTCCCTGATAGCTCAGTTGGTAAAGAATCCGCCTGCAATGCAGGAGACCCTGGTTTGATTCCTGGGTTGGAAATATCTGCTGGAGAAGGGACAGGCTACCCACTCCAGGATTCTTGGGCTTCCCTTGTGGCTCAGCTGGGAAAGAATCTGCCTACAATGAGGGAGACCTAGATTTGATCCCCGGGTTGAGAAGATCCCCTGGAGAAGGGAAGGTTACCCACTCCAGTATTCTGGCCTGGAGAATTCCATGGACCATATAGCCTATGGGGTTGCAAAGAGTTGGATGAGGCTTTCATTTCACTATCACGTATCTCTGCAACAAATTTTTATAAATTAAAATTTAATTATTTTTTATTTTTCTAGCCATAAGGCTTTAAGTATTAAAAAAATTCTTCTAGATTGAACTTCATGAAAATTATTATTACAATTCAATTGGCCAAAAATGACTATATTATAAATTTTAAAACTTATTATATGCAAAAAGAAAAATAATATTGACAATCTCAGTAAGAATAGCAGGTTTTTCATGTATGAATATTGGATATAATTTAATTGAGGCCAAGTTCAGCATCAATTATATTTTTATATTATATATATGTGTAAGCACTGAGAAAATGTTAAGTAAGAAGATAGAAATAGAAGTTTTGGTATAATAATATCATTCAATTTTTTGAGCTCTTTCTGACTTATGTGCCAAAAATTCATATAGTGATCTATCATCAAAAATATTTTTATTAATCTAACATCTGACAATTTAATTATGTTCTCTCCAGTTTTGATCCTGACTTGCAAAAGGATTTGTCATCCTGTCATTAGAGTCATTTTCTTTCTGAATTTATAGGCATTACACCTAAAAGGCTTTCCTGAGATGTATTCAATCACTATTATTAACAATTCTGATACACATTTACCAATAAACAGTTTTGATAAAAAGCTTTTTTTTCATGCATTTTAAATATACTATTGTTAAAATCTCAGAGCTACAGAATTAGCTAATTTATGGAAAATATTTAAGCTGCTTATTTGGCAAAGCCAATCCTCAAATCAAATCAATCAGCCAAATGACATATTTACTGTCAGAAAAAGTCTGACTTTTCCCTGGTGGTTCCGATGGTAAAGCGTCTACCTGCAATGCAGGAGACCCAAGTTCGATCCCTGGGTCAGGAAGATCCCCTGGAGAAGGAAATGGCAACCCACTCCAGCATTCTTGCCTGGAAAATCTCACGGTCAGAGGAGCCAGATAGGTTACAGTCCATGGGGTTGCAAAGAGTTGGACATGACTAAGTGACTTAACTGTTACTTTCATTTCTTAATTCAATTACATGCATTCATACGTGTCTTCATGAAACCCTGTTGCATCTGAATTCTAATTCTGAGGGAGATAGTCATAGGACTGAGCCCGGCCAAAACTTTATTGCTTGGATGAAATAGAGCAATTTTGAAGTTGTGGTAAGTGATAGAAGTTTGGGGTGAAAATTTCTCAAGATACATAAAAAATAAAAAGAAAATACTAGTCTTAGGCAAACATATCTCTAGTATTTATGGAAGCCTCACTCCTAAAGGTGGAAGGAAAAAAAAGAACATAGGCACATCACAGAACCAGACACTCCTAAAGGGAGACAAGGTCCTCTAAAAATGAGAAAATCTGTTAGTAAGATTTCTAATTATTCTTGGAAGAAAAATAAAGAGGAGACAACCAAAGAAATCAATGACACTTCACAGAAAATGTTTTGATGATTCAGGTTCTAAGGAACCCCAAAGATGGGAATGCCACGTGCATGTAGAAGTGTGGCAGAAGGCTGAAAGAATATGAAAACAGGCAAAAGGCTAGAAGGGTAGAGAATTATAGAAGACTGCGACAGAAGGCAAGGAGCAAGATGGACAAGGACGAGGCAAGACCACTGTTTTCTTAGATGGTGTGTTACTCAAGATGGTAGATACGTTTCTACTCAACGTATTCAAGAGCAAGAAAATTGGTTTTCCAACTGGAAAAGTAGAATTAAAGTCTGAAACACATGAAACAATAAGTGACACTGATCACCTTTATACAAAAATCTTAGTTTCAATAAGTGACCTTATAGACTGTTGAAAGGACTTATAAACACAGTTGCAGAATTTCTATCAGCAATATTCTATAGTCATGATTAATTGGGAGACAGCTCATGAAGAGACTTATAACTTTTTTAAAAAGTTTGTCAAAGTGTCATAAAAATTGGGTGTTGATATACTTATCAGTGCTAAAAGCTGTCTATAATTAGAAACCATAATAGTTTACTAATGATCTCTTAGAAAAATGTTCTTGTCTTCCTTTCTCTCTAGCACCAGTCAGATTCTCTAGGTGGAAACCACAGGGAACCAGATGGCAAATTAAGGTAAGAAGAATTTCCTTAAAATTTATTTAGAGTGGCCCAAATCTGAACCAGCATCACAGTCATGTTCTCAATGCCTGCAGTGGACGGACTGAAGTGGGATCATCATCACAATTGGGAGGGCAATGAGGGGATTCTTTTGGGGTGGGATTGAATGTAAGTGATCTCAGATTTTGGCCCTAGTTCTTAGTTCCTTAGAATTCTACACATCTGTCTTGGGTGAAAAGAATACATGCACAGGTGCTAAGTCGCTTCAGTCGTGTCTGACCCTTTGTGATCCTATGGACTAGAGCCCGCCAGGCTCCTCTGTCCATGGGATTCTCCAGGCAAGAATACTGGAGTGGGTTGCCATACCCTCCTCCGGGGGATCTTCCTGACCTAGGGATTGAGTCAGCCTCTCTTGTGTCTACTGCATTGGCAGGTGGATTCTTTACCACTAGCGCCACTTGGGAAGCCCGGGGTGCATAGAATAGACTGGCTTAAAAAGCACACATTTCTTTGAATGCTTTCTAGGTGTCCCCATTAGAACTTAGCAGGAGATGGTGTGAGTTGGTAGTTCCAGAGGAGTGTGGAAGCACATCTATGCATCACTGGTGAGGGTAGGCATGGAGAAGGGGTGCTCTCTACACACCTAGGCTGTGTGGATCATCAGCAGAATCCACAGGGAAGACCAATGGGAGGTGGGGCCTGGATTCCCCAGTGTTGAGATTTATCTGCTTCACTTATGGCCTCTGGCAGAACCCTGCTGCTTTTGTGGATCTGGAGGTCCAGGACAGTTTGAGCAGTATCTGAGTTATTAACAAAATCTCCCTTTTTTTGTTTGCTGCTGTTGTGTTTGCCCCTCATTCCTGCTGGGAAAAAAAAAACAAAACAAAAACAATTGATGTGTTTCATTAATCATTCCTCGTGCAGAGACCTATATTGGCCTCATTCCCACTGTGCTTTATGGCTTTTTGTTTCTGCCTTTTGGGAAAAGAGGGGCTATCCAACTTCCTTCCACATTTTGATTACATGCATTTTTAACAGTTCATTAGTTTTTCCATGGGAAAAATTATTTGAACATAGAAGCCTTGTTAAAAGTAGATACAGAGTAGCTGAAAAGACAACTCTAAGGGAGGGTGTGTGTGTGTGTGTGTGTGTGTGGATATTGACATGACTAGTTTCAGGCATCCATTAAAGTGAAGTTGCATTTTTGTGTGTGTGACAGACCTGATTCAGCAATCTCTTAGCTTCCTTTATTTACAAACCAGAAGCTTCTGCTTTATTAAAGACTGGAGGTAAAAGCTGAAGTGCTTTGCCATCACAGACATCAAAGGGACCTAAGTGTACTTTTCCCCTTATGTTTTAGGTAGTTTTTCCCTTCATGCCTGCTATCAGTCAGAGAGAGTGCTAGAATGTAATACCTCACACCTTGAAGATTAAACACCTTCTCAGCTGGTATTTCTGTTTCGACTTCATTTCCTGCTACCCTCTATCATAAGCACCTCACACCATGTCATGTTCATTCTTGGTTCTGTCTGAGCAATGAGACTATGTTTTCCAAAAGCATTTTTCTGCAAATAAGCAGACTCTGCCTTGTCTTTGACGTGAGCTTAGTTGCTGAATGAATTGCTTTGTTGGACAGCAAGATAAGATTATAATAGAGTCTGTAATAACGATGCCAATCACGAGTGGCAGGAAGGCTGTTATTCTTGGACGGGTGTATTTGTAAATCATGCTAGATTTCCCACGGCTTAATCTAAAAATGCCACCTTGTCAGTGGTAGAAGCTTACATTTTGAGTTCCCAAGAAAACTGTTTCATAAAGAGCATCCTTTTCTTCTTCATCATGTAATAAATAAGTTCCAGGAAGGCTTCCTCTTATCTAAGGAATCAGTCAGGTCCCGTTTTCACTTCTGTACCTAACCCTGTGTGAGTCGGGCAGTTGTCACACATTCTCTTATGTGTAGAATGATTCTTATTTGTATTCGAGGTTGTTGTTGTTTTCGCTTTAGTTTTCTTTGTGCTTAAATTGGAAGCAAATGTTCTAAGATGGGCTAAGGAGTGTATTTCGGGGCTCTGTGGCCACAGGACAGACTTATAACCAAGGAGAAGCAGGTTGGAGGAAGAGTTTGGGGTGAGGAATTGCCCTTCAAAACAGGAAAACTTGAAGTTATGTATTAAAAGAAAAGGAAAAAAAAGGAAATGCTTCCAAAATTTTATAAATCTTCATGCAATTGATATGTTATGAAGAATAGAATAAAATAGATCTTGTATTTTATTTGCCTTATACTTTCAGAGATGTTCCACTTTTCTTTTTTTTTTTTTTTAACATCCTGAGAAAGTAGCTTCTCATGTTTTGGATTTAAATTTTTCTGAACCTTTTCTATGTACCCCAGTGACTAAAAAGAATAGTCACCACTCTGTAGTTCTAATAACAAAAGGACTGTGGACTGTTCCTCTATAAGTAAATGACCTATTTCAAAGCATGTTTCTACGTAAGGTCTAATTAATTGTGAGTTTAGGAGTCTAAAAGCCAGAAATGGCAGCTGATATTTTGTAAATAACCACTATTTATCAATATTTAAGGGGACGCTTTAGGGAACTTATAAGAAAATTATAGGAAAATTTGGATTAAGCAGGAGCATCAGATTATTTCAGTCTACCATTGTAGTTGAAAGACAAACAAAATGAGGCTCAGAGAAATTGAAAATTGTGTCATAGGTTTTGTTGAATGAACTAGCTGTGAAGTCCTGGTCTCTTGAATGTCTTTTCTATAGTCAAGCTCTTTTGAATATGTTTGGTATCTCCTTTAATATGTTCATAACCAAATATACCTACTTTGGAATACAAACAAAACTTTTTCCAAACCAGAAATGTGTCTTGAGTTGTAAACTGTCAATTGTAATAAGCTAGCAGGAAAAAAAAAAAAATTAAAACATGACTAATTTCCTCTTTGAAAAAAGAAGTTCTGAAAGGTTAAACTCATTTAAAGAATAGCATGTTACAAAATGACTTATTGTATATGGTAAATTTTAATTATAAAGCACTTTCACAGATATTTCCTTTATTAAAAAACCTGTGAGGTGATTGACTATTAGCTGCATTTCACAGATAAGAATCCCGGAGCTGAGAATTGAAGAGGCACATCTGAGATAGCAGCACGGGGTTTGCAGGTCCAGGTTTTCTGACTGCAAATCCCAGAGCTCTTGTCACTATCTCCTAGTTTGTTCCTCAGTGGAAAATGGACCCACTCTTCTTCACCAGCATTCTTTATCTCTCAAATTTCATTCCAGTGTAGGAAGAAATAATGAGAATCTTTTAAAACCAAAGAGGTTATAGTAGAGAATTTCCAAAATCATGCTGCAGCTGAGGAAATACTCCTAGAAAGATGGTTAGAAGGGCAGTATACTGTTCTTCTGGAGGCTGGGATGGGTAGAGGTAGTTGGCATGCTCTTGCTAGCTCCTACGGGCTCTCAACAGACAAATTATTAAATTTACAGCGACTTTGCTCTTTGTTAACTAGCCATTAATAAAAATGAAATTGTGTAAACAGCATTGAATATTATGTTAACAACAAAGATATTAAATATGAAAGAGTTGTTACTTCTTACTTATCTTAATATACTTTACTATTATCTATGCTTTTGATGTTATTTACTTATCTAGTATCTGTAAGGTGGAAATGCTATATAATACTATCTGCTTTTCCCAGTCCTGCATTGATAGTTTGGAATCAACTATGATGGAAGTATTTATACTGTGAAAGTCATCAATGCTAAAAATTATCTCTTTGTTCATTGTCTAGACTTAAACAATTAATATTTTTAGCATTAATAATGCAGCTTAAATTTTAAATCGTGTTGTGTCTGCAGCTGTTACATTGTAAATAGCACAGAAAATTGAGAAAATATTCTTCTAGCATTTGAAAACTACTATCTGATTTAGCAAAGAAATTGCTCATGTCACTGAAAACTGAATGAATTCTGACAGACATCCTTGTTGTTTTATTTTAAACTCACCCTGTAATGTAAAAGAAAACATCAACCGTCTGTGTCAAAACTATACTGATTTGTCAATGACATGAGAATTTCTTTTTTGAATCAGATTGTAATCAAACATTTATACATAATCTATTGTGGCATCATTGCTGGGGACAGAATGAAAAAGAAACTGATAGTGTTTTTTTTTAGGAAAAAACTCTTTAATAGGAAAGAGCAAGTTGCACTGAAGTCATTGGAATGGAATTTATTAGGGTGATGATTGCTGCTCGGTGCTTAGATGCTCAGTCATGTCCAACTCTTTGCAACCCTGTGAACTATAGCCCACCAGGCTCCTCTGTCCATTGGGATTCTCCAGGCAAGGCTACTAGAGCAGGTTGCCATGCCCTCCTCCAGGGGATCTTCCCAACACAGGGATTGACCCAGGTCTCCCGCATTACAGGCAGATTCTTTACCATTTGAGCCACCAGGGAAGCCCAAGAACACTGGAGTGGATAGCCTACTCCTTCTCCAGGGGGTCTTCCTGACCCAGGAATTGAACCGAGGTCTCCTGCATTGCAGGCAACAGTGATTTTTATATGTTTTATCATTGTTTGTAAATTGGGTTGCTATGTTTTTAAAGCAGTAAAATTTATATATATATATATATTTTTGGAAAGTCAGTTGTTGAACCCTTATCAGCACACCATGGATAGAGGGCATGTTGTTGGAAAATGAATACTCCTTGCAGATGAGAATATGAGAGAAATTCATGCTTGTCCCTTCCCTTGAACACCAGCTCTGTCCAAGTAATGTTTCCAGTTTTATGTAATAGACCTCTGTGACCTTTTCCTATATTGTGTGGAGAGGGACTCTTTTCTGTTTGTGGCATCTCACTTCAAATTCCAGAATGCATTTTACATTATAAAAAATAACCAACTTAACAGACAAATGGAAGACATAAAAAGCTCTCATTGCTGCTGCTGCTAAGTCGCTTCAGTCGTGTCCGACTCTGTGTGACCCCAGAGATTGGCAGCCCACCAGGCTCCCCTGTCCCTGGGGTTCTCCAGCTAAGAACACTGGAGTGGGTTGCCATTTCCTTCTCCAATGCAGGAAAGTGAAAAGTCAAAGTGAAGTCGCTCAGTTGTGTCTGACTCTTAGCGACCCCATGGACTGCAGCCCACCAGGCTCCTCCGTCCATGGGATTTTCCAGGCAAGAGTACTGGAGTGGGGTGCCATTGCCTTCTCTGGTAGTTGAAGGTAAACTTCTGGTGTTGACCTCAATATTCTACTTCGGCTCTGTTGTTTATTTCGCTTTTCTAGTACCCAGTCCCTAGTACAGTGATTCTCCCATCTGGAACTAAAACATATAGCTCAGGTGCATTTTTGGTCCTTTACTGCATTGATTTGACTTCTCCAAAATCAGTCAGAATTTACCTTTCATTCTATCCCCTTGGAGTTCTGTGTTATATTATGCTATCGTCTTAATAGTGGCCCAGAAGTTACTGCTACCCTGGCTTCGAGTGGTACATATTTACATTAATACCTACTCATTCTCTGGTCATGCTTTTATCCCAATTGATAACTCAAGGGTTGGGATCCAAAACACTGTGGCATGATAGTAGTTAGTGATGGTGGGTATTCAATAAATAATTGAGGATTGACTGATAAGATTCCCTTCTAGACTCTTTCAATTATACCACTTCCGACTCTTCCTGCACTGACAGGTGAGTTAGTTATATGATCCCTTCTCTTTTTTTACTGACCTTTGAATTAAAGTTAATTTATACAAAATCCAAAATTACAGATTGAGCATCTACTAGTTTTCTGATAAAACTATCTTTGGTTTTAGAACTGGCTTGCTTTGCCATTCATGTATGCTTCATTGGTTTTTATTTGGGTTTGGCTCGTGCTGCAGTTAATCATATTTAAGTTCCATTTGTAAAGGCCTTGATGAGACAGCAGAAATGTCAAAAGAGAAGAAGAAATCATAGGATGCTATGGTCATCTGACTTCCAGTTGAAAAGTGGAGATTAGTTATAGGTCAAAGTAAATAAAGGATGTCTTTATAGTCTCAAGAAGCTTGCTAAGGTAAAACAGGGGGATCTTACTGAAAATACATTTTTACTTTTAAACCTTCCATGACTCCCATAAGGTTAAAATAGGAGTATAAGGATGCTATGGCTTCCCAGGTGGCGCTAGTGGTAAAGAACCTGTTTGCCAATGCAGGAGACATAAGAGATAGGGGTCTATCCACTGGAGGGCATGGCAATCCACTTCAGTAATCTTGCCTGGAGAATCACATGAACAGAGGAGCCTGATAGGCTATAGTGCAAAGGATCATAGAGAGCTGGACACTACTGAAGTGACTTAGCACGCATGCACGCGTACGGAAGTGAAAGTGGTAGCTGCTCAGGCGTGTCTGGCTTTTGCGACCCCATGGACTAGAGCCCGCCAGGCCCCTCTGTCCATAGAATTCTCCAGGCAAGAATACTGGAGTGGGTTGCCATGCCTTTCTGCAGGGGATCTTCCTGACCCAGGGATCAAACCCAGGTCTCCTGCATCACAGGCAGATTCTTTATCATCCGAGCCACTTGGGAAGCCAGTGGGAAGGTTGCTAATGTATATTTAATATATGAAACAGGTAACTGAATATGAGCGTTGCAAAGACAGGTAGATTAAGTGGAGTGCTTTGTAATAAGATTCCTGACTTCCAACTCTAGCTCCACGTGCTTAGTATACTTAATTCACTTCTCTTAACCTCAGTTTTATTATTTGTAAAACTGGAGATTATTTATAGTGTTTCACATTATTGGACTGTTTTAATTATTAAATACAAAGTGTTTAGCAAAATTTCCACTCACAGATATTGGTGACAACATATGGCCAAGAGGGTTTTCATGATGTGAAATCTTATCAATAGACAAGTTAGGAATCATTTCTCTTTAGAGAATCTTTTCTTTCATGAGCCACATAATGACATTATCTATTATTATTACTAAAATGGTGGTATTTCACGAAAATATTTTAATTAACTACAAATAGACTTAGTTTAAGTTATTTGTTCAGTTTTGAAGGATTGCTCAAATATTGTTATTATAGGCAATTTGTGAAAATGGAAATTATTGAATTTCACTGGGAATTCTTTTTGTTACAGAGATCATGAAGACCTGAGGGCTATCTGAGATATGATGGGGAAGGTTATGGTACAAAGTGCTGTGGTCTGTCATGGTGCATGGTTTAATTCCAAATCCAGCCTAAGAGTTTCCATTTTATAGCCATGTATTCTGGGAATTTAAACTTTTTGAAAATCTGATGAAATGTTATTAGTATTATAGTATGTTTTTATCATTGGGACTTCCCTGGTGGCTCAGACATTAAGGAGTCTGCCTGTAATGTGGGAGACCCTGTTTCAATCCCTGGGTAGGGAAGATCCCCTGGAGAAGGAAATGGCAACCCATTCCAGTATTCTTGCCTGGAAAATCCAATGGATGGAGAAGCCTGGCAACGGATGGAGGAGCCTGGCAGGCTACAGTCCATGGGGTCACAGAGTGGGACACGACTGAGTGACTTCATTTCTTTTTATCATAGGTGCATTTTGTAGTGACTCTTGAAAGAGTTATTTCTTCCTTGTATTAGACGTAATTGTCTGTATTATCAAAACACAATAAGTCACGTAAATATCAAGCTTTTCTAAAATTTATTGTTTAATCTCTGCTATATAAACAGATTGTAATTGGGAAGTGCATACAAAGACTAAGA
>NW_011495034.1:11082058-11091051 GCF_000754665.1 Bison bison bison | reverse complement strand
TCCTGCAGTTTGCTCCTTGGAAGTCTGGATGTAGGCTGTTACAGAGGGTCACCTTGGAGGTCCAAGTAGTTATGGAAATGCTGGTTTTGGAGATTTATGAAGCATATTAGCTTATTGAAATCTTTGAGAAGTCCAATAAAGCAAGTCGTTTGAACCAGTGTTTTCCTCTTTTATTGCATACTGCTTATAACTTGTATTATTTTTTGATGAAACATGTTTTAGGAAGCTTTACTCTGGATTACAAATTCCTCAGCCAGAAGCACAAAAAAACCTGAAATTGCTTTGAACAAAGTCCTTAGAGTTGATTTGGAAGGAGAAGAATTGGGTTTGAGACTTTATGCAATAATTTTACAGCTAAGTAACACTGGGTAAGTTATTTCATCTGTCCAAATCTCAGTTTCCTTTTTGGTAAAAGCATAAAATACCTAATATTTATGTACAGGTTTTTATCAATATTACGTAAGTTAAAGGAAGTGAAAATAATATATATTACCAGTGGATGAAATTTATTGACTCACATACTCCCCTTATAGATTTACTGGGCCTTTTTTAACACACATTGGACCTTATGCACATGTTAATGAACTTAGGTCTCCAGTGTCTCAGCCCATGACAAACCAGGATTAAGAAAAACAACTAGAAAGCAATTGAGGCTGTTGTGGAGCAGTGACAAGAAGATCAGTAATTGGAAATCGAAAAGCAGACTGATTATATTGATACATGGCATGATAGTCAGTATTTATAGTTCATCAAGAAATGGTTAAATAATGAAGGAATCATCCATCTAAAAAGAGGTAGTGCCTTATATTTTAGGGAAAATACCATAAAATAGTTCCTTTAAATCAGGATCTCTCTTCTCTGTACTTGAACACCTGTTTTTTGTACTGAGGTCAGGACATACTGAGATCTCTAATTTTCTGCTTAGAAAAAAATTTCAGGATTAGTTGACTAGCAATGTATTTGTTTGGAGAAACTCTTTCCCTGATTGATTCCCTAGACTGATTTTATTTATTTGTATTGTCAAACATGTCTGATAGTTTATGTAGATTTTCTACGTATATATATGGAGAAAGAAATGGCAACCCACTCCAGTATTCTTGCCTAGAGAATCCTGTGGACAGAGGAGCCTGGTGGGCTACTGTACACTGGGTCGCACAGAGTCAGACACGACTGAAGCGACTTAGCATGCATGCATGCATTGGAGAAGGAAATGGCAACCCACTCCAGTGTTCTTGCCTGGAGAATCCCAGGGATGGGGGAGCCTGGTGGGCTGCCATCTCTGGGGTCGCACAGAGTCGGACGCGACTGAAGCGACTTAGCAGCAGCAGCATATATATATCGGTTCAGTTCAGTCGCTCAGTCGTGTCTGACTCTTTGCAACCCCATGAATCACAGCAAGCCAGGCCTCCCTGTCCATCACAAACTCCCGGAGTTCACTCAGACTCACATCCGTCGAGTCAGTGATGCCATCTAGCCATCTCATCCTCTGTTGTCCCCTTCTCCTCCTGCCCCTAATCCCTCCCAGCATCAGAGTCTTTTCCAATGAGTCAGCTCTTCGCATGAGATGGCCAAAGTACTGGAGTTTCAGCTTCAGCATCATTCCTTCCAAAGAAATCCCAGGGCTGATCTTCAGAATGGACTGGTTGGATCTCCTTGCAGTCCAAGGGACTCTCAAGAGTCTTCTCCAACACCACAGTTCAAAAGCATCAATTCTTCGGCACTCAGCCTTCTTCACAGTCCAACTCTCACATCCATACATGACCACAGGAAAAACCATGACTAGACGAAACTTTGTTGGCAAAGTAATGTCTCTGCTTTTGAATATGCTATCTAGGTTGGTCATAACTTTCCTTCCAAGGAGTAAGCATCTTTTAATTTCATGGCTGCAGTCACCATCTGTAGTGATTTTGGATGCAATCTCAAAAACGATAGAATGATCTCCGTTCGTTTCCAAGGCAAACCATTCAATATCACAGTAATTCAAGTCTATGCCCCAACCAGTAACGCTGAAGAAGCTGAACTTGAACGGTTCTATGAAGACCTACAAGACCTTTTAAAACACCCAAAAAAGATGTCCTTTTCATTATAGGGGACCAGAATGCAAAAGTAGGAAGTCAAGAAACACCTGGAGTAACAGGCAAATTTGGCCTTGGAATACAGAATGAAGCAGGGCAAAGACTAATAGAGTTTGGCCAAGAAAATGCACTGGTCATAACAAACACCCTCTTCCAACAACACAAGAGAAGACCCTATACATGGACATCACCAGATGGTCAACACTGAAATCAGATTGATTATATTCTTTACAGCCAAAGATGGAGAAGCTCTATACAGTCAGCTAAAACAAGACCAGGAGCTGACTGTGGCTCAGACCATGAACTCCTTATTGCCAAATTCAAACTGAAATTGAAGAAAGTAGGGAAAACCACTAGACTATTCAGGTATGACCTAAATCAAATCCCATATGATTATACAGTGGAAGTGAGAAATAGATTTAAGGGCCTAGATCTGATAGATAGAGTGCCTGATGAACTATGGAATGAGGTTCGTGACATTGTACAGGAGACAGGGATCAAGACCATTCCCAGAGAAAAGAAATGCAAAAAAGCAAAATGGCTGTCTGGGGAGGCCTTACAAATAGCTGTGAAAAGAAGAGAAGCAAAAAGCAAGGGAGAAAAGGAAAGATATAAACATCTGAATGCAGAGTTCCAAAGAATAGCAAGAAGAGATAAGAAAGCCTTCTTCAGCAATCAATGAAAACATATACAAAACAAAAATCTGAAACCTATTCATCTTAACATCCCCACAGGACCCTTCAAGAAGCTTCCAACCCTTATATTAAATAGTTGAATAAAATGAATTAAAAAGACAGAGAGAGAGAGAAAGAAAGGACCTTGTGACAACTGTAAACAGTTTTGTAGATTGTCTTTCCACTGAGCTCTTCAAGCAAATGTGGTTCTAAACTTTTAATGATTATTCAGTAGGTATTGATGTGATACTATCAGTGACATAATACAGATATAAAAAGCTTTCAGCATACGATCTCTTACAGATAAATCTTGAAAGGTACCAAGGAGGACTCATCAAATATCATCTGAGTGAGATAGTCCTGAGAGCATAACCCATGAATATAATCCATCTGAGACAGCGCTTAACTCCAGGTAAGAGGATAAATGACATAACCAAGAATGTACATGGTTCTCGATAAACTTTTATCATTCTCCATTATTCTCCTTTGTCAGAGAGAATAAAATCATAGGCTAAAATTTACTTTCCCATAACTCCTACAGAGCATCCTGTTCTTGGTCACTGTGTTTATATTTAATGATGAGGAGGTTGAGGAAGGCTCTTGTGTTTATATTACTGTCAGATTTTTAATTCATTTAAGGTTTTTGTGATTTGTTGAACTTAGGAAATTAATGAATTTTTTATGTTGCAGCAGTATGAATGAAGCCTTAGGGCTGATAGGCCAATTATTGGTTATAAGTGGAAGGACAGTTTATACACTTAAAGCCACATATTCCAAAATGTAGGTAGTTTCTGCTACTGCTGCTGCTAAGTCGCTTCAGTCGTGTCCGACTCTGTGCAACCCCATAGACGGCAGCCCACCAGGCTCCCCCGTCCTTGGGATTCTCCAGGAAAGAACACTGGAGTGGGTTGCCATTTCCTTCTCCAATGCATGAAAGTGAAAAGTGAAAGTGAAGTCGCTCAGTCTAGATACAAGCAAATTATAGAAATACATAATTTTAAAAGCCAGGTACTTTGATGTCTTTTTATGATTATCAAAGGAGAATTAAAAATCCAGTATTATTTAAAACCTTGTCTTAGGCTTGCTTTTATGCAGACGTTTCTATCTCTGCCGTTCTCTTTTATTTTTGTTTATTTTCTGTTATTAGCCAGATGAAATGTGGGTTTGCAGCAGTAACCCTGGCCAGAGATGGCCGAAAGTATGTATAGTCCATACATATTCTCTTCTTGTTCTCATCCTTAGTTCACTGGCTTGACTTTTCTGTTGCTTTCCTTCTATCTCCTTTCCCTCCTCTGTCTCTGATTAATTTTTATTCTCTTCTGCTCCATGACTCCCTTTCCTTTTATTTTCTCAAATATTTCTCTTGTGTCCTTCCTATTCTCCTCATTTCTTTTTTTTCTCTGTGATTCTCATTTTCCCCTACATCACCCTCCACGTCCTGTTTCCTAATCACCTCCTCCCAGCAGTGCTTAGTAATTCTTCCACCGCATTGATGTTTCTTTTCCGTTCCATCATCTCTCTTCTTTCTGATCCCCACGGAGCCACTTGGACACTTTCATCCGTGTGCACTCTGAGACAAGACTCATTTAGATTTGTCTGGTATTGGCAGCAGAAGAGAGTTCTATTTAGAGCAAGGGACATGAGGTACAGTAAGTGTCTCCTGTGTCCAGCTTAGCTGTGATCTGGCTTCTTGCCAGAATCAGGAATCAGTCAGTGTTCAGGAAAAATGAATTTCAGTTACAGGGACCGGGCTGATGTGTGAGGCTTGCTGTGTAGGGGAGGTGACAGGGAATGAACCCTGCAGATCTTTAGGTCCTGGACTGACCAGGTGTGTTTCATTGCTGAAGGGCATCATGCTGATTGTAACAGGCAAAGTTATCATTTCTGTCTGCTTCTTCATTCAATTTATGCCACATATCATTGCCAGACTAATTTACCACTTTGCTGCTTTACTCTCGCCTCTCTTGAACCCCGTGCAGAAGAAACTCTGGTTACTGCTTTGTTCACACCTCTGTTCCTTAGCACCTTGCCTGCCACCAGATGAGAGCCCTGGCTTCCCTCTGCACTCCCCTCGCCAAGTTTTCTGCCTTCTTTCACTCATACCCTTTGCATCTGTTTATTTGACCTTTCCTCTCAGTGTCCTTCTCATTTTTTGAAAGACTCAGCTCAGCGTTTTTTGGAGGATGTGTTGCATTTAAGCAACTGCATCTGTAACCTCTAAATTTTTAGCACCCTTATAAAAGGTTATCATTATGATTTTCCTACATATTAGTTTTCATCCTATCTTCCTTCTCTCTCAAATTATAAGCCCTGGGCATAAACTTTGCACCTATTCTGCCTATATCTAATAAACATTAGAGGATATAATTTCACATTTGATGAGGATATAATTTCACATTTAAAAATGTTTGTGATTAAAGGGGACATAATTTGATGAGGATATAATTTCACTTATTAACATTTTTGTGATTAGATTAAAGCTATTTTCGTGTTTCTACTGTTGTGCATAAATAAAAGTACTTAAAAGAAGGCAGTGATCTTGGAAGGATTGTATAGTATTATGTTTAATTTTTAAGTATTAAATATTCTTATCCAGGCTTTTTTTTTTTTTTACCAGAAAAAGTGTTGGTGAAAAATACATCTTTTGGTGGGCCAGGGTCTCCATCCAAAGTCTTGATGTCAAGTCCTTCCAAGGCTTCAGGTGAGTGTTTTATCGAGCGGTCACTTCGTGGAACAGTCCAGTAGTCCTTGGCTTGGACCGGTTATCTCTTTGTAGGTGATGTCAGGGGCTCTTTTCATGTTTTAAAAAAGCCTTTTGTTTTTATCCTATGGTATAATTTTCTGGACTGGTTTTTGAACACTATCTTTAATGTCAGAATCAACTGGATATTTCAAGTACCTTAATGAATAGTTGCTAGGAGAAAATGATGCTTTGGGTCCTTAATAGACATGTAAATAGACATGTTTCCCATAATACCTATGTCCTTCTCAGAAAGTGTGTTCTAATAGCCACTGTTGAGTGGGCAACCATACGTGTGACACTCACTCCACACCAGCCACAGCTTAAAATCAGTGGTCTGTTAAGCTGTTCCCTCTCCTAGAAATTTGGAGTGGGGACACAGGTCTCCTCCCAAATCAGCATTTACATTTGTAAAGAATGCTAAGCCTGGAGTGTAAGTCTGTCTTTGACTCATATACACATGGGTAGCTAAATCTGGACAACACACAGGGAAGATAACAGAGACATGGAGACAGAAGCAGAGATAAGACCTCATGACGTGAGCGACAAAAACAAAAGATATAGATACAGAAATACAGAGATAGAGGGAGATTCATCAGCCAGTTGGGGGAGAGAGAAAGAGGGAGAAAAAGAGAAAAGAGAGAGGGAAGGAGAGATACACTTGGAACAGCACTCAGATCCAAACAACTCACTAGTTCTTTATTCCACAAAAGCCCACTCCTCCTCCCTAATGAGGACAGAAGCAGAACCCTTGTTCTGAAGCCAGGTTGAATTGATTCTATTCCTCTATTCTGGGTATCCAAAAGAGTCTAAGACAAGACAGCCTTCCTTTCGTCTGTGCATCTCTAACTCAGAACAACTTGAGTCGTAAGAGTTTCATGTTCTGGCTGTGAATGAAGGTTCATGCATTCTGTCTTGGTATTTAATAGCCATAGCTCATTAACAGTCATTACTATAGTAAATCCACAATGAAGATTTCTCCCTGAATAATATTGAAACATTACTGCCAAGTTTTATAATTTCGGGTTCTTTACTAAATTCATTGGTTCATCAAAATAATTAATCAGTGTTTAAAAAAGAATTATCTAAAAATAAGTAACATTAACAATGACAAAGACCCAAATAGTGGTTCATTGTGTTCTAAAGCGTCTGTGTAAAACATATATTTTTTCCATGAAACTAAATGGTGATTTGCATTAAGTCTAATTAAACCAAATAAACAAATATTTGTTATACTAATTTAATGTTTTAAATTACAATTTCATTGGTTTTGTAGTTTTGCTATCATTTAATGTAAAATTGCTTTGGTATTTTATACGATCATAAACCTAAGGACTTGATACCTAATACATACAAATACTTGGATGTATGCAAATATTTATACATACGGATATTTGTATGCATATCTGTATATATACAGATATTATTAGGAAAATAATTTAGGTAATAGTATAGGGTATCTAATATTTTTCCCTTCAAAGAAGTTCCATGTGTTATCAAATTTGAGAAATTCTGAATTCAGTAGTTGTTTTGAAATGAAAGTTTTTCTTTATTCACTTGACTTTTTCCATTTTTAAAAGTAAATTCCTAAATTTATCCAGTGCACCCAATATTTTATGTATCCTATAGCACTTTCTTAGGGTCCAATACATTTGTTTTGAACAGTTATGTGAAATTTCTCACTGTGTCTCTCTGCATTTTCTTCAGTAATTTCAATCTTTTGTCTGAACACCAAGAAGCAGCTTGTCAGTTCTCTTGGTCTGGACACTATATCAATGAGGCCAAGTTTATGGCATGAAGATAGGAAGCTAAGTGGTTTTCACTTGTAGTTTCTAGCTGCCCACGGCAGCTAGCCAGCCCTCCTGGACATGTATTATGGTTCAGCAGAGCACCCGTACAAATAACCCATCTTAGTTACAGGTAAAACAGCTCACATTACTGGACCCAAAGCATCAGGTTTGTATTTGCAGTTCAGCATGCCACTGTGAACTACAGAAAACTGATGCAAGTAGCACCAATAAAATGAGAGATCATCACACATGCATGCATAAAAGTGTAAATATATACATTTCAGGAGTTGGCTATGCTGGCAAGTCTAAAATTTGTAGAACAGGCCAGGCCACAGGAGCTGATGCTGCAGTCTTGAGGCAGAATTTCTCCTGCAGGGAAATTTGTTTGGCTCTTAAGGCCTTTCCACTGATTGAATGAGGTCCACCCACATAATCAGGGATAATTTTGTTTACTTAAAAGTCAACTGATTGATTGCAGATCTTAACCAAATCTAAAAAGCACCTCCACAGGAATGCCAAAATTAGTGTTTGTTTGGGTACCTGAATCCAGTGACATAGCCAGATTGACACCAAAAAATAACCATCATGGTCTCCAAATCTGATCCTAGTCTTACACATGCCCACTGGTAGGGTCTCGGCTTTCCTGTTCTGAAATGCCCTCAGAATCCCCAGGAGGGGAAGATCTGATTCACATTTATTTCAACTGCTGTACTGAGCTGTTCTCATTTCAGTAATTCTCAGCCTCCATACTGCAGTTGTCTTCAAACATCTGGTGCTTTACTGAAATTCCTGGCCCTCTGCTCAGGCTGCCCTACCAGGGGTGCTGATGAGTCCATGATCTTTGACATCTTTGTTTTCCAGCACCCACTCTGAGTTCTCTCTCCAGTGATTTGACTGGTTGGGTTCTTTATCCGGTGTGGTGGCCCTAACCTCCGTCCACCATAGGGTCTGAACCCTTTGTGGCTTTACCTTTGAATTTCTGCAGATTCCTGTAAAAATTATTGTGAGAATAAGAGGAACTCCAGTGAGTCTACAGGACTCCCTATATCTCCCCTTATTCCCATTCTGCAGCAGTGGTATAGTCCCCCCATAACAGTTGGAATGGATCACTCCGACAGTGTTACACACTCTCTGCTTTCAATTCAGCGGCACAAGAGCTCTAAATTATCAGGAAGTATAATTAGTCTCCAATAGAATGGAAGATGATTTCATTCCCAGTTGGAGGCATTTTTCTCTTAGGAAATCATATTTTGAAATTTGTAGAACCCAAGGGTGCAGGAACAAGAAGCAAAATTTTCAACGTAGAAATTTCAGGTTTAATATTGAGGGACCACTACCAATTTCACCCTTTGGTTCTGGGCCTTGACAGTAGAGTGGAGTAGGGACATTACTATATATTGGTCACTGGTTTAAAGTACCCTAGCCCCACCCTTCTCAGCCAGTGCCATAGCTGTCCACTTCTAGATGATGGGACGTGTGGTAAAGCTCATGAATTTCATAAGTGTGAGAGTATCATTGTTTTTCATTATAAAGTGAATTTCTTGGTTGAGGTCAATGTTTTGTGGTCTAACATTTCACTGAATAAGGCATGAGTAATGATGTATTGACTATGCCAAAGCCTTTGACTGTATGGATCACAATCAACTGTGGAAAATTCTGAAAGAGATGGGAATACCAGACCACCTGACCTGCCTCTTGAGAAACCTGTATGCAG
>NW_011495034.1:11081597-11081958 GCF_000754665.1 Bison bison bison | reverse complement strand
ACCACCCTTATGGCAGAAAGTGAAGAGGAACTAAAAAGCCTCTTGATGAAAGTGAAAGAGGAGAGTGAAAAAGTTGGCTTAAAGCTCAACATTCAGAAAACGAAGATCATGGCATTTGGTCCCATCAATTCATGGCAAATAGATGGGGAAACAGTGGAATCAGTGTCAGACTTTACTTTTTTGGGCTCCAAAATCACTGCAGACAGTGACAGCAGCCATGAAATTAAAAGACGCTTACTCCTTGGAAGGAAAGTTATGACCAACCTAGATAGCATATTGAAAAGAAGAGATATTACTTTGCCAACAAAGGTCAGTCTAGTCAAGGCTATGGTTTTTCCTGTGGTCATGTATCGATGTGAGA
>NW_011495034.1:11057953-11081387 GCF_000754665.1 Bison bison bison | reverse complement strand
ACAGTCCTAAAGGAGATCAGTCCTGGGTATTCATTGGAAGGACTGATGCTGAAGCTGAAACTCCAATACTTTGGCCACCTCATGTGAACAGTTGACTCATTGGAAAAGACCCTGATGCTGAGAGGGACTGGGGGCAGGAGGAGAAGGGGATGACAGAGGATGAGATGGCTGGATGACATCACTGACTTGATGGACATGAGTTTGAGTGAACTCCGGGAGTTGGTAATGGACAGGGATGCCTGGTGTGCTGTGATTCATGGGGTTGCAAAGAGTTGGACATGACTGAGCGACTGAACTGAACTGAACTGAACTGAATGATGTATATTGGGCTTTCTAGGTGGTGCTAGTGATAAAACACCCACCTGCCAATGCAAGGGATGTAAGAGATGTGGGTTCAATCCCTGGGTCAGGAAGCTCTCCTGGAGGAGGGCATGGCAACCCACTGCAGTATTCTTGCCTGGAGAATCCCATGGACTGAGGAGCCTGGCAGGCTACCGTCCATAGGGTCACACAGAGTCGGACATGACAGTGATGTGTATTATATACCTAGGGCTGCTGTAACAAAGTGAAAGTTGCTCATTCATGTCCACTCCAGTATTTTTTCCTGGAGAATTCCATGGACAGAGGAGCCTGGTGGGCTATAGTCCATGGAGTCGCAAAGAATCGGACATGACTGAGCGAGTAACACTTTCACTTTTTCACTGTAAGAAACAAACATGGTGGATTAAAACAACAGAATTATATTCTTGGACAGTTCTTGATGGAGGCTAAAATCTGAAATCCAGGTGTCAGTATAGCTATGATTTCTCAAGGGACTAGGAGAATCGCTTCTATGCTATTAGCCTCTGGTGTTACTGACGTTCCTTGACTTATAGCTGCATAACTAAAATCTCTGCCTCCAATGTCATGTTACACTTTGCCCCTGTGTCTTATACCATCTTCTCATAAAGACATCATTAATAATGAGTTAAGGGCCCATTTTGCTTCATTATGACCTCATCTTAACTAATTACATCTTCAGTGGCTCTATTTCCACATAAGGTTGCATTGTGAGATACTCAGGGTCAGGACTTTCAACGTATTTTTGTAGGGATAGAATTCAACCTACAGTAGGATGCTGGAAGAAGCACTGTGGATTGGGAGGCCAAATGCATATCTGAGACAGGTGTTTAGGTTCCGGAGGACAAACACCTATCCCACTCATAAGTAGAAAGGGTAATTAACTTCCCATTGGGGAGCAGGCTGGTCCTTTTGGAGAATGTTGGCATATCAGAACACGTCTTTGGTTTCTATGATTGAAAGTCTGGGTACCTTAGGCATTATAAGAGCTAGATGTGCCTTGGGGATAGCAAGTCTATGTCTCTGAGTTCCTTGTCTATCCTTCAACCTTGACACTATGGCCATTTTGAACAAGCACTGGATTGGCTGGGTAAAGAGGCTGAATAGCATCACATCTATAACAGGAATCTCTCTGATCATTAAGAGACTCCTCAGCAATAGATGCCCTCTGGAGGACTTTTATATAGGACATAAAATGCCTAATAGTCCATGACTATCATCTATCCATCTATCACACACCTTTCCCCCAGAACTCCTCTTACCAATCCTCTAATCTTGCTTTTCAAGCCCCTGATGGAAAAGGAATCCCATCAGCTCCTCCCAGGAGTCATTATGAATCTATTCAGTGGACCATCTCTACCGCCACACAAAGTGTACAGATGAACAATACAAAATTCTGTCTACTGGAAATACTTCCCTTTAGGAATTTCAGGCTGACACAAATGGGGCTAGAGTGTAGCAGCTATCTGCTCCTGGATGGGGTCAACATCCATCAAAAAGACAGGTAATTTTTTCCTTCTTGGCTTCTTGGCCAATAGTCATGGATAAATTCCCAAGGGGCCCCAATATATGGTTTGAGGAACTGCTGACAGCAATAAGAGTATTACTTTGTGTGTATCTGAGTGTGTGCAAGTGGCTTTATTGCAATATTCACTTTATTGCAGTGGTCTGTAATTGAGCTCACAGTGTCTCTGAGATCTAACTGCACTTTGTTATGGCAGCCTGAGCAAACTAACACAGAGGGGAAATTAAGGATTTTACAAAAACTAAAGAGAAATAAAATGTGCCAACCCCTATTCCTTCCCCTACCCCACTGCCAACATCCATTTTAAAACTGTACGTTACTGACAGAAAGGGGTGTTTTTAAACTAAGAATCCTGTCTACATAATACCTAGGAATATGAAAAATTAATCTTTAGTTTTGAACTGTGGTGTTGGAGAAGACTCTTGAGAGTCCCTTGGACTGCAAGGAGATCCAACCAGTCTATCATAAAGGAGATCAGTCCTGGGTGTTCATTGGAAGGACTGATGCTGAAGCTGAAGCTCCAATACTTTGGCCACCTCATGCGAAGAGTTGACTCATTGGAAAAGACCCTGATGCTGGGAGGGATTGGGGGCAGGAGGAGAAGGGGATGACAGAGGATGAGATGGCTGAATGGCATCACTGACTCGATGGACATGAGTTTGAGTGAACTCCGGGAGTTGATGATAGACAGGGAGGCCTGGCGTGCTGCGATTCATGGGGTCACAAAGAGTTGGACACGACTGAGTGACTGAACTGACTGACTGATGGCACACTTAATATGACAATCCCTAGGTCCTAGGAGTATGTACTTTGAAGTCTGATTCTACTCAAAGGGATTATTTGAGTTTCCTGGACTTCTTTGGGTATGTTGGATACATTCCATTTCAAATTTAGTCATTCAATGCACACATCTACTTTTAGGGCTTAGTTAACCAAATGAATCCAATTTGGGATGAGTAGCTCAGGTCATATGGTCCCCTAGATATGTGCACAGGTGTTGTTTGGTTGTACCAGGGTCAGTAGCAAACCAGAAATAGTTTTACAAATGGAATAAGTTTTTGCAGGAGAGAGTTTGGGTTTGCCCTGTAATATTAGGATCTACACCATGTTTCTCCTATTGTGACACATTGGAGGCCCCAAAGGGAGCTTTTTTAGTTATACCAGAGAGTTCAAGTACCATTTAGATATTCTGGTTTATGAAATCCAAGGAGGGAGAAGCTTGCATTGTAACCTGATCCTATTGCTATACCTTTTTTGCTCTGGGAAACAATGAAAATGGTGACATTGTGGATTATTCAGGAAATGGGTTACAATGGTATTCCCAATTATAGTGTATTCTTTCTCCAGATTCTAGAGGCTTAAGCTTAATGTGGTGCTCTTTCTTCACAGCAGTAAATTCAAGGTGCGATTAATTGTAACTTGCCTTAGAGGGAATATCCACACTTGTTTAGTCACTAAGTCCTGTCTTTTGTGACTCCATGGACTGTAGCCTGCCAGGCTTCTCCATCCATGGGATTTCCCAGGCAAGAATACTGGAGTGGGTTGCCATTTCTTCCTCTAGGGGATCTTCCAGATACAGAGATGGATCTCCTGCATCTCCTTCATTGGCAGGCGGCTTCTTTACTGCTGAGCCATCAGAGAAGCCCACATGTGCTCTACAATAAAGGATTGCTAGAAATTTTATAATTTGAAAGTATCCCAAAGCTTTGTGGGATCTATCTTCTACTCACTAGTGCACATGGTTTTGTTAATGCATCTTGGCGCTTGTGACCTCCTGGTTATCAGGTCCAGTCAGATAATATGTCTTCAATGTAATAGATCACAGTGATATTTTCTGGGATTTCAACATGGACAAGATTTTTTTAAGACAGTTATAGTCCTGAGGTAAAACATTGAAGGTACCATTATGCTCCTACTATTGAGATAAAGCTGAACTGTTTCTGACTGTCTTTACTAATGAACATGTGGAGAAAAAACCCACCACAAAACAAACCACTTCCTAGATCAATAACTCCATTCCTGGAGTGATCAGCTGTGTTGGTTTGCTCCAGTATGGGCACTATGTCTTAATTAATCAAAGTAATTCAGGATCATTCTTACCCATCCATTTGGCTTTTGTTAACAGCTAAACTGAAGGAGTTGGTATAAAATAAGGAAGGGACAGGAATTACCATTCCCGATTCTTTTAATCTTTGATAGTAGTACAAGTTTCTGCAGCTTTTTTCAGGTTATTGATTTCTATTTACTACTTGATATGGGACATTCCAGAAACTCTACTTGGCTGTTAACATCACGATAGCATTAATTTCAGCTCAGACAACCAATGTAAGGGTATTTTCAGTTGTTAAGTATATACAGTAAGGAGCATGGGAAATAACAATCCAAAGAGATACAGCCCACTGACCACTCTAAGGTGGATGTGGAAGAGTCCATTTGTTTCCTGACCTTATGCCTACACTGATTAGTGCTAAATTGTGGGTAATAACTCCTAGGTAGTATGGTTATTTCTCCTCCCCAGGTCACTGTCACTCTGTTAAATGGCCATGGATCTTCTGAGGGAAGGTTTGGAGGAAGATTTGCAGCGTATCTTTGTGTCCACCTTCCAGAGTGATTCCTTTAAAACAACAAAACCAAACAAACAAACAAAAAAACTTGGCTCTATCTGAAAAGGCTCTGGGTTTGTGAACTGGGTAAGAGGCCATGAATTCCCAATATAGTGCTTTTATTTGGGCTCTGATAACATAGACTGAATAATATTTTAGAAGGTTGACAATCTGTTTCATTCCTAAAATTCTCTCACACACGAAATTAACCGCAACCACGTATCCATGTAGTCAAAAGACTTGTATTGCCGATCTTTGTGTGTGGTTTGTTGCACTAGTGGTGACAACATCACCCCTGAAACTGGGCACTGCCACCTGGCCTCTACCACTCTAAGACCCCATCGTTCTTATTGAGAGTAGGGAGCCCGGTTCTTCAATAGCATCTCTAGCCACAGAAGGCAGCCATGGCAGAACTTTTGGGGGATACTGGTACTCACCACCAAGTATTCCTTTCTGCTTTAGGGAAGAAAGTGTCCTTTGGTCCTTCCTGGAGGTTATGGTAAGACTGGCTGAATAGTTTACAGATAATAGGTCCACTCCAGCGTCCCCATCTCCCTAAGCCTTTAATTTCTTTCCTCTTTGTTGCAGAGAAGTCCCAACATCTCACCTCATTACTGAAGTCACCATTGAGTTCAGGCTTTAAGCAAACTAATTAGAGCTTCAGCTGATATGATGTATCTAGAATCTTAGATAAGCTTTCCCATACTGATAAATTCTTCTTGAACCAACTTGATATTTTTAGTTCCTTGATTTAATTCCTTGAGAGTCTATTTATAAACATGCTTTCTCCACTCCCATTTCTTGACTATAAAAATTGACAAGTTCCCATCCACCCTTTCATGCTCAAGCTATCTTATCTTTAAGAGAACTTTTCAATTCTCCATCTAGGCATGGAAGCAATGATTGATGGTGGGGATTAGCCTTGACAGTAGGGAAAATGTCTTCTCAAGGTAATCATTCCAGATGAAGTCATTGAAAGTGATTTTTTTTTTTTTTTTTAGTTTGGAAAGACTGTATTAACTGGCAAGAATGATTAGAAGAATTTGAGAATTCAAGTTAAGGGCCTCATTTCAAGTCTCAGGGTTCCCTCTGTTTTCAACCAATGTTTTATTACAACAAATCTCTTAGATAGCAGTTATAACCCTGGATACAAAGAAGTGGGATCCTGAGACTTGAGATGGGGTGCTAACCTTAATTTAAATTTGGACTTCCAAAACCCCCCTGAATATTTCATTGGTATCTGCAACTCATATCACCTTGTCATGCTTCTGATCATCAGCTATGTCTGTGGTACATAGACTCAAGGTAAGAGATACATTTAAAGCTAACTAGAACCTTTCTGGTTCTCTATCACGCCTTGAGTTGAAAATTCAAGGTATTTAGCTTATATTTTTGTTTTTGCAATCTCTCCAGCAGCCTACAATCTTTATCACCATAATTTTCAAATGAAACAGATACAATAGATACTTAGTCTTCCAAAACCTTGTCGTCTTCTCTTTACCCTCCCCTGTCCTCCCACCTGAGTAGGCAAGTCATCTGTGTGTTATCAGATATGTGTGGAGTCAATAGTGGAATTTCAACTTCAGGGGCTGTTTCTTGAAACTACTCCTGGAACCAATTACTGTATCAGCCAGGGGCCCAGTGAGAGTCAGAAGACACAATGATGGGACTGTGAGGAGAGTTTAATGAAAGTCCTTGCTAGAGACATGTGGGACTGGGGAGGATAACAAACAGGAGCAACAGTGGAGAGGTGTTCCCATCCCTAAACCTGAGGAGCAGAGCACACAGTGAAGCCCTGTAAGGGATGGAGCCTCAAGGAGAGGCCGCCTGGCCAGAGCTGTGTTCAGAAGGCGTGCGTCTACTGTGAGAATCCTAGCACTGACTCCAGGCATGAGTGAGAAGAACCCTGCCCTCTTCCTCTTCCTCTTTTTTTGATTTCCTGCTGGACTGCCACTAGGCCAGGTGATATGGTGGGCCAGCCCACTATAGGCATACACAGAGCATAGCAGAACATGGGTCTAGCTAGTGGAGACTGGAGAATGGCTGAATGGAGAATAATCACAGTATGATGGTGGCAGTATGGTGGCTGTGAGAGTTGGCTGTGCAATCGTGGTGAATTCAAGAAGCATCTCCAACTCTATTCAGAAGTACTATTCCCTTTGGTAGAAGCTGTATTTTTTCAGGCTCCTTGTGCCAACATAACAATCCCTTTTCATACCACATCCCACCCCCAACCCCCCATCCCCCAGTTGTCAGAAATTCTTTCCTACAGGCCTCATAGTCCCCAGGCAAATCAGGAAATATGGCTAGAACTCTTTAAGTGTCCTTAAGAATTCCCAGTTATGGTGACTGTATGTGGTTGTGGCACGTGAGAGCCTCCAGAGAGATCGTTGCCTAGCGCATCTTAGTCTGAGCCAAGATAACTTGTTAGAGTAGTGAAGTAAAAGAAAATTAAGGTGAGCATTACTTGGAAGCAAGATTAATTTATAATATGATGTGGCAGCAGAAAAGCTGAATGTTTTTTTTGAAGAACTACATGAAGAATAATCACAGTCCTGACTGTTTCTTCCCACACAATTCAGTTATAATGCTTCAGACATCACATCTGATTTGAAATGTCTGAGTTACATTAAGTTGCAGACATTTGGTGGAAGAAAGGGTGGTGGAAAGGGAAAATGTACAATTAAGTAAAAGAAAAAAGCCTTACTAGCCAAAAATATTTTCCTCTCCACCCAAAACCCAAAGTGAAATAGATTAATTGGCTTGACTCTATAGGTGGAAAATTAAGTTTTACCTTAACAATCATAATAAGTATAATGTAATTAAGACATATTTCATAGAGACTATATATAGGGAATGTGTACCTTGAGCATGAGAAACCTGGCTAGAAATGATCACTCCTATATCAGTAGCATAATTTTTTCTTGAGAAAAATAAATCAGTCATACACAGAAGTGAGGCGGAGGTGTTGATTGTCATTTCAAGTATAGCTTGTTTATTCATAGCCATGTATTCCTTTCTATGATGCGTTCTTAACTCTGTGAAGGTGAAAATTCACACTGGGGATAGATCTGCAAATGAGGAAACAGGAATCTTTACTCTCCTTCCATTCCCAGAAGTAGAACAAATTTAGCTGTATTTTGCTGAAGGCATGTTTGCTGAACTTGAATAACCTTTACATTGATTGCTATAGACATACAGGTAAGATTGCAAAGCTTTTTCTGTGGTTTCGCAGTTTTACATGGTGTAGGGTTTTGGTCATTGTGTCAATCTACATTGCTTGTCTCACACCATCTCTATTTGAGTAGAAAGTGGCCTTTACTCGAGATACTGGGTTTCTCATCGTTGTGTTGTAGGGGAAAACATGCAAACTTTGAAGCCATTTGGCCACAGTTTGAGTTTTGCTTCTTCTGCTTACTAGCTGTGTGACATTAGGCACACTTTTAGCTCCTGTGAGCCTTGGTTTTCTTTTCTGCAATGTGAGATTAATGCTCATAGTAATGTTTTGACACATCTAACATGGCTGGCATATAGTGGGGATTCAATAAATAAAAGCTGCTGTAATTCTTCATTGTTGTCTTCTCATTTCTCAATTATGGAATTAATATACCTTCCCAGTGGAGTAGACTGGTGATATTTCCAGGAGAGAGAATGTTGGCAGGGCTGGGACTTCTCTCCTTGCCTGAGTGAGACACCATTTACCCGAAGTAGTCTCTCCATTTCTACTTCTCAGAATAGACTGATTCAGCACCCCCTGGAGGTTTTCACTTCTTCCCTAATAAATGAAAAGTTTGAATCTGAAGTCAGGTAACATTTTGCCTTAAAGCATTGTCTTAAATGGATTTTTTTTTTCCTGCTTAAAAGAAACTCAGGAAAGATTTATTGTAAATGCTCCCATGAAATCTCTTCCAAAATGCTTCGCTTTAAGAGGTAGTCACAAAAGGAGCATTGAACATTGCCGTGGAGATTTGTAAAGTGACAGCAAAACCATTTTCTGCATGTCTATTAGTAGATTTGGGATGAGTTTGAATATGCTAAGAATTAATCTAAAATTCTATGTGCAATTAAATTAAGATCCACATGAAAAGACATGGATAATAGTTCATTTTTAAAAAATGAACTGATTACTAAGAAGAGATATGTTTTAGAGAACTGATAAGCAAGCCAAATTATATTCAATAGCAGTGTATAGTTACATCTTTAAGGCCTGTATATCTTTAAGAGATAATTTCACCAGTATTTAGTTAACTTATATTTATATATACATTTATCTTAAATAGCAATTCTGAATTTAATTCAGATAACATAAGTAAATTTTTCTTTTATTCTTTGAATTTTTATAAATCTCTGCAAATAATCTTTCCATTTGGGGAGAGAGTGTGGATAAAAATCAAGAACATGAATTTTGCCTTTTTAACTGCCTTTTTCTGTTTTTGGGTTTTGAGTAATTTTTGAATATTTGAAGGACGATGAGAGCTTGAAGTTTACAAGTTTGCTTCATCTATATCCTAAGCTCTATCAACTGCTTAATATCCGTTGCAAAGGAATGCTGTATATCTAGGGATTCTTCCTAAATTGACTTCTTTGAAACATAATAATAGCCTGATAGATGAACTAATACTGATCAGGAAATGCTAGTCCCTCTTACAGGCATAATAAATTATTTCTTTTTCTAGTTTAATAATTCCTCATAATTAATACAGAATGGCAAGTTGGAAGGGCTTACCTGATAGCTCAGTTGGTAAAGAATCTTCCTGCAATGAGGGAGACCTGGGTTTGATCCCTGGGTTAGGAAGATCCTCTGGAGAAGGGAAAGGTTGCCCACTCCAGTATTCTGACCTGGAGAATTCCATGAACTGTATAGTCCATGGGGTTATAAAGAGTTGGAAAGTATTCTGGTCATGGCATAGAAATTCTTAGGTTTTATTCCTGGTGATTCAGTTTATTTAACATTGAAGTCTTGTGCAAGTTGCTTAAATTTTCTGAATCTCAGTTTCCTCATCTGTGAAATGGAAGTACCAAAAAGCTCCCTATGGAGTATGGCTGATTGGTCTATCCTTAGCATCCACTTATAACTCCTTCTGCTTAGCCTTCTTGCCCTGTAGAAGCTGGAAAGCTAAAAATCCGTATTTCCCAGACTGCCTTACCACTAAGATTGGGAAGAAAATTTGATCCTATTATTTTAGATGTATTTATTCAAGATTTTTGGCCACCTCATGTGAAGAGTTGAATCACTGGAAAAGACTCTGATGCTGGGAGGGATTGGGGGCAGGAGGAGAAGGGGACGACAGAGGATGAGATGGCTGGATGGCATCACTGACTCGATGGATGTGAGTCTGAGTGAACTCCGGGAGTTAGTGATGGACAGGGAGGCCTGGTGTGCTACAATTCATGGGGTCGCAAAGAGTTGGACACGACTGAGTGACTGAACTGAACTGAACGGATTCAAGATTTATAAGGTAAAAGTAATAAGACAGTCATCTTCCTGCATCTTTATTTTTTTCTTTCAGACAAAGGATTGTAAAGATTTGGGGTTTTTCTCTAGGAGTGTTCTGGTGTCCAGTTTTATGTAAGTAGCTAAGGTGACAACAGCAATTGTGTTCTCATTTCCAGGTTACAGCCATAGCATGATGTCCTTTTTTTATGTTTTATTTTACTTAAAGACTTAAAAAATTTATTATAATTTTAAAGATTATTTTACAAAATCTTGGCTATATTCCCCATGTTGTACAATACATTCTTGAGCCTATCTTATATCCAATGGTTTGTACCTCCCACTCCGCAACTCCTATATTGCCTCTAGTAGCCCCCCAGTCCCCACCACTGGCAACCACCAGTGTGTTTTCTATATCTGTGAGCCCATAGCAGAATGTTCTTGACTTAATAATAGTTTCAGTTGTAGCCTTTTGATTTTTACCTTCTGACTGTGGCAGAATCAGCAGCCCTCCTGGTGTTTCAGTTGTGTTGTGTTTGGTGGTTATTCCTGGAGGCCCAGTCTAGAGCTCATTGCTTCTTCTCCCACATTGTAGGCAGACGCTTTAGCATCTGAGCTTCCAGGGAAGCTCCATCGCTTCCACACTTCTAGTTATTTTGTAAGCATCTTATTTCTTAAACCCATTTATCTGAAAACATCTAGTGTTTCTATTTATTGTATTGAATTCTGATACTTGGCCTAAAGCTTTACAAAGATCACATGGAATTAATCACATATTTTAAGATGCTTTGTTAAAATGCTATATAGATGTAGGGATTATTACAATTAATACACTCATAAGATTTGCTATGTTATCCGACTAATGGAATTTAACCAAAACATACCCTATGATATGTCCCCTAAAGCTTTAATGGATTAGGTCAGAGTGGGTAACTCTTCACAGAGGGAAAGGAATAACTGTATTCCTTGATTCCTGAGGAATCAAGTTACATTAAGTTTTCTGCTTAAGCTTTGGCAGTGGAGTCAGGGCTGAATGAGTAGGTGGTACAGGAGGGTGGCCTAACACTTCTTGAATAATTTAGGATCTGGCAGTGCAGGAGCACTTGGTCCTGGGTGACTTCCTTACTTTTATGCTCTATTCCTGATCTCTACTGCCTTTGACTAGAATTTTCTGCAGCACTTGTATATTTGAAGTTTCTGAAAGTCAGAGTACTGGGCTATTTCTTGCTTTCTTCTTTTTCCTATGGATGATGTCCCTTGGGAAACTTAAGGGTTTGAAATTGTAAAGGATTGAACCAATTTCTAACATCGCTGGTTATTCCAAGATGCAATCCTAGTGTATTTCCTGCAAGAAGTCAGATTATTCAGTTAGAAAATATGATGATTCTTGAAACATAACAGAAACGTTATACCTGCTAAATCAGCACTCTGGGTGTTGAGATTTCTGAGTTACGATTAGCTATTTCAGAGTTACTATTCACTTAATGTAGTTGCCTTTAGCATTTGTGGCTTTGGATTTGTGGTTAGTATGATGAGTCCGTCATAATCTTTTTTCATATCCTTGGGGAAAGTACGGTTTATAATCAGTGGGCTGCTGTGATCAAGCACAATCAATTTTAAAGGAAAGACATTCCTAATACTATTCTGAATTGAAAAGCACTTATTAAAAAACAAATGTTAGTTTTACACTGAATAATGTATAAATACTTGGTGTTACTGTATGTCAAAATGATGCTAAAGAGGTTTCTGATTGCAGCACAGTGGTAGGAATTAGAAAGATAATACCTGGTAACCCTGCTTAACTGCCCAGTGGCTTTAATATCTGGAAAGTAAAGCAGGATTTTACTTTACAGATTCTTTCTGCTTTGCCTAATGAAACACATAATTGTACACATTCTGATGTAGTCTCTTTTTCTCCTAGAAAGAATTTTTCAAATGAAGGCTTAAGCCACACTGATAAATGAGGCTACATGAGTCAGTGGTTTTCTCAACACTTTTGAAACATAATTGCTACCCAGGTGAATTAGAAGATTGCCTGGACAACTATGAATTTAGAAAATCACATTTTAAACCCCCCCTTTTTTTTTTTTAGTATTTATCTAAAATGTAATAAATGTTGGGCAAGTGTAAAACACTTCTCAACCTCTGTTAACATTTAGATATGTATCATCTGCAAGTGGGGCTTCCCTGGTGGCTTGGTGGTAAAGAATCTGCCTGCCAAAACAGGGGTCACAGGTTCAATCCTTGGGTTGGGAAGATCCCCTGGAGAAGGGAATGGCAGCCCACTCCAGTCCTTTTGCCTGGAGAATCCCATGGACAGAGGAGCCTGATGGGCTACAGTCCATGTGGGTCACAAAAGAGTCAGACACGACTGAGTGACTAAACAACAGCAACATCTGCAAGCTAATTTCTATAGATCTCTTTTTATCTGTATATCTATGGCTACATCTATCTCTGCATCCATATCAACAATATTTATAAATATGTGTATATACAGATATATATATATAAAGAATGAAATATGAAATAATAATTCCTTATAACAACTTGCAGTATCAAAGAACGTGTACTTCTTGTGACCATCTCCCATTTAGGTCATGAGTTCTTATGGAGCAGGAAGGGCTACTGAGACCAGCTACATCTGCTGAGGTAATGAGATGAGGAACCTCCTTTACACTGCTTTTCACATAATAAAGTACTTTGAACCATGTGGAGCATAGAGAGGATTCGAGTTTTAGATGAAGGAGAGAGGGAAAACTGGCCTGACTTTTCCATTTTGTTCCCTGACTCCTTGTGCTGTGCTTTGTGCGTGCTAAGTCACTTCAGTTGTGTCCAACTCTTTGAGACCACGTGGACTGTAGCCTGCCAGGCTCCCCTGTCCATGGGATTCTCCAGGCAAGAATACTGGAGTGGATTGTCATGCCCTCCTCCAGGCATCTTCCTGACCCAGGGATCAAACCCACATCTCTTACATTTCCTACCTTGGCAGGCGGGTTCTTTACCACTAGTGCCACTTGGGAACGCCTCCTTGTACTGAATACCAAATTGAAAACCAGGACAGAAATATAAGAAGCCCCCAAGGAGTATGCAGATACTTGAGAAAAGAAGTTGGAAGCACTGTCTTCTGGCCACAGTTTAAAAGTGGCAGGCAGTTGTGCACCGCACCATCCTGCATTGATAAAGCAAGGGGGGTGGCCACCTGGTTCGTTTAGATACGAGAAGGGCCTCCAAATGCCCCCTACCCTCCACTCAGTCTCCAAGGTACTAGCTGGTCCAAGAGTGCATGTCAGGGAGTCGCTGACAGTGAGCTGAACAGGGATGAATCTCATGACTTGCTTGAGAGGGGCACCCCATGTGCGCACGAAAGAGAGAGGAGCAGAGCTGCTACATCTCTGAGATGCCACCCTTCCAGGTTGCTGCCAGCAGCCAAATGCGGCCCCTGTCAGCACCCCTCCAGATGTGGTTCAGAGACAATAGACTACACTGACAGAAGTGGCGGAATATAGCATAGAAAGGTGATCTCGTCACTCCTCCTCACAGCTTCTCTCCACTACACGTAGGTGGCCAGCTGCTGCCCGCGGAAGGCAGGTGCTTGATACCCCGGAACACTGACAGCTAGAAAATGAGGGGAGAAAAATATCTAGGATGCACTAGAGAACCAAACTGTAACTGATTTACACAATCTAGATCAGATCAGATCAGATCAGATCAGTCCCTCAGTTGTGTTCAACTCTTTGCGACCCCATGAAGCGCAGCACGCCAGGCCTCCCTGTCCATCACCAGCTCCCGGAGTTCACTGAGACTCATGTCCATCGAGTCAGTGATGTCATCCAGCCATCTCATCCTCTGTCGTCCCCTTCTCCTCCTGCCCCCAATCCCTCCCAGCATCAGAGTCTTTTCCAATGAGTCAACTCTTCGCATGAGATGGCCAAAGTACTGGAGTTTCAGCATTAGCATCATTCCTTCCAAAGACATCCCAGGGCTGATCTCCTTCAGAATGGACTGGTTGGATCTCCTTGCAGTCCAAGGGACTCTCAAGAGTCTTCTCCAACACCACAGTTCAAAAGCATCAATTCGTCGGCGCTCAGCCTTCTTCACAGTCCAACTCTCACATCCATACATGACCACAGGAAAAACCATAGCCTTGACTAGATGAATTTTGTTGGCAAAGTAATGTCTCTGCTTTTGAATATGCTATCTAGGTTGGTCATAACTTTCCTTCCAAGGAGTAAGCGTCTTTTAATTTCATGGCTGCAGTCACTATCTGTGGTGATTTTGGAGCCCAGAAAAATAAAGTCTGACACTGTTTCCACTGTTTCCCCATCTATTTCCCATGAAGTGATGGGACCAGATGCCATGATCTTCGTTTTCTGAATGTTGAGCTTTAAGCCAACTTCTTCACTCTCCACTTTTCACTTTCATCAAGAGGCTTTTGAGTTCCTCTACACTTTCTGCCATAAGGGTGGTGTCATCTGCATGTCTGAGGTTATTGATATTTCTCCCGGCAATCTTGATTCCAGCTTGTGTTTCTTCCAGTCCAGCATTTCTCATGATGTACTCTGCATATTAGTTAAATAAACAGGGTGACAATATACAGCCTTGACGAACTCCTTTTCCTATTTGGAACCAGTCTGTTGTTCCATGTCCAGTTCTAACTGTTGCTTCCTGACCTGCATACAAATTTCTCAGGATGCAGATCAGGTGTTCTGGTATTCCCATCTCTTTCAGAATTTTCCACAGTTGATTGTGATCCACACAGTCAAAGGCTTTGGCATAGTCAATAATGCAGAAATAGATGCTTTTCTGGAACTCTCTTGCTTTTTCCATGATCCAGCAGATGTTGGCAATTTGATCTCTGGTTCCTCTGCCTTTTCTAAAACCAGCTTGAATATCAGGAAGGTCACGGTTCACATATTGCTGAAGCCTGGCTTGGAGAATTTTGAGCATTACTTTACTAGCGTGTGAGATGAGTGCAATTGTGTGGTAGTTTGAGCATTCTTTGGCATTGGCTTTCTTTGGGAATGGAATGAAAACTGCCCTTTTCCAGTCCTGTGGCCACTGCTGAGTTTTCCAAATTTGCTGGCATATTGAGTGCAGCACTTTCACAGCATCATCTTTCAGGATTTGGAATAGCTCAACTGGAATTCCATCACCTCCACTAGCTTTGTTCGTAGTGATGCTTTCTAAGGCCCATTTGACTTCACATTCCAGGATGTCTGGCTCTAGGTCAGTGATCACACCATTGTGATTATCTGGGTCATGAAGATCTTTTTTGTAGTTCTTCTGTGTATTCTTGCTATCTCTTCTTAATATTTTCTGCTTCTGTTAGGTCCATACCATTTCTGTCCTTTATCGAATTCATCTTTACATGAAATGTTCCTTTGGTATCTCTGATTTTCTTGAAGAGATCCCTAGTCTTTCCCATTCTGTTGTTTTCCTCTATTTCTTTACACAGTCTAAGAGGACTATTAAATTAGGGGATGGGGAAGAATTATAATGCAAGAGCTAAATTAAACAGCCTGATGTAAGGCTGGCTAATTGGTAATCCAGATTTAGAAAATAAACTTACTTCAAGACAAAAGAGCTTTATGTTTTTAAACATCCAACTTTGTAATTGTATAATACAGTCATGCTTTTTAAACATATACTTATTTATTTTTTCCAAAATGAAATCATGCTCTCTCTCTCTCTATATATATGCACATAACCTTTTGCTTGCATATATATCAATGCTATAATTTCAGTATATGTCTAATACAAATGTTTTAAATTTATGTGAGGTCAAGCATATTTTCTTTTATGATTATCAATTTTTATGTTGTGTTTATATTTCTGCATCTATAATGTGACATAATATAAAATCATATAATGTATTATGCGAAGCATATAAATATCATCTCTATATGCTTGTGGCACTTTTATGGTTTTGCTTTTAAATTTAATCTTTATTTCCAACTCATTTTATGATAAGGATGAAGCAGGAATCTATCTGATACATTTTTCCATAGTACTTGAGCATTATCCCAACTCTGTTAAATTATTTATCTTTCCTGTGTTAACTTGAAGTCGTCTTTATCCTTATCTATCAAATTTTATATATTTGTGTTATTCTTTGCTTTGAAAATAACACAATTTCTCAATTATGACAAATTTAGGCTGCATTTTAGATTCTGAAAGAGCAAGTCCTCCCTCTCTCATTCTTCCTTTTCATAATTTTCCTAGATATCTGGAGAACTATAAGATAATTGTTATCAATTCACTGAAAAAATATTCAGTATTCTGACTGAAACTGAAATAAATCTATAGTTTAATTTGGATAAGTTCTATTTTTATTAAAATGTTCTTATCTCATTATCTGTATGTTTTCCACATATTCATTTGGTTCTATGCTTCTGACTAAAATTTTATAATTTTCTTCAAAGAAATGATCTAATTTTTTGTGAAGTTAATTTCTTCTCTAGTTCTTTTCCATTTATTATTACTATTCCATGTGAAATATTTTTTCTTTATATTTTATAATTTGGGAAACATATTAATTTTTTGGCTTAGGTGTCCAATCACTGAGTTCACTTTCTTATTCCTAATGGCTTCTTAGTTAATTCATTTATTTTTTTTCTAGGTAGACAAATATTTAAATGTTTTCCCCTATTTCATTACTTTTCACTTATATTTTATTTTCTTATTCAATTGCATTGATTGCCTGATTCAGAGTAATCAGGTATGCATTATTTGTGGAGAGAATGATTATTATTTGGGACCTACTAATATTTGCTATTACCTGCCATGAATGATCAGGCATTCAGTGTTTAAGTATGAGGCTGGACAACTTGTGATTGATTTTAATATTCATCTTTCTATTCAGTTTTTAAGAGTGGGTATTAAATTTTATCAGATGCCTTTTTTCAATGTATTACAAGTTGAGTTGTTTTTTTTCTTACTTGATTATTTATAGTATGAACTTTATTAATACATTTCTTAATGTAACACACATTTGTGGAATAAGCACAAAGAATATTAATTTTAAATATTCAGCTAGATTTGATTGGTTAATACCATATTTTGTTTGGGGCTTCCCAGGTGGCCCTAGTGGTAATGAACCCACCTGCCAATGCAGGAGACGTAAGAGACACAGGGTCAATCCCTGGAAGATCCCCGAGGGGAGGGCATGGCAACCCACTCCAGTATTCTTGCCTGGAGAATCCCATAGACTGAGGACACTAGCAGGCTCAGTCCATAGGCTTGCAGGGTCAGACATGACTGAAGCGATTTAGCACGTGTGCATGTATCTTAAGATTTTGATCCATTGCATTCACTATTCACATTAAGGTAGGGTCAGTTTTACATGGGTTCAGAGTTGGATATGGGTACACAGATTTTGGGATATTGACTGTGTATCTTGGAGTTTTGGGAGGCACAGATGCTGGTATCAGGCTTTTTTAGCCTGGACAAGTCTGCAGAGTAGAAGCTGGTTAGAATTGCCTGCTGTGATAGAGTCGAGGGAAGTCTGGACTTCTAGGCTTTGTAGGGTAAAAACAGAGCTGTTGCTAGCCCATTGTGTGAATAAGGTAAAACAGTCCTCGCTCCAGGCACACACAGCCCTGTTCCAGCTCACGCAGTTTGATGTTGAGAGTGAAGGTTTCTCCCTTGTCTGGTACTGTGCTCTGAACACAGTGCATGGTGTTCCCTGACCACTGTGTTATCAGGGCCAAAGAGTCATTTCAGAAAAGAACCAAATTAGAGACATTTTGAAAAGATCTCATTAAATAGGACTATCTATTAAAGGTGAGAGGATAGGAGCAGAAGAAGAATGCTGGTCTCATAGAGAAAGGATTAAAAAAAAAAAGATAGGGATTTTTACTGACACAAACAAAACTTCTCCATGGCCTATGGAGATGATTGTGTAAGTTACATATGAAACGGCCAGCCAGCAGTTATAGAACAGAAAACTAACTCTCTGCTTGGAACAAAATGAAAGCAAATCCATGGTGCAGTTTGGAGCAGGAGTCTGGTGTGAACAGATTCGGTATAGAATTAGCAGATCTTGTTAAATAGCCAGGGATTGAATGTGCCTCTGCTTGTCCTCTAAGGCTGCACCACTCCCTGCCAATAGTAGTATTTTCTTGAATCAGCCCTTAACTTAGTTTTTATTCCAGGGAGAAAAAAATAGTCTCCTAGTTTTTACGTTAGTGTATGATTTACGGCTGGCCTCTGTGTGTTCAAATGAAAAAATAGCACAGAATATTACATGGAAACTTGGGAAGTCAGTGCTCTGAATTTGTTCCAGAGTATCTGATTTATGATAAAAGCCTGTGGCACATTGATGTTGCCTGACCCTATGTGAAGCTGCATTTGATATTTGGACTGTAAGTAGAATTTCCTTCATTTACAATAACATGAAACTCAGCAGTAAATCTTCACAAGATTATTGTAACTCAGATCAATTGGAAGCTATCCTTAGGGTTTACTGAGCAGTGTAATGGCAAAAATTTCAAATCTTAGGTGATAAATAGCAAAAGAAAACTCCCCCTATTTCCCTTCCTCAAAAATTTTATACAAATGGAATGATGCTTCTTGTTCCAATGTCTAGTCTTTGGATCTTTATAAAACCATCAAGAAACAATGCTTTATTACTTGTCTAGAGCTTTGAATTTAAGTGTCTAGAATATTGCTAAAAATAGGTTAGTGCACATTTCTTAGGTGTAATACTTTACATCAGAGAAGAGAGGGAAGCAGAAGTCCCTACACTGTTGTAACTTGAAAAATGAAACAAATTTAACCTACTGCAAATGGGCCGTGTGGTTGTAAGAAAGGACATATTAATCAAACCTCACCAATTAAGGAACAGGTACTTCACTATTAAACTCTAAGATGAATTTCCAGGGCCTGGCTTGATGGAATGGATATTTATGTTATTAAGATATCATAGCAACCAATCTTTATTCTGAGTGTTACACAGAGGTCAAGTTGAAAGTTCTCAGCTGATTACAATCGTGACAATTAATAAAGATGATGTAGCTTTTCTGTTCTAACTTCTCTGAAAACATGAGTATCTAGAGGTAGGAGAGTCTTTTAATGCTAAACAGTAATGTCTTCTGCTAAATAAGTGAGAGATAAATGAATCAAATCATTGTTAATCATCCAACAGATAACTTTAAACTGATTTTAATTAATGTAAGAGCTCTTAGAATTTGTGAAGTTTGAAGTTAAAGTCCTGCAATTGTCTGAAATGATTTTCAATTATGCTTCTTAAAGATAATTTTTCTTGGAAAATTCTCTCCTTGTTCCTGCTCTGATTACTATTGCTACTTTAAAAAATGCTACAGATCTGGAATTTGAAGCTATGTACTTATTATCACTTATATAAACAGCTTGCAGTGGTATTAATTTGTATTTTTTTGTTTTTAAATTATCAAATTAGCATTTGTAGAGCATCTGCTCTTGGGAGCCCTCATCTAGGCTTTTCTCCATGTCTTCTGCATTTCATAACTGCACACTGTTCAACTCTTTTCAGGTTGATAATCTAGAAGGCAACCTCAATTCTTATTTCCTCACGATTAACATGAAAACCGTTAGAAAGTCCTGTCTTATGGCTCCACTTTCAAAGTATGTTCAAAATCTGATCACTTCTTATCACCTCTAGGCTACTACCCCAGTCCAAGGCACTGCCACCTCTTGCCTGGGGATTGTAATATCTCTCAACTGGTCTAGCTTCCATTTTTGCAACCCTATAACCCACTAGCCACAGAGCAGCTAATCTTAAAAGACAAATCAGATTATATCATTCCTTTGCTCAGAACCTTCCATAAGCCTCTCATTGCATAAATATAAAATCTAAATTGCTTACCATAGCCTATGTTGTCCTTACATGATCTTGCTCATTCTAACCCCATCTTATACCCCTCTGCCCTTCTCTTACTCAACTTCAGCGACAGCATCTTTCTGATGCTCTTTGAACACACAGGGCTCATTACCACCGCAGAGCCTTTGCATTTTTTGTTCTCTCTGCCTGAAACATTCTTCTAACCAGATCTTTCAATGCTTTCCAATAATTCTGGTTTTTGCTTAGTTGTTCCTTGGCCATTTCATCTGAAACAACTCTCAGGATTATCAATTCATAGCCCTTTAGCCTGTTATGTAAGTTTTTAAGCACTTTTTCTAGCTAGCATTTTTCATACTTGTTTGTGTACTTGTTTAATATTTGTTCCACCTCACCTCCCACATACACATTCAATATGGCTTCATGGGAGCAGGGCCTTTATCTTGTTCTCTATAGCATAGGTCTAGCAGAGTAACTGACACATAGCAGATATTCAATAAATATTTGATGAGCAAGTGTATGAGTTGATACAGTAAGAAAGAAGGTCAAATGATAATCAAAAGGCGTTAACTAAAAGTCAAGTTATTTGTTGTCAAGGAATTTTAGGTCTAATCAGAAGAAAGAACCCACACCTATGCAAAAGAATATAAAGCATTACAGATTGAATGCATAATACCCAAGTAAGGCAGAGCAAAGCAGGACATTTTATTATGTATTTTTCATGGAGCCATCTGTCTCCCTCCTGTTTCTTTTGCATTTTTCCATATTGCCTAATATGGTCTCTGCACATAAATGTTGACTATGACTAATTGATTATTTTTTGAAATATGCAAGTATGAGTAGAAAGTAACATTGAAAGCAAAACTAAAGTGAAGGCTTGAATTACTCTGAATTACCTGTGATTTAATTTTCCCATGCTTGATAATAAACATAGATAAATATGTATTGATTTTTGTTTAGCTGCTGGACATACATCAAAGCAATTTTTTATGGCATGGTACCATATTTTCAAGATACTACTAGTGAAAAATAAATTATACTTAAAAATCTATATTCTCAATGCTTTCTTTTACTCTTCCATGTCTGTGAAACTTATAAAAATTTGGGGAAATTAGGTTATACACGTTCCTTGAGAATCAAGATTGTTATAATGTGACTGTATTTGTAGAGTTATAAATGAATAGCATACAGTTTACTGAGTTCATCATTGATTCAAAAAATTTCCACTACTGACTTGGATAGACTGGGCATAGTAACTTGAATAAGATATGGTTCCAGCTTTCAAGAAGCTATGATGCACTTATTTATTCACCCAATGTTTTCACAGCTGAGAACTAACAAATTTCAGGCACTGTCCAAGGCATTAGGGATGCAATTGTAAGCAGGGTTGTTAAGGTCCCTACAGAATTTAAGGTTTGGGAATTAGAAATGGTATAGATGCTGACATGTGATTTTATATAAAGGAATAAAGTAGAATAGGATGGGAGCACATAACAGAGAAAACCAACTTTGAGCCTTCAGGAAAGGTCAGCCTGAGGAGTGACATTAAGATTAGACCCAAGAAAAAATCTAAGGGCAAAGGTAGGGCCAGGGTAGAAGGATGGACGTGTATGTGTTAATATATCACCATAGGACAGCGTAATCATCAGGGATCTAGTAGAAGAAAGGAAGTGAGTACAGAACCTGCTGGTTGCAATGAAAAAGGGAAGATAAACAGTGCCTTGTGGCATCAACAAAGCCTTGCCCTGGGCTGCTTGCACTTCAAGAGAGTGGATTTTCCAGGTGGATAAGGGGGTCAGATTCAGCAGGAGACCCATTTGAAGATTATAACATCATATGAGAAAGTAAGCAAGTGAAGTGACCCAGCCTCAAGCAAAGTGCAACTGGTTGTGTGAACTGGTCTAGGGAGCGTGGCTGGTGAGGTCCTGCATTTCTGTCCTCATGTCAGGCACTGCGACCTTTAGAAAGGTAATTAATACTTGAGAAAGTGTGCAAGGCAGCGTTCTGGGCTGACCTGGCTCAGGAACTGCCTGTGGTTAATTCTGGGAGTGATACAGTGCTGTTGCTGGAGACCAGCCATTAGTATTTGCCCGGTTGCCTTGTTGGCTGAAAAATGGGTAGTTAAAGGAGAGAGAATGGACTTTGTTATTCTAGACAGCACAGCACTTGGTCCTGGATATGAAAACTGAGAAGTAGAGCTAAAAGCTTTACAAAATATTTGGGAAGTACCTATTTGAGCAAATTATGTTAGATAGATGCACATTATGCTGATATCACATAAGTGTAGATTAGGATTTCTTTTTATTTTAAACATGAGAAATAAACAAAGCCCATTAATTCTCCCTTTATGGAAAGTAGTTAAGAAAATGGTTAATGATCTGTCTACTGAAAAAACAAAAACAAAAAACAAGTAGACAATCAGAGATTTTTTTTCGTAAATAACAAAATATACATCTAGTATTGACTTCCATTTTTATGGACAAATATGGAGTAGATTGGGAGGAGGGAGATTCATGAAAACAACTTGAATATTCTAAGGCAGGTTTTTTAAAAAGGATTTTATGTGCTTTAGAGAGAGTTGTTATTTCAAAAGACTATGATTTTCTCTCTGGTGCCCTGTTTTGAGAACATGGATTTACTTGGCTGTTATATGCAATTGCTTGCCTTCTATGGTTCTCTAAGTACCAGCATTTTTCATATATGCAAAAAAAGAGGCAAGTGAGTTTGTGAAATGCTGTCTTGTTGTTTGATTAGCTGTGTGAAAGCTGCCTTGTCATGAGAAGTCTTAATTGTAATAATTCTTTCACAGAACTCAGTGATATCTTTTAGGCAATGCTACTATTTAAGGCTTTGCTTGTGCCCTAGCCAAACAGATGTGTTTATTTACATGTCTGATCTAAACGGGAAGACAAAGGGGACTCTGCCCACGGCGTTATACTTCCTCTAATACAGATAAAAGGGGAGGAGAGAGACAAGCAGTTGGGGCTCACAGAAATGAGAGTGGGAATGAAGAAAAGCCTGTAGGTGTGAGTCAAACTGGGGCAGCTGGGCTTTCCCACTCAGCACTGTAATAGCTGCGTGGGGGCTGAGGAGAACCAGGGGGAGAGCTCGCTGGTGGCCTGGGTTTGGGGCAGGTGGTCTCTTCTCTCTGCGTGCCTGAGATGCTACTGCGAGGGCACTTTGAATCCATGTCAGTTCAGGTGCAGGGAGGCACGTGGGCATGTTCTGTTGCAAGCTGTAACTGTACGTGGACTGAGGGACATGAAGAGATCGCCCTGCCTGCGTGTGCATGCTCAGTCGTGTCCGACTCTTTGTGACCCCATGAACTGTAGCCTGCCAGGCTCTTCTGTCCGTGGAGTTTTCCAGGCAAGAATACTGGAGTGGGTTGCCATTTCCTCCTCCAGGGGATCTTCCCAACCCAGGGATCGAACCTGCATCTCTTGCATTGGCAAGCAGGTTCTTTACCACTAGCACCACCTGGGGAGCATGAAGAGGGTGTTTTCTCCAAGTTGCAAAAGCTTTGCAAGTAGAGAATTCAACACTTTGAACAGTTGCAAAAGCTTTGCAAAAGCTAGGCAAATCTAGAGTAGGCAGAGTGGAGAAGTCAAATTGTATAATGAAGTGGTCTCTTAGGGATAAATGGAGGGTGGTGGGGCAGGGATGGGACAGGGTCCTTGTCCTGAGTAGGAGGAGGCTGGGGACTAGGGGATGGAGCC
>NW_011495034.1:11010989-11057853 GCF_000754665.1 Bison bison bison | reverse complement strand
GGGGATGGAGCCATGTGTGCCGGTAGAGAAATGAGAGTGGTGTTCTCATTTGGAGGTTTGAGATTTTCATCTTCTGCCACTTCTTAATTCTTTTCTTCATACTTCATAGCATTAAACTATAATGGAAACCTTAAGCAGAAAGCAAAATCTAACAATGACAGAACCAACAATGACTTTGGAATTTTGTCCCCCGCTTCTACTCAGTGAAGGAAATGATGTTATCATTTGTAACTATTCCTTGAAAAACACATTTATTGTTCTTTTAGTCATAGGTTAGAAAAACAGGTACAGAATCGTGTTTACACACACACACACACACACACACACACACACACACAACTACAGAAAAATGTACCCTGTAGCTTTGTGAGTGAAACTTATCACTTAATTCTGACTAATTTGGCTTTTTTTAAATCAAATTTTGTCCCCCAAAACTCATTCTCTTAGGAAATAAGGAAATAGCTTTACTAAATAGAGCTAACAGCACTAATTTGATTGTGCTGTTTCTCTCCTATGTGTTGAAATGGCACCAGAAGTCAGTCACCTCTCAAGTGTAAGATTAGAGTCAGTCTTGATTTTTTTCCTTTAATTGGTTTGCTCGCTTGCTAACTTAGGCCAGAGCTTCTCTAGTTTCATTCTAAATCTTTAGTACTTACTGTGGGCAGCAAGAGAGGGAGGAGACCTCTATGCCTCATTTGTCACGTCTGTGATGATGCAGAGTCCGAGGCTCAAAGGTGAATATAACCTTCACTTAGCATACCTGTTTCAAATTTGAACATACCTTGACAGGCCAAATACATGGCTGTGCGTGGTTGCATTGTGGATTTGAACTGATTTTAATACATACTCCAGATAGCTAAAGGTTCCCTGAAAATTGTGAATACATTTTTGGTGTGTGTGTGTGGTTTGTGGTAATGTTGAAGACTGAAATGGAAACTTGTTTTACTTATAAGAGGACCCCCAAATATAGGTTTTTTGGGGATGGTGTGAAACTGTATATTCATAAAACTCTGTTTCCATCAGTAAGGAAAAACACTACTCTTATTTAGACTTTTCCTTGCTTGGTCTTTAGAAAAGAAAGAGCAAAAGAAGGACTAGCAAGAAGTAACAGGGTTACGCTATGGTAGCCTTTGTATTTTGCTAATGGTGAAGCCCCCAGTGCCTACCAGGCCACTGGGGGCTGACAGTAATATGAATCTGCTTGGATGTTTAGTGGAAACAGTGTTTTTCTTCAGAGGGAATGTAGTTAATATATGCACTGCCTTCAGTTCCACTGTGCTTGTTTCTGTGTAAACGTTCTTTCAAATATAGTAGGTGCTTTCTTGGTAACCAGAGCATTCTAACCGGTGAACTGCCTTGATCTGTGGCTGGCTGTTCTGTTCTCCTGGTTAGTGTACCAGGAGCTGCAAATAAATCAAAGCAGTAGTTAGTTTCCAGTGATGGGAGCACCAGCACTCTGCCTCTTAAGTGATCATTTTTACAGCACAACTCTTATTCCTTAGTTTAGTTATAGCCCCTAATTCTTAGACATAAAGATATGTCACCAGTCAGTGCTCCAAACTGAAAATGGGAAGGGCTAAAACAGCAGAAGAGAGAAAACAATTTTCCTGTTTGGAGACTCTCCACATTCTGCCCTGTGGTTGTTTCAAATGTTTGCTTTTGTATAGAGAGTAAAGTGGTGTTTCTCTCTCAAAATATAAAAACATGTTCAAGTAGAAGGGTAAACAGTGGGTTGCACTAGGGTCTACTTTTATTTCTGAATTAAAATTAAATTGGTTTTATCACATGTAAGAACTCTTTTCATTTTACATTTTAAGTCAAGTATTTTGACTACTTAAGTACAAGCCAGATAGCTTGTCAAGAGAGTAATAATCTGATAAACTTGGTTTAAACAAAACAGACTCCTGGGAATAGTCATAAATGAAGATGACGTTGCCTCCATATTTCTCGTCTTATCCGAGATGATATATTCAGGGGATGTTCAGTAGAAAGGTTTAGTGTAGGATTTCCTGGGCTATGAACTTGATATGATGTTTTGGAAATGGTAATTTAGCTCCTCATTTCAGTTCTGAACTTTTTCTATTTAGTTCAGCAAGCTGGTTCCATTTCCTTTTTTTCCCCTACTCAGCTGAGAAAATAGATTTGGAAATTAACTGGGTACTCTGGGTTATTTCAAAGATCAAGAAAGACAATTTTTGTCTTCATTCTCATAACTGATACATAAAGGCTGGGAAGTAGGAGAATGATAACTGAATATGGTCAGAATTAATTAAAATATTATATTCAAGAATGAGCTTGAAAGGCAGCTAAAGAAAAAAAATCCTACAGATGCTTAAAATCTGTGAGACGTCAGAATTAGCTGAATCACCTGTGAATCTTTATTATTGACTAGAGGAAATTGTATGGTATTCTCCTTCTTTGCAAGGCTTGACAATTTATTGAATTGCTACCAAAAGCTTACAGAAGGTAAGAGGAACTTCCCAGAGGCAATTATGCTGCATTTTGCCACTGAAATTTTCTAAGTTTCTCCCTTGTGTGATAGGGTTTTAAATGAAACTAAGGAAAACAACAATGTTAAAATAGACCAGCATGGTCTTGCCTAGAATTAGTGCACATTCACAGAGTTTGAGAATGGTGGTTGAATATAGATGTCTCGGAATATGGCTTAGCTGTCATTTGACAGATGGTCCAAAGCCAGAAGAGAAACGCTCAGGAAGATGTAGTCAAGGCTAAAGCTGATTCTGGGAAGAGTTGAGCAGCTGTTTAGTGGATGTTTTAACACTGATCATTAGTACAGCCTCTTTTTCATCCTGCCACATTAGTTTGTGATTGTTTTCACTTTTGTGATGATTCAACTAGGCTCTTTATTAGATAGGATGACATCTGCAAAAAGGTTAACTGAAAATATTCTGAAATAATTAGACAGAACTAAATATTTTTTTAGAAAGGATCCTAATGCTCTATATCACACATTAGTTAAAAAAAACTTGAAAATTGATTTTTTATTGTCCTTCATAATGCTGCTGAGACATGTCAATGTTTTGCTATTAGAATTCAATTAAACGGGGCTCTGGAGAGGTAAGTAAGCCAAAGAAACTTTATCCTGTGTAGCTTGTCAGTTGTCGACTCTGACCTTTGAAATCACTAAGTACTTATCTACATATTTGTTTGCTTGTTTTAAGTCAGTTTTATCGACTTAATAAAATGCACGCCTTTTAAGTGTACGTTAATGGAATTTTGACAAATTTAAACGCCTGTGTCAACAGCACCACAATCAGAGTATATCTAAAAAATACATATCACCTTCCAGAGTTCTCTTACGTTCTTTCTCACTCAGTCCATTTCACCTTGCCCCAGGTAATTACTGATCTGTTTCCTATGTGTTAGGTTTGCCATTTTTAGGATTTCCTATTAAATGGACTCGTACAGCATATACACTTTTCTTTGTAGCTCTCCTGGTTTAGTCAAGTGCTTTTATTTATATTTCAATAATTCACTCCTTTTTATTGATGAATAATATTTCATTGTATGCATATGCCACAAATTACATGTTGTAGGACATTGAGTTGCTTTGGCAAGTTCTGAATAATGCTGTTTGAACATTTGATTATAAATCTTTGTGTGGGCATATGTTTTCACGTCTCTTGGATTGATACCTAGAAATGGAATATGATAACTGCATATTTAGCTTTATTAGAAAGTGCCAAACTATTTCCCAAGAAATCGTAACGTTTCTTCTAACAATAATGAGACTTCTAGTTGTTCCATTCCCTTGCCAAGATTTGGCATTGTCGTTGTTTTTATTTTTTTTTAATTTCCCACTTTAATGTGTGTGTAGCATTATCTTCTCATGGCCTTGTTCCTGTTGGAGGCCTTCCCTTGTTCCCAGGCTGAATTTTGTTGCTCTGTCTGCACTGTCCATTCAGTGGGGACTATAAATGGACAGGTAATGATATTTTGAGAGATTAGGATTAGTGCCATGGAAAGGACTTCATGAAAGGAGCACTTTCGAATGGGTAGTATATTTTCTACTTCAAATATATCCTTTACAATGTGAAACTTTGTAATTATCCCTGTATGCACTCCCATACATTGCCTTCCATGTGCTAAAATTGGAACAATTTAAAAAAATATATTTTTCTTTACTGTGGTAAAAGTCACAGATATAAAACATACTATTTTAACCATATTTAACTGTATAGTTCAGTGGCACAAGTACATTCACATTGTGGTAAAACTCTCACCATCATCCATCTCCCGAATTTTTCACCTTCCTAAACTGAAATTCTATCCCCATTGAACAGTAACTCCCCAATCCCCCTCCCCAAGTCCCTCTGGCCCCCGGCACGTACTTTCTGACTCCGAATCTGACTGTGCTGTGTTTTGTGTAAGTGTTCTCAATGGTTTTCAATGGCTGTGAATCAGGGTCAGTGGGTAAAGTGAGCAGAGGCCCTTAGAGGGCAGCAGAGGACCACACACCAAGAGAGTCACGGGTTGGGGGACAGGGCAGGTGCTTAAGTAAAGGGATCTGTGTCTGTCACAGGCTACAGGGTTAAACTATTTGCCCTTCGATCCTCAATAGTGTGTGCTCAGTCGTGTCCAACTCTTTGAGGCCCCGTGGACTGTAGCCCACCAGGCTCCTCTGTCCATGGGATTTTCCAGGCAGGAATACTGAAGTGGGTTGCCATGCTCTCCACCAGGGGATCTTCCCGACCCAGGGATCAAACCCATGTCTCATGTGTCTCCTGCGTTGGCATGTGGATTCTTTACCATTAGCACCACCTGCAAATCCTTTATTCTTCAATAGTAAATAAGGATAAAAGCTAAAGGAGTTGGGGTATAAAAACTCACCGACTCAAAAGCCTGCAGGGGTGTGACAAGAAATATACTTCTGAGAATGTGACCGGTGTTAAGACAAAGGGTGTTTAAAGATTTGTGGTCAACTTGAAACTACAGAGCTCCACCAGGAGGCCTGCAAATTCACGCAAAGGAAATGAAATGAGCTGTGCTAGTCAATTGCTTTGCAGCATCTCTGCACACGTGCTCCAAATCCGTGACCTGCGGCTATCACGTGATTAGGCTTGAGAATGGCAGACCACACTGAGACACATAGGGACTCCATCTAGAGATGGGGGAGAAGGCAGGAAGTGTCAGCAGGGAAGAGCTGAAACCAGGTATGGACCAAAGCTGGAAATGAGGACTGAGCTGAGGTGTGTTATAAGGCAGGGATGAGGACTGTAAGTGATGGTGACATGAACGAATGCATTCTTATTGGGCACCTACTATGTGTATCTAGACAGGGGTACATGCTTTCTGCTAATTCTCAGAGTAACCCTTGAGAACAGGAGTTACTAAACTCATTTATACGTGGAAACGTTGAGTCTCCTTGTACAAATTCACACAGAACTAAGGCCTATGCAACTCTAACTGTAAATCTCTAAAGCAGATGAGAGAATTGGTAAACTGAGACTTGAGAATCAAAGCAGTGTGAAGATAAGGTGCTGTCAGGTTTGCAGGTCATTGCCGCTCAAGACTTAATATGCCACTGAATCCCTGGGAATCATGTTAGGAAACAAATTCCAGCTCAGGGACCTGGTTTGAGGACTGAGACTCTGCATTTCCCAGGTTATATCCCCGTCACTGTCCTGTAGACTATTTATTGAGAAGTTTGTGGCCATGCTCAACTGGACCTTTTGCTGCACCAATCAGTTTTATTCCACTCTCTCTAACTTGAAAATCCATCACATATTGAAGAATATCACTTCTGTGGGTTGGGGGTTAATTGCACATAGGCTGTTTTATACTATGAGATCTGCTTGTTTTCTGTCAGAACACTTGGATTTTAACTTGTACTTCAATACCTGAGTGACCTCCTGCAAAGCTGCAGTCCTCTTGAAGAATTACTTTCCTCATCTACAAAATGGGAATAATAATAAAGGAATCTACTACTACACAAGCAGTATGCCCCCCTTTCAATGTTATATTTCACACTGTAAAATATTAATAACTTGACAGATAAGGACCTTGACACAATGTCTGGCACATAGATGACGATCATGGAATGTTTGCTGAAGATTGGATGATTATGTATAATTGATAAAAACTGACATAGCATGTAATAAAAATGTCTGCAAAAAATATTGTTAGTACTTAAGTTGGTTGATATTTTAAACTATACAGTTACAGATTGTGACCAGAGTGAAAAATACTGTAAAGCAAAAATTTTGTTTCATTTTTCTATTTCTCTTTAAGCAAAGAAAGTACATATAAAACCAATCTGTTCAGTGCATCTGAATTATGGTTTTGGAATACTCACAACATTTTTAACTGGTTACTTACATTGAATCAGGCACTGAAGTGAATGACTTACATATTTTATGTAATTTAATTCTCTGAAAAACATAGTGATATAAGTATTATTTTTCCCCATTAAACTGACAAAGGAAATAGAGGAAGGACATGGAGCTTTAGAAAGGTAAAGTTATTTGCTCAAAGTCAGGGCTAGACCCCACAGAGTGTATATGTGTGTGTGTGTGCATGCTAAGTCACTTCAGTCATGTCCAACTCTTTGCAACCTTATGGACCATAGCCTGCCAGGCTCCTCTGTCCAGTGGATTCTCTAGTCAAGAATACTAGAGTGGCACGCTGGTCAGAATGGCTGCTATCAAAAAGTCTATCAACAATAAATGCTGGAGAGGGTGTGGAGAAAAGAGAACCTTCTTACATGGTTGGTGGGAATGCAAACTAGTACAGCCACTATGGAGAACAGTATGGAGATTCCTTAAAAAACTGGAAATAGAACTGCCATTCAACCCGGCAATCCCACTGCTGGGCATACACACCGAGGAAACCAGAATTGAAAGAGACACGTGTACCCTAATGTCCATCGCAGCACTGTTTACAATACCTAGGACATGGAAGCAACCTAGATGTCCATCGGCAGATAAATGGATAAGAAAGCTGTGGTACATATACACAATGGAGTATTACTCAGGCATTAAGAAGAATACATTTAAATCAGTTCTAATGAGGTGGATGAAACTGGAGCCTATTATACAGTGAAATAAGTCAGAAAGAAAAAACACCAGTACAGTATATTAAGGCATATATATGGAATTTAGAATGATGATAACAACAACCTTATGTATGAGACAGCACAAGAGACACAGATGTAAAGAACAGACTTTTGGACTCTGTGGGAGAAGATGAGGGTGGGATGATTTGAGAGCATAGCACTGAAACACGTATGTTACCATATGTGAAACAGATGACCAGTCCAAGTTCAGTGCATGAAACAGGGCACTCAAAGCTGGTGCGCTGGACAATCCAGAGGGATGGGATGGGGAGGGGGGTGGGAGGGGGTTTCAGAACGGGGGGGACACATGTACACCCATGGCTGATTCATGTCAATGTATGGCAAAACCACCACAATATTATAAAGTAATAGCCTCCAATTAAAATAAATTATTAAAAAAAGAAGAATACCAGAGTGGGTTGCCATGCCCTCCTCAGGGAATCTTTCCAACCCAGGGATCAAACCTGTGTCTCTTACACCTCTAGCACTGGTAGGCAGGTTCTTTACCCCTAGTGCCACCTGGGAAGTCCATATGTGTATGTGTCTAGGGCAAACACTTTTTGCTGGGTCCCTATCTGTATAAGCAATTTCAGATATCTCAAATCACTTGGAATCAGTCCACTAGCCGGGTCATTCTCCTACAGTCAAGCCAGCCACACAGCCCCAGGAGGAGGCAGTAGGCATGAGTACTGGAGTCCCTTGGGGGTATCTAGTTCATTCAGCATGTGAGAGAGAGGAGGAAGGTGTTGTAGAGGACTGGAAAGCTCCTTGAAGGAGAAAAACAGGCTAGAGGAGATGACTGGATGGGGAACTTGAAGATGGGCGCTCCTGGTGAACAGGACCCATGTAGGCACCCTTTCTGGAAGGCTCCAGTTTCAGGCACTCTGTGGGAGTCTTAGACAATTTTAAGAGCAGTACCCCACAATGTAGGGCCTCCTACTCATGGGCCCAGGGCAGGTGCCCTGCTATCTGGGTTTAAAGGCAATGTTGCCCTAAAGGTACACAGCAAGTAAGACCGTATAATCCAAGTCTTTCTGTCCCCTATACCCATGATCTTTACCCAGAAGAATATCATTCACAAGCTGGAGTTAGATCAAACTTTAGAGAAAGTACAAATCATCTTTACTGTGCCTTTATTTTGTCTTCTACCCTGGGCCCTGGTCAGGACATTAGTAGGACCAAATGTGTAGTCTAACCAAAATTTCATCATCATCATTATCCTTATTACTTTAAAGTCACAATATGTTGAAGATAGACACTTCTATGAGATATAATAAAAATGTCCTGGCAATATCAAATTTTATAAGAAGTTATAGATGTTAACTCTTTCTAAACTTTCTTCACATGGACCTCACAGGTCTATGGCTCCCACTTTAAGCAGCCCTGATCTAATCCAACTTCTGGAACTTCTCCCATTTACCGAGGACTCCTGACTGCCATGTTTCCATAATTTGCTATTGAAATAAATCAATATATAATGTGATTTGCAAAGAATTCACAGTGACGACTCATTAATTCATATCCAAATAGGTAAAAATTAGAGAGGCCATGCCTTTGGTTGGAGCTGTCTTCACTTTTTGTTTTTATCTCTTGTACCATTTAGCTGAGACGTTTTGGAGATTGTGGCAATATTTATGATCGAGGCTATTTTCATCTGTGGAGTAAAGGATTGGAGATTGATGGGTTCCTGTGGTTGATCTTTCAAGTTTGACTTGTTAAACTCCCAAAAATCTTCAAATGTGGGTGGTTAACTGCATCATATACCTATTAGAGTATTTTTGTAATTTGCATTTGAGTGACTTTTCTTGGACGCACCTGGTATCATGAAATATTGTTTATGGATAAAGAAAATTAATATTGTGGTAGCTATGTCTGCCAGATTTTTACATCTCCCTATCCATGTAATCATTTATATGAAGCTTCCTTTGGTGGGCAACAACTCACAGTTGAGGGAATTTGTCTATAAGAAACCACTTGGCTTATGTTACATCAAATTAGATCAGATCAATTTCCTTCATTCTTAATTCCTTCCACATCACATCAGAATGCTTCTTAAATGAGATGCCTGTAAACAGATCTGAGTCCGTAAGGGAGATGAAGAGATATGAACATAAATGTCAAACTGCTTTTTTGGGAAAGGAGAGTTTCCTTTTGTGAATGATCATTTGAGGAGTGGTAGAATGCAGAGCTAGGTTTAAGGGGATATTTGATGAAGAAAATAAGTATCCAAGATATAATGTTTGTATTTTTTGCTAAATCATTGTATATATATACACACACTCACACACACATACATATATATAGATTATTCATTCAGTCTAAAAACTTGCCAAGTCCTTAACTTTTAAGAAAATGATGTTGGGGCTTCATAGAAAGTATAGAAAAATCATGTTTTATTTATAAAAGAAATGAGAGTCTAAGTGAGCATTACAATATTGAAAGGCCTCCTGTGGGTAAACCACTTTATAACACTGATTTCCTGCAAGCATATATCAGCTCACATTAATGCGCATATAGATAGGTGTGACATCTGTTATAGTTTTAGATGATAGATAACATTTCTATGGATTTTCTTGAATCATACTAATTCATAGAGTGTCTGTGATACTTGATTAAACTTGCTGACCAAATAAGCTCAGAATAAATTGTTTTCCTCCTAGAAAACGTTTGCTTTTTTTTTTTCCTTTTCAAACATTACTTGAGATCTTGCTGTCCTTGACATCCCTACAGGATTTATTGTCTTATTTCTCATTTGGAGTTTTCATTATACTTTCATTCATCCTAATGATTTTTCATATATATTTGTATTTCTTCTCTGTATAAGTATCAGACAATAAAAACTAAGTGATGTCTCTGGGGGTTGAATTGCTGAACCTATTTTTCTCTGGTCAGAAAAATGAATATTATAATCTAGGTGTTAAAGTCTGAGAGAGACCAGTTTATTTCAACTAATTTCTACCAAGATAAAACCATAAGATGAAACGTTATATTGTGGTTGAATGTATGGAGTACCAAGGGATTTATTAGTAATGATAATTTAAAATGTCAAAAAAAAAATCAGATGTTCTGTACCATTTTTTTAGATTCTACTTATAAGTAATATTATATGATATTTAGTTTCCTATTTCTGACTTACTTTACTCTATGTGACAGTCTCTAGGTCTGTCCATGTCTCTGCAAATGGCACTATTTTGTTCCTTTATATAGCTGAGTAACATTCCCCAGTATATATCTTCCACATCTTCTTTATCCATTCCTCTGTTGATGGACATTTAGGTTGCTTCCACGTCCTGGCTATTGTAAATAGTGCTGCAATGAACATTGGGGTGCCTGTATCTTTTTGAATTACGGTTTTCTTTGGATGTATATCCAGATTAGGAATTTCTGGTCATACGGTAGTTTTATTTTTAATTTTTTGTGGAACCTCCATACTATTCTCCATAGTGGTTGTACCAGTTTACAGTCCCACCAACATTGTAGAAAGGTTCCCTTTTCTTTCTCCACATCCTCTCCAGCATTTATTGTTTCTAGACTTTTTTGTTGTTTTTTGCTGATGGCCATTCTGACTGGTATGAGGTTAGGTAGAGACATGGATGTCCCTTGGACTGCAAGGAGATCGAACTAGTCAATCCTAATGGAAATTGGTCCTGACTATTCATTGGAAGGACTGATGCTGAAGCTGAAACTCCAATACTTTGTATATTTTATATATTCAGTTTTTTGTATACATAAAACTGAATCACTTTGCTGTACACTTGAAACTAACACACCACTGTTAATCAGCTGTATTCTAATATAAAATAAAACACTAAAAAATTTCTATGTCTTAGGGCATATCTCACATCCTAGGAGAACTGTGTACTATAGCTTTCTGTCACAGGAAAATAAGTAGGAGGGGAAATGAAGACTTGTGGTATGTTTGAATCAAGTGATGTCATATTTTAAGCTATTTTTCCCCTTTTTTAAAAACCAGGTGAATATACTAATGTTAATATTGATACTCAGAAATGGGTCAGCTGATATCCTGGGAAATCTTTTTTGTTTTGCTTTGCTTTGTTTCTAAGTTCACCGAGGACAGGTAGTGCGTCATTGGAAGGACTGATGCTGAAGCTGAAACTCCAATACTTTGGCCACCTCCTGTGAAGAACTGACTCATTTGAAAAGACCTTGATGTTGGGAAAGATTGAAGGCAGGAGGAGAAGGGGGCAACAGAGAATAAGATGGTTGGATGGCATCACCAACTCAATGGACATGAGTTTGAGCAAGCTCTGAGATTTGGAGATGGACAGGGAGGCTTTGCGTGCTGCAGTCCATGGGGTCACAAAGAGTTGGACACGACTGAGTGACTGAACTGAGAGACAGATATACAGAACAAACGTATGGACAGGTAGTGCTCTAGACTCTAAATGTCTCTAAGGGCAGTTTTTAATTTATTCCATGTGGAAATGCATGAGAAGACCCTGAGACTGATAGAATGCTTTCGCATATGATAGACATTCAGTTAATATTTGGTAATGATGATGGATTTTAGGCCAAATATGTTTTGAGAGTTGAAGTCTTCTTGTGAACAAGAGTAATAAAAATGATGAACCTTTATTAATCACTTGTTTCAGGCAAGATGCTAAGCATTCCACATAGATGTTTAAAAATTCATTGTTAGACCAACCCTAAAAGACAGATATTATTATACCTCTTTCAGAGATTAAAGCAGAAAAAAATAAAAAGCAAATAAGTTGAGAGTTAGAGGTACTAAATAATATTACAGCTGTAAATTGGAATACTTGTGCCCTAATTGGAATCAAAACACTCTAACTCCAGAGTTTATACTCTTCATCAGTCAGTATGCTATTCTGACTTGCCACATGATGTCCCATAGTTGTGGTAATAGCCATCAAAAAGGTAATTTAAGGGAAGGACTGATTTCAAAAAAGACTATCAAAGAAAATCCATATTTGTGGGACATTTTGCCATGGCAGTTGGATGTCTTGATTTTACAGAAGATGACTTGTGAGATACCAATTTAATTAGCCAAATTCCTCTTGGTTCTCTATATAGTTACTGTCTTCCTCTACCATGGAAATGACCCTGAAAATTGTGTCCGCCTCTGGCTGTGTTTGTACCCTAACGAAATATTCATGTAGTAGGTCAGTTGCTTCCTAAATGTTTCATGCCATTTTCAAAAGCCATTTTCTGATCACAGAAGTGAATGGAGTCCTCTGAGAAGTGACAGGTGGTATGAGAAGGCAGATGATTCCACTTAGCCATAACGTAAGTGACATGCACAATATTAAAATATGTAAGTTTATATGCTTGGACTCTTGCACAGCCTTTCTCTCCTATTTATAACACTGAATGTGACTGGTTCTTAGCAGCCTATTAGAGACCATGGAGAGTCTATTCTAAGGCCATGATTTATCATGGCATTCACATCAGGATGCAGCAGACGCTCATCCTGTTGTAGGCCTGGGGAGGGAGTAGATGGCTCGTCCATTTGTGTGACTTGCCTAGCCTGCTATTCTCTCATGACGTCTTCTTCAGCAGAGGGATTATAGACTTTCTAGAAGTTAAGGACCATGTTTGTCAGACAGGGTGTATATATCTTATATCATTTCTTATAGGTAAAACTGTTTCTTACAGGCTGAAATGTTTAGAGTTGCTGTGTAAATGAATATAGAATAATGCCATCTTCCTCAAGGAAAAGTTTGGGAATTTAAATATCAGAATTCTTTATTTTTAGTTTGTTTCTAGCTGTTGTCAAGTGGGGATTTAGCTTTTTTTTTTTTTTTAGAATACCTCAATAAGTGTCCAAAACTTATAAGACATTTCTGTTTTTACAATCTAAGCAACACTCTGGTAGATTTGACATTCATAGAGACTCTTCTCTTCTTCTGATTTTTTTTTCCACCTGGTTTATATATTTTGCTATATTTTTACTCTGTACCATTGCATCTCTCTAAATTGCATGTATCTTGCCTTTACTCTCTTATTTTTCTTATTGTAGTTTATAGATAATAATGTAGTTGTATAATGTGTTGACAGTTTAATTATGATTATTGTGCCTTAAAGGCTGGAATAAACACAAAAGGTCAGAATATTCATTATTATCATTGCTATTATTATTATCATTCTGAGCTACTTGTTATCTTTTTTGCTGTGTCAAATTGTGCACAGATGCAGAACTAGAATAGGATCAAAATCAGCCATGTCTTGCAAAATAATTTCAACTTTTGTGCTGTTTTAAATTTATTATTTTTTATGCTGCAATAACATCTAATGTTTTCTTTAGGAACCAAAAAATGCATATTTTTTTTGACAGTAGCTGCCTTCCAAACCTCTTTTTTGATCAAGTTGGTAGGCATAGATGTCAAGCTAAATCGCTTTTTACTTCAAAATGCTAGTGTTCTGTGTATTAGAGGTAACCTCCATGCAGTATAAGCTACTTACTTCAGTAACTTCTTCTGACAAGCATCTGCCTCTTTAACATTTAGTGCACATTGGTGAATTTTACTTGGTTTTGGATGAAGAACTGGGAAAACCAATTATCTCAGTCTTGCACCTTTACCCGATGAGAGATCGGTCATGTACTTTAATCATAGTGTCATGTCATGCCCAAACTGTTTCTTGCTTTGCACTGAGTTGCTGCAACTGTCCATCTTACTTTGATTACTCTCAAAAATGTATCCACATCTATCTGTGTCTAATTTACAGGCATAAACTGCACACTGGTAACAGCAGAGTATGATGAAGGGAATAGTAAAAATTTAATGTCAGAAAGTTTGATTGCAGTGCTGGCTCTATCAATTATTAGATGTTTGATGTTGGGTGTGTTGATGGTCCTCTCTGTGCTTCAGCAGCTTCAATGATAAAGTTTAATTATTTATTAAAATGATAATTTTCAGGATGTTTATAACATATTTTGTGTGTTATACATTATACAATTATATATAAATATAATCTTAAATATGTTACAAATTAGGTATTATATATTACACAAACATCTTGTGTTGAATATATTTATATATTTTATGTGTGATATATATTTTGTTTCTCCTTTCAGTTTCATTTCAAAGTTGATGTGATTTATCTCAGATGAGTCAGTGTTTTCACCCCTTTGGCCATTTTAGTCTTGGAAATCTTTCTTTTTTAACTATGAAAACAAAGGTAAGGGACCTTAACACTCCCTTGTTTCAATAGTCACTGACTCTGACTTACAGGTTGGTCTTAGAGAACTTATCCATGCGATGTGTACTAATTCTTAGTGATATCAATCACTAGTAGGTTCCTCAGACCTAAGAGGTTTTCACTTTAAATTCAAAATATCCCAGGGACAGTCTCTGAATATTGGACTAATATTCCTTGTGTTCTAGGTCTAAATGTCATACTGGTGGAATGACTAAAATATCCTGGTAGCCCCAGAAAGATAAAATTAATTATCTTTTGATGTCTGGTCCATCAACAAAGGCTCTAAATTATAACTACCTCCAGTAGGTATTAAGTATTATGTCAGTCACAGCTGAAGTAAAAATAGATTCTAAGAAGAGAGAATAGTATAAGCAAATATACTTTTAGATTAGAGATTAGAATTTTCTGTGGCGTTTTCTATGTAGGAAATGGTGAGAAGTCCATTGCAATAAGAGCACAGAATTTTTTTTGTGTCGAGGAAAAATATGCATTATCTAGGAGACATCTGATTGCTTTGATTCTGAGAGCTTATTATTATGATGACATTTTTGTTTATTAACTGTGCTGCCCAAAAAAGGTAAGTTTTTGATTTATAAACATAAATATTAGCAAAGATTATGAAGGAGTATTAAAAATGGGAAAACTAGTCACTATACATTTAACATAAATTTTTAAGAAGTACATATATAGAAAGACTGGTAGTAGAGTTTACTGACAGTGGGGGAAATTTTAGACATATTGATAGCCTGATAAAATATTTATGTTTAGTTCTGCTGTGCTTTCTACCATACAAATGATGATTTCAATTCCTATTCGCCTCCTCCACAACAAACATACTGCTTTTGTCTCTTGGAACAGAATCTGTTTTCATTCATTCTCAACAATTAGACTGCTGAGCTGTATAGGTTGGGAAGTCTGAAATGAAGTGAGTGGCTTTTAAATGTTATTGGTGTCCTGTAAAGGAAAGTCTTCTTTATCCACTCTATGAGTAGAAAAAAATTCAAGATAGCAATGTGAATTGTTTGCAAGTAAGCAAGGAGAATTGATTGAGGAACAGAGATTTAAGAAGAAAAATCAGATGGTCACTGAAATAATTGAAGTAAGGGATGTTGAAGTACTGACCTAAGGCAATGAGAGATGAAGAGGCATTTTAGATTTAGAATGTATAACATGAAAACATATTGTTCGGGGTTGAGGAGTTGGAGATGATGAGGAAAACTCTGAAGAATCTAATTTGGGTGATTGGTTAATTGTGATACTGTTAACTTGGGTAGGAAAAAATGAATGAGCTGAAACCATCTGTTGAAAAATGAAGTGGGTTAGAGTGAATTAAGGGGCTGTGGAAAGTTGCAAAGCTTTGGAGTAGTAAAAGAAATAGCAAAAAGGATGAGTAAAAATCATATTTAGCCTTCATGAGGTTACAATCGAGGTTGGAAATAGGAATTGATATTGACATTCAAGTTTTCAATGGCTCCTCATTGACTGCAATAGCAGCTTTCAATATTTTCCTAACCTGAAATATTTGTTGTTGTTTAGTTTCTAAGTCATGTCCAACTCTTTGGTGACCCCTTGGACTGTAGCCCACCAGGCTTCTCTGTCCCGGGCAAGAATACTGGAGTGGGTTGCCATTTCCTTCTCCAGGGGATCTTCCCAACCCAGGGATCAAATCTGTGTCTCCTGTGTCTCCTGCATTGCAGGCAGATTCTTTAATCACTGAGCCACTTGGGAAGCCATGGAAGCCCTACCTGAAATATAGTGTGGCAGTATCCACATTTTAAATATTATCTTATTAGGCTTTTGCATAGACAAAACTGCATTTTTAATTATAAAATTGCCTATTCAGTTTAGTTCAGTTCAGTCGTTCAGTTGTGTCCAACTCTTTGCTACCCCATGGACTGCAGCATGCCAGTCCTCCCTGTCCATCACCAACTCCCAGAATATACTCAAACTCATGTACGTTGAGTCAGTGATGCCATCCAACCATCTCATCCTCTGTCATCCCCTTCTCCTCTCACCTTCAATCTTTCCCAGCATCAGGGTCTCTTCCAATGAGTCAGTTCTTTGCCTCAGGTGGCCAAAGTATTGGAGTTTCAGCTTCAGCATCAGTCCTTCTAATGTATTAATTAGCTGTAAATACAACCCTCTCTCCTAAGTATCTAAGTGAATGAGTGGGGTATTATAAAGGGATAACCTTACATAAGCTCTATTTTATTTTTAAAGATATTTATTTCAGTTTTGATAGTTTAAATCATTATTTGAATAAATTACTTGTAACATTTAAACTAATCTGAGCACTGAAACTTAGAACTAGTCTAGACAAAAAAGTTGCTGAACTTGTTAGCCCAGGAAATGGACTAGAGGTCTCCACAGTGAGACCCTATCTCAGATTTTAATGTATTTCAAATTTCTTCAGTAAATTAGCTTTCATTTTTAAATATACAATTGGACTTAACATTCATTCAGTTAGAGATGTTTCTGTGTGCTACACTGGCAAATGTTGACCAGATTTTTCACTGACATCAATTATATCCAATCCAGGGCACATGTCTGTTAATTAAGATCTCCCTTGCTGCTGCTGCTGCTGCTAAGTTGCTTCAGTCGTGTCCAACTCTGTGCAACCCCATAGACAGCAGCCCACCAGGCTCCCCTGTCCCTGGGATTCTCCGGGCAAAGAACACTGGACTGGGTCACCATTTCCTTCTCCAATGCATGAAAGTGAAAAGTGAAAGTGCAGTTGCTCAGTCCTGTCTGACTCTTCGCGACCCCATGGACTGCAGCCCACCAGGCTCCTCCATCCATGGGATTTTCCAGGCAAGAGTACTGGAGTGGGGTGCCATTTAAATAGTACTATATGGACTTCCCTGTGGCTCAGCCAGTAAAGAGTCCACCTGCAATGCAGGAGACTTGGTTTCAATCCCTTGGTTGGGAAGATCCCCTGGAGAAGGGATAGGCTACCCACTCCAGTATTCTGGCCTGGGGAATTTGATGGACTGTATAGTTCATGGGGTCACAAAGAGTCGGACATGACTGAGTGACTTTCACTTTCTTCAGTTCAGTTCGGTTCAGTCACTCAGTTGTGTCTGACTCTTTGTGACCACATGCACGCCAGCCCTCCCTGTCTATCACCAACTCCCGGAGTTTACTTAAACTCATGTTTATCAAGTCGGTGATGCCATCCAACCATCTATCCTCTGTCATCCCCTTCTCCTCCTGCCCTCAATCTTGCCCAGCATCAGGGTCTTTTCAAATGAGTCAGCTCTTTGCATCAGGTGGCCAAAGTATTGGAGTTTCAGCTTCAACATCAGTCCTTCCAATGAACATTTAGGGCTGATTTCCTTTAGGATGGACTGGTTGGATCTCCTTGCAGTCCAAGGGACTCTCAAGAGTCTTCTCCAACACCACAGTTCAAAAGCATCAATGCTTCGGCACTCAGCTTTCTTCACAGTCCAACTCTCACATCCATACATGACCACTGGAAAAACCATAGCTTTGATTAGACAGACCTTTGTTGGCAAAGTATGTCTTTGCTTTTCAATATGCTGTCTAGGTTGGTCACAGCTTTTCTTCCAAGGAGTAACCATCTTTTAATTTCATGGCTGCAGTCACCATCTGCAGTGATTTTTGGAGCCCCCCAAAATAAAGTCTGTAAATGTTTCCACTATTTGCCATGAAGTGATGGGACTAGATGCCATGATGTTAGTTTTCTGAATGCTGAGCTTTAAGCCAGCTTTTTCACTCTCCTCTTTCATCAAGAGGCTCTTTAGTTCTTCTCTTTCTGCCATAAGGGTGGTGCTACCTGCATATATGAGGTTACTGATATTTCTCCCTGCAGTCTTGATTCCAGTTTGTGCTTCATCCAGCCCAGCATTTCTCATGATGTACTCTGCATATAAGTTAAATAAGCAGAATGACAATATACAGCCTTGACCTACTTATTTTCACTTTCTTAAACAGTACTATAAGGATGTTACTAGAAAGATAAATACAGAGAGAGACTATTCTGAGGCAGATAGCTTCCTGCTTTACAGTCTGTGAAGCAAAGGAGAATTCTACTTTTAAGGCCCTCTTTCCATTACAAGTACAGGGTCAGAATTATTACATTGTTTTAATTTGTGATTTTAAATATTATGTATGTTGGGAGTGTGAAAGGTGAAATGGAGGAACGAAAGGTGCTATGAGTTCCCTCATTTCAGGCAGAATCACCACAGCTATTACCAATCCTCCCTAATCAGTTCCCAACAAAGGTCCTGCCTGGTGTGATTCGAGCCAGTAGAATGAGACTGCGTTTGATTTAGAAGGAAAAGAAACCTATATTCTTTAATTAGAGAATGGAGAGGTGCGAGCTGGTGCCCTCCAGTGCATGGTCTTCTCCCTGGGCTGTGGGTAGGGCTGCTTTATAGGGTTCTTGTCAGCAGGGACAGACGGTGTTCTCTCACAAATGTGGTACAGCTGTGCTGCTTAAGACTACAGATTGGAGTACCCAGCAGGCACTGCGTCTCCACGTAATCCATATAAGGCTCACTGCCGCCATCTTGAAGAGTGGCATCCTGCTCGGACTTCTGCCCACGGCACCAAGCTGAGACCTCCATGCAGCCATTAGGGACTAGGAGCTCAAGTCTGAAGGGCCAGGCTAAGTCCTCTGCCTGGGCCATGCGGTGAGCAAGAGAAACCAGACCAAGCACAAAGGAAAAGAAGAAAAGGTTAGACTTTATTTTATTACCGGATTCTATTTTTATTTCCAGGGACTTATTAATGGGCTTGTGCTGGTGACACTACTAGAGTGACATCTTTGAAGCGAGGACAGTGCTTTGAAAATAACTCTTGTGTGTGAGGTGGGAGGGGCCACAGAGGATGCAGTCACTAATGTTTTTCCAATATATTATGATTTGTTGGGCTGTCCGGTTAACCAAAGGTACTTTGCATTTCCAAGAAAAAAAAAGTTCTGTTTTCTTACATTTCAGAAATGTAGGCATTATAAAGAGAAAGAATGTTTGTGAGGTGCTCTTAGGTATTTAAATCTTTTGTGACAGCCAAGAGGAAAAAGCAGCCAGCAAAACAAGTCGATTTGCTAGGGTGAGCAGGCACCCCATGGCTATGTATGGCTTCCTTCTGTGCCTTTCTGTGTGTCCTTGTTGATAAATTGCAAGCAATTCCTTGTGTTGATGAGGATGAGATGGGGGAAAAAAACAAAAAACGTGGTCCCTGATTCCCTGATTCTGTTAAAAAAAAAAAAAAAAATCAATGATGAGTTTGTAAAGATTTAAAGGTAACACTTGAGTTAATTTAATTTCTCTGTGTTTGACTACCTTTTATCTCCCTACTCTCAATAAGAGGTTTTCTGCTGTCATTTTCCTGATGTTTGAAAGTGAGGTTTGCTGACCGCTGAGGACTGCTCTCCCATTAGTATTAGTCAGACATGGCTCCCGTGGTTCTGTCATGGCACCCTGGAGTTTCCCTGACACTCCCTGTCCTTGATGTACTTGTTTCCTTTTGGGTCTCTGGCTGGGAAGAGTGGGGCAGCACCTGTCAGATCTGGTTGAGCTGCCTGGATGCTGTCAACATTTCCTGGCTGCTCTGACCAGGGAGGCAGATTCAGAAAGAGTTGCACACACCAGAACTTTTATGTTGTCAAGTTGGTTCACAAGCATGCATTATCAGAGGAGATTTAATGCAACAGGGACTGAAATAAAGTAAATGCCTGTTTTATCCTATCAGCTAAAAAGCATTTACGTGGATGTATTAATTAGTAATTGGCAGATCATTTCTTGAACACCTGATGCACCCATGATAAAGCTCCAGGCCCAGTGAAAGGCATGACAAGAATAAGATGTGAAACCATTCTCTCAAGAAACTTATGATCTCATAGTGGAAGTAAGAATTATGTAATTGAGCATATTTAAGGTGTCAGTTGCCACACAAGAAGCCTAAGGGAACTCAGAGAGAAAAGCATCAGAGGCATTAAGGAGAGAGGAGGCACTCTGGGAGAGGAGTATTCAGGTGATTTAGCAAACTTGGGAAATATATTCCTTTGAACTAGGTTTGGAAAACTTGATTGTATGTTCCCAAGAATCCAGAATGCCTCAAGGCATCATATTACATGATACGATAGTTTGTGAAACAATGGAGGGTTTCTATTGGTTGTACAAGATTGTCACAGGAGACATTTAGGAAGATGAAGGAAAGGGTTGTTGAAGAAAAAGGGGTGAAGCAATAGGAACATAAAGGCTCCCATCACTCTGCCATATATTATTCCTCAGAACTGAGTCATTAAATTAAGTGTACACTTGAATGGAAGGATTTACACGAAAGGATGAATACCAAGAGGCAGGAATAATTGGAGGATATTTTAGAGGCTATTGCTACAATTCACCTTCTCACACCTGAAATTCATAACATTTCCACAAGCAAAATACCCTCCTCTCTTCCCCAGGTCCCTCAAATTCTCATCTCATTAAACTAATAGCTCAGAAGCCCAGAATCTCATCATCTAGATTAGGTCCAGGTGTAGATGAAACGCTGTTGTCATTCCTTATGCAAATTATGGCGTGGCTAGAATCACCCCATTTCAAAAGAACGGGGAGAAAAAGGAACATAAATGATTCACATTTCAGAAATGGTGCAAAGCTATTTGGTGTAAGGGGGAAGGATGAAGCCATTGGCATAGGCATTCAGGGCATCAGGGAGACTGGTTTATAAAGGAACTGGGTTCATAGACAGCCTTGCTTTAGCCTTTCGACTCATTTCTCCTGCTGCATTGAATGGGTAATGGGTGTCAGAACTGCACTTTGTTCAGCAAGCTGCCCTTTTTCTCTGGCACTAAAGCATCACTTCACAGCATGGCTTGGGAACTTCATTTCTAAGCCTTATGCATAGGACCCTGTACAACTGAAATAACTGCAGTGCCGAAAGGTGCCACTTCCTGTAATGTCCATCTGCATAGTTCATTTCACTCTACCTATTAACATTTCTCCCTTGTTCAGAGCAATGATAGTGCATACGACTAAGTTACTATGTAAAAGCTGTATGCTGCTGTGCTGATAATTGGAAACCTTCAACTGTATGTGGCCCAGTGGAACAAAGTAAGCCTGCTGGGTTTACTGTTCTAATGCATTTGTTTTAGAAGAGAAGGATATTTAAGGTGAGTTTTGGGTGCGTGCTTATAGGCTTGACAGGTAAGGTTCTTATGTGATGTGTTAACTGTGTAGAGGCTAATTCCAACTTGGAAATTACAGGGCCAACTCTAGGAGCTAAATAGAATAAGATAGTGTAACACATGATTTTTAAAAAATGAGCTCTCTATATAAAGCATTATACAGAGTCTATCAGAGTTTTAAAAATGTGTAAGACAGTTCCTACTTTTTAAAAAGATTATATTTGTTAATGGAAATAACAGATATGCAGATGCCCATATTACAAGGCAGACTATAATAAGTATCCAAGAGAGATAGAAGAAAAATGTCATAGAATCTCTTCGAAAAGCAAGGAATCAGGAAAAGTTTCATGTAGGAGGTGTTACTTAAAATGGGCATTGAGAAGCAGTAATCTGAGAAGAAGCTTACCACTACAGGCTGATAATAATAGAAGACCTGGTACAGGACATTGCAAAATCGTTTTAGACAATAAGAAATAGATTACTTGTTCTAGAGTTGGGAATATCATTTATATATAAATATGATATGTATAATATATGTATATTTCTGAACTCTACTTACACCTTAACTGATATAGAATGTCTGAAGATGGAACAGAATACTCACTTTTGCTCTGCAACTCTTCAGGTTTGAAATCCACTTGAGTATAGGTTACATATGAGAGAATATCAGGAGATAAGATTGGAATGTAGGTAGCTGGGAGATAGATGGTAGGATTTTATTTTTTCAATAAACTAGGAACAAGTAATGCTGGAATTTCCTGATCTGGATTGTAATATATTTGTACATTATGATCTTGCACATTATGGGATTCAAAGGTAAATAAGATAGAATTCCTGTACTCTAAAGACTCATTGTCTTGTAAGGAAAATAAAAACATACATAATGATAATTTAAAACAGTGTGATATATGGGGGTATCAGAGATATTTCCACTATATTTAAGATATGAATCAAACATTTTCTTATTTTCACTATTTGAGCCTATCCAGCCTCTAGGTAACTGAGTGATCACATAAAATACTTTGACAACTGAGCACTGTGAAAATTTTTCTAGAATGGATTTAAAAATAAGAGAAATTGCAAGACTAGGACCAGTTAAAAGGTAAGTTAATGCAAAAGTCTGGGCAAGATGCTTAAGCTTTGTTTCAGGCAGTATCTCTTACTGAAAAATTCCAACAACAACAAAAAAACAGTAAAAAGTTCTTTGCAGTGTAAATGGGATGGTATTGAATTGGTGTTATTGATGGCTTAATTGAATTTCTGATGAAGAGCTGAAGTATACAATCTCAGTCTCAAGGATCTAGAGTAAACACTGGCTGACCTTGCTCAAGAAAAGAAAAAAGAATCAAGGTTTTGGTCTGGTATCTGGACATCTGAATTCAACAGACTGATGACATAGCAGCAACCTAGAGAAATGAGGTTTCAGTTTCAATCTCTTTACATGTCTTTTACCCCTGATTGGTTCCATGCTTAAAGACTGATTCCTGGGCATAGGCACCTGTCTGTAATGAGAATTGCAGTAGTAATAAGAGGACATGAAATGATCAGCACATATCCTTCCACACTCTGGGAAAAAGAATTCCAAGTCCAATTTCTGGAAGACATCCCAATGACCAGTATTCTTAGTATAAAATCTACATCTTCATTTCATATTGGAACATAGCACCCAGATTATGAATATGAATTTTTATTGTGCTCATTAATTGTGAAAATATTTTTCTTGTATGTTGTCCTTCAGTTACCATGGGCCAAGAAGCTGGGCAGACTTGAATGAACGAAGACAAGAACATTTGTTTCACACCTGTAGTAAAGTAGGAAATTTCTGATACTTCATCTATCACACTAGCTTTTATTACAATTATTTGTGTGCTATTTCTCTCAGCAGGCTGAGTCCTCAAAGCACAGAGATTCTATCCTATTTATCTTTACACCTCCTGAAATATACAAATTATTTAGTCATTGGTGAAATTTGGCAAAGATTCCCAGAGAATGGTTCTCCATACATGAGTTCATATGATTGGTATGTTTTAAGAAATTTTAATGTGTTGTATCGTTTATTAATAACAATGATTTTATAACTAGGTATTATCATTATTCCCATCACACTAATATAGAAACTAAGGTCCAAAAAAGGTAAGCAACTTTCCTAAGAATGAACAGTTAGAAAATAATATAGCCATAATGCATAATTAGGATATGGCCAGGCTTTGAGCTCTTAAGCACTTTGCTAGTTGATTCTATTCTATTTGTTCATTTTTATCAGCATGTTTTTTATAATGGTAATAAAATCCCTATGTTTGTGAGGCACTTTCTACAGCATGGAGGCTCTATATGTTATCTAATTGCCATCACAGAGGCTCACTGTCGAAGGCCCGCATAGCAAGTATTACCTTTACATTACAGGTGAAGAAACAAAAGCTCTGAGAGGCTGTGATTTCCCCCAGAGCCACATAACTCATAATTGGAAGAGCTTATCCTAGAATCATGCTTTTATGACTCCATTTCAACTTGGTTTCCTCATTTGTGTTTTGGGGATGATAATATCTACATTGCAGTGTCGTGTGAGTAAAGTAAGGTACCTTACCAGGAAACATGCATCCGATAGATGTTTTCTTCTCAGCCATTATTATTATAACTTTGTTTACATGGTGGCTAATGTTGATGGCGCCTCTCGAAACAAAAGCGGATTTTTCTTTTCAAGATTGGTTTAAAATTCTGTGTTCTTTCCACTTGGGTAAAGGTTCATTTTCTTGCTCATTCATCTATTTTTTTCTTTCCCTATGATCAAGCTTGACTATTAATGATTCTACTTGATCTTTGTTTACATTGGGGATATATATAAATTATTAAAATTATAGTTCTAATTTCTTATTCATATCCTATCTCTATTATGTTATAAAATTAATATTTATAGTATCTGATATACCTTCCATAATTAATTTTGTGGTACAGTTCTCAAACTCTTTGTTTGAATTTTTATTCTTTGTCATCAAGTCATGACTTAATTTTCATTTCACTTTATTCTTTTTCATTTATATCTGTGAAATTTCACCAACCTTAGCTACAGTGTCATCTTTGAGTCTTTGGCACATACCAGGGTCAAATTCCTCAGATTTGATTGACTATATGTACTGGCTGAATATTTGTGAGATTTGTTGGCCATGTTACCAGCACCAAAAATGAGTTTGAATTTTGTCCTAAAACGGTCAATAATATGGGGCAATATTATATTCTCTAGGCATCATTGTAAAAAGGAGATGATATTTTATTAATTTTGTTTATGTATAATTACTAAAATTTTTCTTGGCCCTGATTGTTGGTACAACTGGGTATCTACATGTAAAAAAATGAATCAAGACACAGATCTATCTTACAGCTTTTACAAAAATTAACCCAAAATGCTTCATGGACCTAAATGTAAAGGGCAAAAATATGAAACTCCTAGAAAATAACAGAAAATCTAGATGGCCTTATGTTTAAACTTAAATATTTAACTATAAAACAAATTTAAAAACCATATGCAAATAATATAATGCCAATAACCAACTGATAAAAGCTAGTAACATAATTTTAATATGATGAAGCCTAAAATTATTACTCTGCTGAAAACTTTGTTGTGGCTGTTGAAGTGACTGGCATAGTACAGGTTTTGTTAAGTTCAGTGTAATGAGGCTCTCCCATTTTGTGCTGTGACATCACCTGGTTCAGATGCTTCCTTCTTTATTAAGTCCATCTTTTTCTCTTGTCCTTCAACCCAAATAGTGCTTTTTGTTATTTAAATTGTAAATACAGGCACTTATGAGGGCATACATATTACACATCAACAGAACCCAACAGACTTAAACATGTTTATTTTAATTATTTTCAGTTCAGTCACTCAGTCGTGTCTGATGCTTTGCGACCCCATGAATCGCAGCACGCCAGGCCTTGTCCATCACCAACTCCCAGAGTTCACTCAGACTCATGTCCATCGAGTCAGTGATGCCATCCAGCCATCTCATCCTCTGTTGTCCCCTTCTCCTCCCTGCCCCCAAACCCTCCCAGCATCAGAGTCTTTTCCAATGAGTCAACTCTTCGCATGAGGTGGCCAAAGTACTGGAGTTTCAGCTTTAGCATCATTCCTTCCAAAGAACACCCAGGACTGATCTCCTTCAGAATGGACTGAGTGGATCTCCTTGCAGTCCAAGGGACTCTCAAGAGTCTTCTCCAACACCACAGTTCAAAGGCATCAATTCTTTGGTGCTCAGCCTTCTTCACAGTCCAACTCTCACATCCATACATGACCACAGGAAAAACCATAGCCTTGACAAGAAGAACCCTTTGTTAGCAAAGTAATATCTCTGCTTTTGAATATGCTATCTAGGTTGGTCATAACTTTCCTTCCAAGGAGTAAGCGTCTTTTAATTTCATGGCTGAGTCACCATCTGCAGTGATTTTGGAGCCCTAAAATATAAAGTCTGACACTGTTTCCACTGTTTCCCCATCTATTTCCCATGACGTGATGGGACCAGATGCCATGATCTTCGTTTTCTGAATGTTGAGCTTTAAGCCAACTTTTTCACTCTCCACTTTTCACTTTCATCAAGATGCTTTTGAGTTCCTCTTAACTTTCTGCCATAAGGATGGTGTCATCTGCATATCCGAGGTTATTGATATTTCTCCCGGCAATCTTGATTCCAGCTTGTGCTTCTTCCAGTCCAGCGTTTCTCATGATGTACTCTGCATAGAAGTTAAATAAGCAGGGTGACAATATATAGCCTTGACGTACTCCTTTTCCTATTTGGAACCAGTCTGTTGTTCCATGTCCATTTCTAACTGTTGCTTCCTCACCTGCATACAGATTTCTCAAGAGGCAGATCAGGTGGTCTGTTATTCCCATCTCTTTCAGAATTTTCCACAGTTGATTGTGATCCACATAGTCAAAGGCTTTGGCATAGTCAATAAAGCAGAAATAGATGTTTTTCTGGAACTCTCTTGCTTTTTCCATGATCCAGCAGATGTTGGCAATTTGATCTCTGGTTCCTCTGCCTCTTCTAAAACCAGCTTGAACATCAGGAAGTTCATGGTTCACATATTGCTGAAGCCTGGCTTGGAGAATTTTGAGCATTAATTATTTTAGGTTATCTTAAATAAGAACCTGAAATTAGGGGGAAAAAAATCTCAGTACTCTCAGGATTTTGAAAAATGATTTTTTTCCTCTAGGCAAATAATACAGTGGTGGTGGTGGTTGTTGCTAAGTCGCTTCAGTCGTGTCCGACTCTATGTGACCCCATAGATGGCAGCCCACCAGGCTCCTCTGTCCCTGGAATTCTCCAGGCAAGAATACTGGAGTGGGTTGCCGTTCCCTTCTCCAGTGCATGCATGCATGTTAAGTTGCTTCAGTCATGTCCAACTCTGTGTGACCCTATGGACAGCAGCCCACCAGGCCCCTCTGTCCACGAAATTCTCTAGGCAAGAATATTGGAGTGGGTTGTCATTTTTTTCTCCTAATACAGTGATTGAAAGGGAATTATTACTTATGTTTCCATATATCAATTCCCTTTTTATTATTTCATTTAAATCTAAATTCCTTTAATTACTTTCCTAAAGGTATTCAGTTCAGTTCAGTTGCTCAGTCGTGTCCGATTCTTTGCGACCCCGTGAATAGCAGCACGCCAGGCCTCCCTGTCCATCACCAACTCCTGGAGTTCACTCAGACTCACGTCCATCGAGTTGGTGATGCCATCCAGCCATTTCATCCTCTGTCGTCCCCTTCTCCTCCTGCCCCCAGTCCCTCCCAGCATCAGAGTCTTTTCCAATGAGTCAACTCTTCGCATGAGGTGGCCAAAGTACTGGAGTTTCAGCTTTAGCATCATTCCTTCCAAAGAAATCCCAGGGCTGATCTCCTTCAGAATGGACTGGTTGGATCTCCTTGCAGTCCAAAGGACTCTCAAGAGTCTTCTCCAGCACCACAGTTCAAAAGCATCAATTCTTCGGCGCTCAGCTTTCTTCACAGTCCAACTCTTACATCCATACATGACCACTGGAAAAACCATAGCCTTGACTAGATGAACCTTTGTTGGCAAAGTAATGTCTCTGCTTTTGAATATGCTATCTAGGCCGTTCATAACTTTCCTTCCAAGGAGTAAGTGTCTTTTAATTTCATGGCTGCAATTGCCATCTGCAGTGATTTTGGAGCCCCCCAAAATAAGGTTAAGGTCATGCAAATAGGAGTTTTGATTTCTTCTCATGTCTTCTAAGAAAGTTTTATAAGTTGTATATTGGATGTTGGAAATTCATCATAAACTTAGTACTCCATGAATGTATATATATTACAAAAAATGTAGTCTAATCAAATAATAATGTGACAGAAGTAATTATTAAATATTTTGAAGTCTAGCTTGCTGGTGGTATTAAATTGAAATAAAACTGACGTATTAACTAATGTTTTTCTACCATTTTGTATATTTGTAGATTAGTATCATAATGACACAAGCTAAATGTGATTACTTCTAATCTTCCCTATTACTCTGAATATAATGTTTGTGTAATGAACAAAAAGCCCATTTGAATCATTGATTTATTTAAATATATTAATAGGTATGGCTTTGCTCATATCACCATAGTAACCTCTTAGTGTCAGTTTGATTTTTCATTATCTTACTGTTCAAACTTCCAAGTAGTAAGAAGTACACAAATATTCCTGATTATTTATGTTAAAGTTAGTAAGTATTCTGAGTTTGCACATACACATAACAATGGGAATTATTTCATACTTTTTATTTTTTTTTTGCTAAATGATAACATGCTTTTTATTTCATATTAAGCAATTTTGCAACTAGACAGATGTAGTCTATGACATTTTATATTTGCATTTATTTCTATAGGGAATTAGGTGGATAAGTTGGCAAATATAACAAAATAAATATTGTGAGTTTAATACATGTTCAGCTTTTACTTCAAAATTTTGGCCAAGTTTGGTTTCATAGGTCACCCAGGACCTCACACGGATCAAACTGATTTGTAACCTCCGGAAAATAAACTAAATCTTCATGGTGAGCTTATTCTGTATAGATGAGCAGATTCTGTAATGGGTGTTTTTATAGACATTTAAGCCTGCAAACTTGTATATTTATAGAGAATCATGGACAGTATTTTCCCATTTTAATGGAATTTCCTATGCTGACAATCAATAAACACACATAGTCTTTGCTGAAAAGAGAATCTTGATTTGTTTATAATAGAAGTTGCTGATAGGGGCCAAAATACTGTTTTCCCACTTCGAAAAGCAACTGCTGTACCTGGACATAGACTTTTTCCTTCCCCATCACCTGCCCCTGCCATGATTTTTCTATCCTGAATTGTGCTTTGAGCTCTCAACAGCTTTTTTCTTTTTTCAAGTGAGATGTTTTCACATACAATAAGAAGCAACTACCAAGTAAGAATATAATGTGCTTGTGGTTACATGATTCTATATACAGCATTTCTGGTCAACTGGAAAGTTATCTCTGGTAACTTTACATTTTGAAAAATAAGCACTAGGAGTATTATGAGATCCACTTTTATGTTTTACTAACTATATTTTTATTTTCCATTTTTTTGGCCCCCCTTTTTTTTTGGTCATGATGTCTCTCAAGTCTTCTTCCTATGTTTTTACAGGATAGTCCTTGCTCTTTTTAAAATAGCCCTGGTGTGTCTCTGTGTTTACATTCCTATATGCCTGCATTTTTAAAGAATGAGTTTTGCCTGTCAAGAAATTCTGTGTTAATAGCTCCTTCCTGAGCCAAAAGGAAGTTAGAGTTGGGCATAAGACCTTATAATCAGAGCAAAGAGTCTGTGAGCTCCTCAGCTGACTTGGATTCTACTGTCTTAACCTTTGTAAGAGTTTCTGGAGAAAATGATGAGATACTGCACTGCCTTTCACTCTCAAAGAACCGAAAGCCCTCAGTGGCAATACGGGATGGGGGAGAGGTAAGGTACACTGTTCCTGGGCACCCAAGTGCACACTTCTCCTGTCATCACAATATATCACTGGACATTGTGCCACCAGACTCCACATTTCTTGGACTGTCTTCAAACTCTTTGCTCACCAATAAGCAAAGGAAATGAGAAAAACTCTTAAATTTCCATAGCTATGCCCAACCCTTTTTTTAGTTCTGTCATTGTCTTTGAAAACAAAATAATGAATTCAAACATTCCTGTAGATTTCCTTCCTTGCTGTGTTCAAAACACCCATATTTTGTGTCTATTGTGCTGCATTAAGGAGTCTTGATTCATTTTCCCTCTCAATTTCCTTGTCTGCGGTAGCTCGTCTTGTGTTTCATCTTCTTTTGTTAAGCTTTGTTTTATTTCTAAGATTGAATTCTCAACCTTATAAAGAGGAGGTGGTCTCACACTTACTTTCCTTTATTCTCTTTCAAGAGTGGTCACAGCATGCATTTTAGCTGAGTTATTCTTGGCAACTGAGCTCTGAATGGCAGAAGAGTTGTTTTCTAATTGCATCCTATCATGTAGCTATGTCGTTTTGTCTTCAGTAAGAGACTTCAAACCCTGTGCTTTTGCAAGTAAATTCGGGTCTCTTTGTTTTTGAGTTAGGTTACCCTTTGCTGTCATATCTCCTGGAAACTGACATTTTACTGAAATGTAGATTAAGTTCACTTGGCGTATTTTATTGTACCTTTAATTATACACACCTAGCATTAAAGAACTGAATCATATGACCCACATTCTTGCCTAAAAGGTATCTTACAGTCTAGTTGGGTGAAAAGAAAATGAAGACTTTGAAAAAACGAGTAACACCAGTGCCACTCAGTGATGATACCGTAGAGTCTATACTTGTACCAAATACGATGTGTAAGAGTGACTCTGCCCTTATAATCATGTGCTACGTGAGATTATAAATTAAGCTATTTTGAGCTTATAAAATTGTAATGATTATAAATACCAGCTGACCTGTGGGAGGAGAAAAGCAATAACTATGAATTCAAAGTTAGAAAAAGTTTGGGACCAGAACTGACCCCAGAGACTAGAATGGTTGTAGAACTGAAGAGTATCAGAAGAGATAAAGGTAGAGATGGGGAGGGTGAAGTGCGGAGGGAGGTTCTACAAGAGAAGATAGTATATCCTAGATGAGTCTCATAACCCTGGGAGTAGATTCAAACCAAATCTAAGGCCAGCTTGCTCAGTCTAAGTGCTACAGTGGAAAGAGAATACGCTTTGGCAATAGACCTGAGTTTTTGTCACGGCTCAGCCACTTCTCAGCTATGTGATCCTGACTAGTTTTTCTCAATTGTGAAACTGGGGTGATAACTACACAGTAATGGTTTAAGGATTAAGACTCCTGATAGGATTCTAGGCACATGGAAGATATTCACTGAATGGTGGCTGTAGTTCATGTTGTAGTTCACGTTAAAGGAACAGGATCCTGTGGATTCTAGAGTTGTTATTGCAAGCCTGTCTTGAATTGCACTTTTTGTGTTTTAATATTTTGCATTTTGACATAAACATATATATATATTTTTTCCCATTGCTCTAACTTTGAAAATAAGGGTACAGTAAAAAAAAAATTTTGGCTCCATTCTTAGTTGAAACTAAGGAGAAAAATAATTTGGTACTGGAATCAGAATGAAGTGACTTTAGATGTAGGTGGGGAGCATCAGCTATCTGGCTGAAAAATGTGTAGATGGAGGGGATAAAAGCTAATGGTACAAAGAGTGGTAAAGTCAGGTGAAATGTGATTTCTAATCTACTTCACTAGAGTTCTTGATTTCCTTAGTATTTTTTCTCTTTCTGATACTCTTTGTTGTTGTTGTCTGGGAAGGTTAAAGTGGGGCAAGATGTTGTCATTCAGTCACTTAAGTCCTGTCTGACTCTTTTTGACCCCATAGACTGTAGCACGCCAGGCTTCACTGTCCTTCACTATCTCCAAGTTTGCTCAAACTAATGTCCATTTTGTCCATGATGCCACCCAACCGTCTTATCCTCTGTTGCCTGCTTCTCCTCCTGCCCACAGTCTTTACCAGGATTAGGGTCTTTTCCAATGAGACAGTTCTTTGCATCAGGGCCAAAGTATTGGAGCTTCAGCATCAGTCCTTTCAATGAATATTCAGGGTTGATTTCCTTTAGGATTGACTGGTTTGATCTCCTTGCTGTCCAAGGGACTCTCAAGAGTCTTCTCCAACATCAGAGCTTGAAAGCATCAGCTCTTTAGTGCTCAGCCTTCTCTATTGTCCTACTGTCACATCTGTACATGACTACTGGAAAAGCCAGAGCTTTGACTATATGGACCTTTGTTAGCAAAGTGATGTCTCTGCTTTTTAATATACTGTCTAGGTTGATCATAGCTTTTCTTCCAAGGGGCAAGTGTCTTTTAGTTTCATGGCTGCAGTCACTGTCCAGTGACTTGGAGCACAAGAAAATAAAATCTGTCACTGCTTCCACTTTTTCCCCATCTATTTGCCATGAAGTGATGGAACCAAATGCCATAATCTTAATTTTCTTGATGTTGAGTTTTAAGCCAACTTTTTCACTCTCCTCTTTCACCTTCATCTAAAAGCTCCTTCATTCCTCTTCACTTTCTGCCATTACAGTGGTATAATCTGCGTATCTGAGGTTGATATTTCTCCCTGCAATCTTGATTCCAGCTTGTGTTCATCCAGCCTGACATTTCTCATGTACTCTGCATAGAAGTTAAATAAGCAAGGTGACAATATACAGCCTTGACGAACTCACTTCTCAATTTTGGACCAGTCAGTCATTCCATGTCTAGTTCTGAATGTTGCTTCTTGACCTGCATACAGGTTTCTCAGCAGACAGGTAAGGTGCTCCTTGAGTTCCTAGAAGAAATTACCCTTGACCAGTACAGTAGATATTAGACATACTCAAGAGAAATTTAAGTCAAATATTTTGAGGGCAAACTAGGGCATATATGGGGAAAAGTTATGTGTAGAACAAGATAGGGGAGGGAAGAAAAGCTAGAAAAGCAGTGATTCTTAACCCTGGGTATATATTACAGTCACTTATAGTCCTTTGAAAAATCACTGAGGCTTCCTATTCAGAAGTTTTGATATAATAGATCTGAATAGGACCTGGACTTTAGTATTTCTCAAAAACTTCCCAGGTTTTTCTAAATGCCAACCAGAACTAGGAACCGTTGATCTAAAGTAAGGGTGAAAGTCTAGGGAAGATGCTTTTCATATGTGATGCAGAACTCAGGTTAACAGAAGCAGGGAATAAGAGTAGGGACTTAATATACAGACATTTATGTACATGCGTGTACACCCACACATGTGGATCTCTGGTACATATCTAATCCTGATTTTGTCCATATCTTTGTAACATGATGTATAAGTGGACAAGCTATGCTTGAAAGGATAAAGTAGATGCTATTTTTAAAAAAGGTGACTTTCCTTGAAAAGAGTCCTATTTCCTTCAGTGTTTGAAAGTTTTCTTTTTTTTAGTGTTGTATTTAGAGTTGACAAGAGTCTTGTGACTGATAATTTCTCATGAATATTAAAACACGTGATAATTCAGTGGCCAAATAACAGTGAAATAAAGAAATGAATAGTAGCAATAAACAAATTACATTTACATATAGTATGGGCATTTGAGTGTCACTAAGAAATAAAAAGGCTTTCCAAGTAGCACTAGTGGTAAAGAATCTACCTGCCAATACAGGAGACCCAAGAGGGTTCAATCCCTGGGTCAGGAAGATCTCCTGGAGTAGGAAATGGTAACCTGCTCCAGTATTCCTGCTGGAGAATTCCATGGACAGAGAAGCCTGGTAGTCCACAGTCCATGGGGCCGCTGAGACTCAGACATGACTGAGCACACATATGCAAAAAATAAAAAGCTATTGGATCCATATCAGTCAAAATTTTGGTAAGACTTGAAGCAAGATGGTGGACTGAGTGCATTTAGCTCTCTCTAGCTCCAAATTCACAGAGCTGAAAAGAAAATATTATGCTGATGAAAAGTAGATTTCCTTATTATAGCAGATATTCTTAAAAATTTTTGAAAGGCTTAAATTATCTGAATTAGAGCAAAGGAGAATGTAATGGCTAAAGGTATTTATGGAAGGAAACTGCACCAAAGGAAAGGATTGCTTTCAGGGGAACAACCTCAAGTGTAAATAAGAGGTGCAAAAGTGGATGTGAAAAGAATCTTTATGATGAATAACTGTGGAACTGAGTTTGGAGCAGCTAGGTGTGTTGATTCTCTTTTTCCCTCTGATTGTGCTATACTCCAGACACCAAAAGTACTTACAATGAGACTAAATCAATAAATTTTTGTAATAGATTCAGAGAGTTAGAGCAAGGCAATGGACAATTACTGACCTACAAAAGTAACCTTCCTTGAGACTGAAGAAAAAATACAAGCAACTCCAGTGCCATAAATTGTGTCCCTTTCCAAAATCATCAGATAGCCTATAATGAACAGAACCATGTAAGTCTTACAGGAAATCTTAAATGCACAGATAATCAAACACTCAACAATCACCATGATTTTGAGTGAAACAAAAAAACATAAAATAGTGGTATTAAAATCAGTAAGAATGAATTCCTGAGGAATAAGATTAGTGTAACAAAGAAAATGTTTTCAACTAAGTGTAAAAAATTTCAGATAAATTTGGGAGGACTTTGTATCCATAAAATTCTTGGAAATTAAAAATTAGAGCTGAAATTTAAAAACTTTCAATAAATGAAATGCATAAGATTAAAGATAACATTGGAACATGGGTTGGAAGATAACATTGGGTTGGAAGATAACAAAGATTTTCATGAAATGTAATACAAAAAGACAAAAGGTTTAAAAACATGCATAAATAAAAATGTTCATACATCTACTTAGCAAGGTATAGATAACACAGATAAAGAAGGAAACAGCGATTGAAGGAATGATGAAAGATTATTTCAAAGGACTGAGAAGATATACACATTTTTGGTGAAAGATCTTGCTGAACATGCAATAAAATGAGTGAAAGAATACAGATTCTGACAAAATGTGGTGAAATGTCAAAATATTAAGAATAAAAATAAACCCTAAAATTTCTAGATTGGTAAGACAAGCTTATAAAGACCACTTGCTATCATGATGCAATTAAGATAATTTCTTAAAAAAACAACTGTAGGTTCATTTCATTAACATATGCAAAAATTTAAAACTACTAGCAAATAGAATCCAGCAATATGATAAAACAATATTATAATATTATATATAATATATATTAGTATATAATACTAATACTAATTAATGCTAATTATAATACTAATATAATATTACTAATAATTGTGACTTACATTTTGCAAAAATAATTAAATTTAGAAAATATATTAAGTGATGTACTGCCTTAAATTTTATTGAGAGGAAAAATGTATGATCACTCTGGAAAAAGTAGAAAAGACAATAAAATGCCAATTCCTTTTCAAACTTTTTCATTTTGTATTGGGATATAGCCAATTAGCAATACTGTGGTAGTTTCAGCTGAATAGTGAGGGGACTCAGCCATACATGTGCGTGTATCCATTATCCCCCAAAACCGCCTCCCATTCAGGTTGGCACATAACATTAAGCAGAGTTCCATGTGCTATACAATAGGTCCTTGTTGGTATCCATTTTAAATATAGCAGTATGTATGTGATCTTCCCAAACTCCTTAACTATCCCTTCCCCATGGCAACCATCTAAGTTCCTTTTCTAAGTCTGTGAGTCTTTGTACAACACCAGTTCTTAACATGAATTTGTAGCAAAGTAGGGCTAAATCTGATACGCCTGTAGTCTGATAAAGGATGGCCCTAATGTGAAGTATACCTATTGGAGACCCACAGAAAATACAATCACGAGACACTGGAACAATTTCTTTAAAGTCGAGAACAAGACAAAGGTATCATTTATTATAATTAGTATTCAACACTGATTGGACTTAGCTGATGGTATGACTACCAAATGAACTAAAACAGTTTCTGGAGTACCTTGTGTACTCTCTGCTCACGTTTATCTGTAAACCTTAAACTTCTCCCCCCAACCCCCACCCTCGGAAAAAAAGGTGGTTTTTAAAGTCTTTTGTTAAACTTAAACTTTCATTATTAGTGATTATTGTTTCCATTTCTTCAAATCATTAACATTATTTGGTATTGTTGAGCTATATAATTTTGGCCAGTTTGGTTTGTGTAGTGTTATCCCATTGTGATATTAATTTCCCTGACCATTCATGAGTTATAGTGCCTTTCAGTAGATCTATTTACAATTTGAATGTCCTTTCCATGATATGCTTATTAAGAACCTTGTGTATTTAAAAAATTGCATAATCTTTATTTCTCCTTACTACTTTATATAAGTTCTTTATAATATTCTGAATATAAACTCTTGATTATGAATGTTGCAAATATCTTGTCCTACCCTAATGCTCATCTTATCACTTTCTAAATGTTATCATTTGAGAAACAGGAGTTCGCCGTTTAAATTTTAATTTAGACCAATAATGCCAATCATTCCCTTTATAATTAGTACATTTGTATCCTGTTTTAGAAATATTTATCTATTACAAAATCTTAAAGATGTCCTCCAACTTTATCATTTAGAAATGGCAACCCACTCCAATATTCTTTCCTGGAGAATCTCATGGACAGAGGAGCCTGGCAGGCTACAGACCATGGGATTGCAAGACAGAACTTAGCGACTACACCACCACCACCATTACTTGTCACATTTATACCTACAATCCATCCAGGATTAATTTTTGTTTATTGTATAAGGAAGGATCACATTTCTTTTTTTATATGTAAACGCAGCAACCCAACACTGTTTTCCTAAAAAGATCAGTCTTAGCACTCTACACTTAGAAGTCATCTTTTCCATGAGTGACAGGTTTATATCTACATTGAATACTGTCTGTGTCTTCTATTCTGCTTAATCAGTCTGTTTATCTTTCTTTACTCCACACCAAAAGTATGAATTGCCGAAGATTTTAAATTGTCTTGATAACTAGTAAGGTAAATTCATCTTGCATTTCCATATCCATTTTAGAATACATTCATTTTCCCATAACAAATCTCTTGATATTTTGATTGGAATTATGTTAAATCTATAGATCCATTAGGGGAAATCTGACATGTTTATGACATTGAGTTACATAATAAGAACAGATATATTTCTACTTTATTTGGGTTTTTCATTTCTATTGATAGACTTAAACACTTTGTACATTTTTTGGTGGGTTTTGTTACTTGGAATTTGATGTTTTTCACTTAATTAAATGGTTTCTTTTTTTTTACAAATTTAATTTTTCTATTTACTGATGTGTATGGAAAATATATAATTCATTATATGTAGTTTTAAAATGTGTATTTTGTAGTACATGATCCAGTTGTTAATACTTTTTGAAGAAATGCTGATCATTGTATATATTAGTGTTCAGATAATTAAAAAGTATCTATAGAGCTTTAGTCTATATTTTAAAATGTATTTATTCATTTTGCGATGATATCTTTTTATTTTTATGAAATTTTAAGGGCTATAGTCCATTTAGAGTTATTATAAAATATTGGCTATATTCCCTGTGATGTACAGTATATCCATGTAGCCTATCTTATACCCAGTAGTTCATACCTCGCACTCCTCACCCCTGTGATGACTCTTTCCTCCTCTTCATGGGTAATCAGTAGTTTGTTATATGTGTGTCTGATTCTTTTTGTTATATTTACTAGTTTAATTTTTGTGCATGATATAAGGAAGGAGCACAGTTGCATTTTAAAAATTCCACATATAAGTGGTATCCTACAGTATATGTCTTTCTCTGCCTGACTCATTTCACTAAGCATAATGCCCTCCGAGTCCACCCATGTTGCTGCAAATGGCAAAATTATGTCGTTTTTTTTAATGGCTGAGTAGTATTACATTGTTCGTGTGTGTATATCACATCTTCTTTATCCATTCATTTGTTGATGGACACTTAGGCTGCTTCGATATCTTGGCAATTGAAAATAATGCTGCTGTGAGCATTGAGGTGTATGTATCTTCAAATTAGTATTTTTGTTTTTTTTTTTTTAAATATATTCCAAGGAATGGAAGTGTCAGACTATATTTTTTGGGCTCCAAAATCACTGCAGATGGTGATTGCAGCCATGAAATTAAAAGACGCTTACTCCTTGGAGGAAAGTTATGACCAACCTAGATAGCATATTCAAAAGCAGAGACATTACTTTGCCAACAAAGGTCCATCTAGTCAAGGCTGTGGTTTTTCCAGTAGTCATGTATGGATGCGAGAGTTGGACTGTGAAGAAAGCTGAGCGCCGAAGAATTGATGCTTTTGAACTGTGGTGTTGGAGAAGACTCCTGAGAGTCCCTTGGACGGCAAGGAGATCCAACCAGTCCATTCTGAAGGAGATCAGCCCTGGGATTTCTTTGGAAGGAATGATGCTAATGCTGAAACTCCAATACTTTGGCCACCTCATGTGAAAAGCTGACTTATTGGAAAAGACTCTGATGCTGGGAGGGATTGGGGGCAGGAGGAGAAGGGGACAACAGAGGATGAGATGGCTGGATGGCATCACCGACTCGATGGATGTGAGTTTGAGTGAACTCTGGGAGTTGGTGATGGACAGGGAGGCCTGGCATGCTACGATTCATGGGGTTGCAAAGAGTCGGACACGACTGAGCGACTGAACTGAGGAATGGAATTGCTGGGTCACATGGTAGTTCTAGTTTTAAGTTTTTTTCTTTTTTTGAGAAACCTACACACTGCTTCCCAAAGTGGCAGCACTAACTTACATTCCCACCAATAGTGTGTGAAGGTTCCCTTTTCTCTGTGTCCTCACCAACATTTGTTACTTGTGGCCTTTTTGATGATAGCCACTCTTACAGATGTGCAGTGGTATCTCATTGTGGTTTTGATTTACATTTCCCCAGAACAGTATGCTACTGGCAAAAAATCAGATACATAGCTCAATGGAACAGTATAGAGGGCTCAGGAATAAACCCAGATGCTTAAGGGTTAGTTAAATCTATGACAAAGTAAGAATATGCAGTGGTGAAAAGACCATCTCTTCAAGTAGTGCTGGGAAAACTGGATGGCTCCATGTGAAAGAATGAAATCAGAACATTCTCTAATACCATATACAAAAATTGAACTCAAAATGGATTAAAGACCTAAATGTAAGAGCAACTACTGTAAAACTTCTAGAGGAAAACATATGCAGAATACCCTTTGACATAAATCACAAAAGTACTTTTTTGGATCTGCATCCTGAAGTAAAGGAAATAAAAGCAAGAATAAACAAATGGGACCTAGTTAAACTTCAAAGCTTTTGCACAGCAAAGAAAACCATTGACAAAATGAAAACACAACCCACTGACTGGGAGAAAATGTCTGCAAGCGATATGACCAGTAAGGAATTAATATCCAACGTATATAAACAGTTCACACAACTCAGCATCAAAAAACAAACTGATTAAAAAATGGGCAGCTGATTGAATAGACATTTTTCCAAAGAGGAAATGCAGATGGTCAATAAAGCACATAAAATAGAAACATTCTTATTTCTTGCTTTGTAGAGCCTAAAATCATATTTTGTTCCTGCACAGACCTCAGAACTTGGCTGTAGTGAGTTGTGCATGTATAAGGTTCTAGGAAGCCAGCAGACCACTGTGGAGCCTGTTCATACTCATAGGGCTCTTGGTTTAAATTTTCTTTTAATTTATAGCATGTTTGTGTTATTCATTGTTTCTTGTCTTGGCTCAGTATTTAATATTTTGTTTGTTGCATTGTATCTAGCATACTTTTTGTTTGAAGTAGGATGTAGAATTGCATCCATTCAAGCTACCATGTTACCAGCAGACTTCTGCAATCCTATTTTTGACATATGCTGTAACTTCTGCTTTCTCTTTTTAAAAGTCTAGATGGCATGATTTTCTCAGGAATGAAAAAAAAATCTTAAAGATGATAATCTATTGTTTCTAATCTATGCTGAGTTTACTAAACTGCATTTTTTCTGTCAACAACTTTTATTAAAGTTAAAGATGTGTCATTTTCTTTTAGATATGCTAGGCACATAGTTGCAGCTATCTCAAAAAGGCAATGTTTAATAAAGAGGTGGCATTTTTCATGGAACTAATGCTCATGCTGCATATTTTTCTTCTCACATATTCACAAAGTATTATCAGAGAAGAAGGAACTGGATCAGTTCCTTATGTCCATGGTTTATTTAGTCCAAGACGTTGTCTTTTATAAGTATAAATAATTTGGGGGGGCAGAAATCAATTTTGTTCCTCATAACTTCTACTTGAGAAAAGTTAGGATTGCATACCGAATGTTCTAGTTTCTTTAATAACCTATTATGAATTTATCATCCAAAAATTTATAGGAAGCTGTGTTTTTGGCTTATGCCACCAGTTGGGGGGGTGGGCGGGGAATAAGTTTCATGAGCTTACTGCCTGCTGTGTAAATTAGTACTTTACTTTTGTTGTTTTATAGCTGCAGCTTTTAGGCTACCTAGGGTGGCTCTTAGTTCTATTACAGAATTTGGTGAACAAGATTGTAGTGGATAAAATGAGTTTTTAGACTTTGACAACGTGAGGAAACTGCCATATAACTATTTCAAAAATATTATTGCATTTAAGTCTATATTTAAACTGTTGAAAAAAAGTAAGACTACTTTGAAATTTGTATTTCCTGCCAGAAAACATCCAGTTTTGCTAAACCAAAAGCAAATTAGACTGATGGCTAAGGAAGAAGCAGAGCTGTTTTCACTGTGAAATGCATTTAACTGAACTCAGGGCCTGAGAGAAGCAGGATAAAAAGAGCAGAGCTGGAAGAGGTGACTGTGACATAGAGCTGGAAGCAAGAGACTCTGTCCTGAGCTCTATTAAAGAATTCTTAAATTGTCAAAAATAGTAATGAGACTAAGAATAGGCCTAATCATTTATATTTAGTGTTTTTTCTCTAATTGCACCTGCCCTACATATCTTCATTTTATCAAAGTAACCTATTTATTCCAATATCTCTAACACTGAACACTTCCTGAGAAAACACCTCACTTTGAGTATTTTGTGCCATCTTAAACTGATGACCTCCAGCCTTGGAAGGCCGTCAGTCCTACCCAACTGCTTTTCTACCATCTATGATCTGCTCTGCCCCCATTTCTCTCTGAAATGTTGCTTTTCTACTCTCAGAAAATTTGCTAAGTCAGGACCAGAAGCTTCAGCTCTACCGCTTACAATTTTGTCTTTGCTTTTCTTCTATTCTTTTCTCCTTCTGTCTGAACTTTGCGAAATCTGCTTTCCTTTTCTAATTCAAAATATCAATTCTTGGAATGATGCCACATGAAAATTATATTTACATAAAACCATCACCTCCCTCTTGCCCTCATTTCATTCCATATTCAATTTAGTTTCTGTGTTTTGTTTTTTGATTACCTCCCTAAGGATACAAAACTCTCTGTGTCTCTGTGTCTGTCCTATGCACTTGTAAAAACTGTAACTTTATTTCAAGCATCTGTCTTTTCCATGTCCATAAGCGAACAACTGAAACTTCTGGGAAAAAAAAATCACCCGCCTTGAATAACTAGTTTTGTTTTAGTTTCTATAAAGCAGAACTCCACTTAATAATGCCTAGCACCACTTTTAGGTTTCCCTGGTAAATTTGCTTTACTATTCTTCGGAAGAACTCTCTGAAAACATCTCCTTTTCCTTTAACCTTCTTGCACATTATATACTCCCCACATCCTAAACTGATAGCCTACCTTGTACCTCATTAATCAAATAAAAGCAGACTGCAAATGCTTCATTCTCCCATCACCAAGTTAACAAACGTATCTTCATCCTCACACATCCTCTTTTGTATTTTCTCCTTTTATAATTGAAGAGATATCCTTGCCCCATCAAGGTCCGTTTCCTTCACTTGTACTCCCATGCCCTAGTATTTCCCATTTTAACTTCAAAACCCCTCCTTTGACCTCACATCCTTTCTAAGCTGACATCCTATTTCTCTGCTGTTTCTCAAGGCAAAACTGTATACCTGACTCCTTCTCCTGTTTATTCATCGTTGCACTCCAGTTTGGCTTCTTTCCATACTGCTATCGTGCAGCAAGTATCAACTGTCATCTTCAGAAACAAAAAGGGCAGTTCTCTGCGTCTCACATGACTTTTAGGGAATGTTCAACTCAATCAATTACTCCCTCATTTAAAAAAAAATTCTCTTTTGGCTTTTATGAAGTGACTTTCTCCTCTCCTCCTACCTAACTGGTAGCTTTCTCAGTCTCTTTAATTGTGTCCTCGTCCCCTTACCCCATTACCAGCTGTTTGAACACTGCACTTGTAGGCCCAGTTTTTTTCCTGCGCCTCCTCAAGTGGATGAACTAGTCTCAAAACGTGAATACAGATCTCTAAACTGATAACTGTCATATTTATATCTTAAACCTTGATTTCTGACCTGAGCTGCAGACTCAGGTATTCAACCAACTTGACACGTTCCGTTGGATATTTAATAGACATCCCAAACTTTTCAAAAATGTGACTTCATATCTCCCCCACCCCTAAAATAATTTTTTCTATGATGTTTACAGAGACAAATACCTTTCATACAATATTTCAAGCAGAAATGTGATTCTTCTTTGATCCCCCTGCCTGGTTTATCCTCTTCACCCCGTTCATCAGCTATTCTTACTGATGGAAACATGTACAGCACGTTTGTGTCTACAACATCAGTGGTGTCCTTTAGATGTGGCACCCTTATGTAATTTACAACCTGAACAGTCACGCTCCATTGCCCTTTCCTTATTCTATCACCAAATTCTATCTCTAAATATGTATCTCTCTTTACTGCCACTTTGCTAGAGAAAACCACCATGATGTCTCACTTGGATTATTGCTTATAGCCTACCAGCTAGTCCTAGTATGTTTTCCTTCACTTGATTTTATATGCCATTGACAGCTTAATATTTTTAAGGTGTTAATTTCATCATGTTGATTCCTTGATTAAATGCATTAATTTAATTTAAAACTCCTTGAAAATTCCCATATGTTTTGCCCCCTGTCTACTTGTCAGACTTCATCTTGGCCACTGTCTCTGTGCTGGTCTCTTTCCAAGTTCTTTCCTACCTTTGACCTTCTGCACTCTTTGCTTAAAATATTATTTCCCTCTCGGTGTTCCTGGATATTACTACATTAGTTGTAAAACTGAAAAGCACGACTTCCAAGAGGCATTTTCTGCCCAACCAATCTGAAGGAGCACTCTTTCTTTCCACAGACTGCTACAGAATAGTGACTATTTCCTTCAAGGCATTTATCACAATCTCTTGTTAATATAAACATTATGGATTTTTTGTTCGTTTACATGTGTATCTTCCATCACTAAGATCCATGAGGATAGGGGCATTATCTTGTTTACATTCTATTTTTAACTCCTAGGATAGCATCTCAGATAGCTCTTCACCAAATAGTTATTGAATTAAATATTTGTTGACTGCATAAATGACATTGTTATATAGTCACAAAAGTATTAGTGTATTTATCTTAAAATTTAGGCTTAGTGAAATTAGATCACTTGTCCAAGGATACATAACGAGGCCATGATTGACCCAGCTTTCCAGGAGTCAAAGGGTATTTTTGTTGAACTGTGTTGGATGATACAATTTTGAGAATAATTCAGGGAAATCATTTAAGACATTACAGGACCATCCAGTACTTGTTTTACAGGAAGATTATTAGAGAAAAAAATCAGAAAAATTGTTCCTGTGGACACATTGAATCATGAAGAAAAATTTAATCCTTGCTTTGGATGAAGTGTGGAAGGCTTCGCTTGGTACCAACAGCTTGTTTATTTTACATAGAACATCTTCCAGCAGTGTCAAGCTCTGTAGAAAACAGCCAATAAAGGAATTAATAGGGTTTAGGGTTAGCATCGGAGAAGGCAATGGCACTCCACTCCAGTACTCTTGCCTGGAAAATCCCATGGACGGAGAAGCCTGGTAGGCTGTAGTCCATGGGGCCGCTAAGAGTCGGACATGACTGAGTGACTTCACTTTCACTTTTCACTTTCATGCATTGGAGAAGGAAATGGCAACCCACTCCAGTGTTCTTGCCTGGAGAATCCCAGGGATAGAGGAGCCTTGTGGGCTTCCGTCTGTGGGGTCGCACAGAGTCAGACATGACTGATGTGACTTAGCAGCAGCAGGGATAGGATAAGTGACAATCAGGTATGTTATGAGGTTGTACAGATAGAAATAGGAAAGACAAGGCCATTGGGGTCAGGACTGAGAGTCTGTTTAAGTTAAAAGAATCTATCAGGTACTCAAGAGCCAAAAATTGTTATAAGCAAGGACAATCCTGAAACTTACATATCCAAGCAGTAAGTCAGAGTTTGGAATCAAAATGTTCCTGAAGCTCTGGAAAAAGAAAGCACTGGTACCCCAATAGCTGATTTAGAAAATTAAGTGAACCAAATAATTTCAAATATCAACTTAGGCACAGAAGAAAATGGTGTTGAAAGTGAAGTCGCTGAGTCATGTCTGACTCTTTGTGACTCCATGGACTGTAGCCTACCAGGTTCCTCTGTCCATGGGATTTTCCAGGCAAGAATACTGGAGTGGGTTGCCATTTCCTTCTCCAGGAGATCTTCCCAAATCAGGGATTGAACCTGGGTCTCCTGCATTGTAGGCAGATGCTTTACTGTCTGAATACAAGAAAAATGGTAATAGAAAATAGATGTGTGACTTCATATCCCTTGGCAGAGGGATTTTACCTGTTTTGAGAAACCTGGATTGCCTGAGATGGAATATAAAGCTTCAGGTGTCAAAAGATCCTGATAGATTATAATAGGAATACAAGATCATTCCTTTCAGTCACAGCTATTAGGAGAAGACAGAGCAGAGTTTGGGAAATATGAATATATTCATTGTTACTTTAAGTGAATACCATCTTTACAGCAAATTTTCTTAAGAATGTTTCTTATTTATTCTGTTGTTTTAGTAATTGCTTTTGTGCAGCAAAAGTAAAACTGATTGGGAGTCATTGATTCTAGCCTCAACAACAGTCAGTGTTTTAGGATATCTTTCCTAGCTGATTAATCTCTCAACTAGTAGCAATTTCATAAAGTTACATCTATAAACTTCTGCAAAATCATAGAGAAACTAATATAAACCCACTTTATCTGTTCAAAGCTTTTCTTCCCTTTTGGTCTGTCTTCGTAAAGTAGACCCTTAACTGTTTTTGCTGCCTGTATTGGTTAGTTTTATGTGTCAGCTTGGCAAGTCTATGGTGCCCAGTTGTCTAGTTAAATGCTAATCTGGGTGTTGCTGTGAAAGTATTTTGGAGATGTGATTATCACTTATAATTAGTTGAGTTTAAGTAAAGATTGCTCTCCAAAACATGAGCAGGCTTCATCCAATCAGTTGAGGGCCTCCAGAGCAAAAACAGTTTTCCCAGAGAAGAAGGAATTTTGCCTTAAGACTGTAACAGCTTGAGTTTCCAGTCTGCCAGACTGCCCTGCAGATTTCAGACTTGCTAGCCCCTACAACTGCGTGAGTTTATTCCTTAAAATAAATGCATGTGTGTGTGTATGCGGGCATGGACGTTCATCCTACTGGCTCTCTTTGCCTGGAGAACTGATATACCACCCGCATGGGGAATCTCAACAGATGTGTCAGCTTGGACTTTTGTTTCAGGGATGGACACATCACAGATTTTACTGAGGGTTAATGTTTTCTGTTGCTTTTTAGTAACTTTCTTGAGGGTAACTTATCAATACATTTTTGGACTCTGTTAATAACACTACATTGTGTTATCTTCTTTGAGGAATAGTCTATAGCAAAATTTTAGTACCTTTCTAAAGGTATAATTGATGATGATAAAATCTAAACTGTGCCCAGGAGTTTGTGCTTATTTTTTCCTATAGATTAATTGTCCTCAGTGGCCCACACTGAAGCATTTTAAAGAATAAAGCTCTAAAAGAGTCCTAAGATAGGTACAAGGCAACAAATCATGTGCTTAGTGGATACTGGATTATAATGGATAACTCATAAACTTTCACTGCTTGTGGTTTACATGATTTCCACTTATACTGAAGCTCACCTGCTATTTTACTTCACATGCATAGCAAAATATTTTTTGTACCTTTTCTCCATTTGGTTGGTATTTTGCTATTCCCCAAAGCCAGTCTTTTGCAGACTTAAGAAATTTACTGTATGTTGTTTTAGCCTGATTGCTTATGAAATTCTGATCCCTGTGGACCCAACGGTTTGCATTTCACTCTGAAGGAGCCAGTGTTTTTCTCCACATAACCATCTCTTTACAGCTCAATTCTTTGTGTATGGCAAAAACAAACCATCTCTACATTTCTGATATACATTTTTATTGGTGTGGCCCCTCAATTTTACAGTCATCTTCTGAATACACATCAAATATTTATTACTGAGGTACCCATTGAGTATACAGGGATAAATAGAAACAATAAAGTCAAGGTCGAGTGTTAAAGAAGTTTGAAACCAAGGAAATCATATCTACTTATTTTCAACATGCTTATTTTATGTCTCAAAGCAGTCAGACCTGATTTCTGGTCATGTTTCTTTTCCTTTAGAGATTATGCCTGCTTCAGCATACATTGAATTTTCATTTATTTGAATCCAACCAGCTTTTCTGGTGTGAAAGTGAGATTCATTGGTCTGTACTTCCTCAGTAGTTTCTGAAATTCTTATAGAGGCATCATTAGTGTTTCAATAAGCTTTTCACATAACAAATTGTCTGACTTGGGAAGTGAGGAAATTGAAGATTTTTCAAAGGCATAGAAAAGATACCTTTTTTTCCAATTCTGGAAAAGTTGTTTATTAGTTCAGACAAATATTTGCTTCTAGTGTTAATATTATAAAAGTAAACAGCGTATTTTAAGTCGCTTTTAAATATTAAAGGAAAAATCTTAAAGGAATATTAGTAACAGGTATATAATGCTATGTAATATGATGTATTAAGTACAGTAAATGTATATGTGTATAGTTACACATATGTAATATGCATGTAATTTATAAAGCAGAATTCACCAGTACTGGCTGGTGATTTTTACTTGAAAATTAAAATAATGGGTTAATATTATTAACCCATTATATATAACCCATAATATAGGAAAATGATCTATCTAGAACGGGTTTTCTACACTAGTTAAAAAAAAAGAACACAAGGGAGAATAATGGAGAAAATACATTGTATTTAAATGCATATAATAGAAATCCAGTGGGATGATTCTTATAATAAATGTCAAAATTAATGGATGCAGTATGTGTGGGAGAGAATAAAAGGAAAGAAGAGTGGCAGTTTGTGCCAAAAACATTTATGAAGCAATTGAGAGTCTTTCGAAATATGCAAAAGGAGAAAATAATTTGAATAAGCCCTATAAGCAAACAAGAGTAAGTTCTACCCAGACAGTCTTATACTGAGTTGAATTTTTGTGTTGGTTTTGTGGACTACTTTTCTTTTAGGTTCCCTGCCCGCCCC
>NW_011495034.1:11002595-11010889 GCF_000754665.1 Bison bison bison | reverse complement strand
TTCATTCCCTGCCCGCCCCCCGCCCCCCCCGCCCCGTGCTTTACTGCTACTTCTTGGAGCTTAGAAAAGGACTGGGTGGAATAATAAGAGGCTATCTAATGTTTGAAAAGAAGAGAGGCCTATGCAAAAATAGAAGGATTCTGAGCCTATTTTGCCATCCTGTTTAGTTTTCAGTATGTACCTACCTTTGACCACGTTAATTAGGGTGGGAGTGAGCTGTTTCAGGCCTTTGTCTTGTACCTCTCAAATACTCAAATGTATCCTTCCAGTAGGTTGGTCTCTTCAAATTCTTTGAGTTACCTCCATTGATCATATTGTCTACCTGCCTTAGCCTGGCACTCTTGTATGTCTGAGGTATCTTTAACTTTTAATTACAGCTTTTAAAACCCTGTTCACCCTTCAAGCACCCCCTATCTATATCTTTCCTTGAGAACTTCCCTTTACCACACTCCCATGCTGACTCGCCTCTCTTTTCTCTGATTTCACACAATTTAATGTCTGGATTACTCATCAGCTGTTAATCTGGGTCTTAAGTAGCAGCAGGCTAAGGTAGTAAATTGGGAACTAAGACCAGAAACTGAGTGTCCATAAAATATTGAGGTAAGACTGGATAAGCAAACAAGATCTCTTTCTCCATTCCTACCTCCCTTACCACTGCCCGCCCCTCCCCCCACCCCAGCAGAAAACCAATGTAGTAAATTCAAAGTATATGTAAAGAACCAGAAGATCAGCAGGATTTGAAGGAGGATATCAATGTAGCAGTCAGAAGTCCAAGGAGGGATTGTCTGGGACAATCTCAGATTTTAAAGTGAATTTTAGGTCACAATTTTGGCTGCCAAAAAGTCACCAAGCTCCAGAAGTTTACTTAGCAGGCATTCCATAAATATTTTTTGCATAAATAAATGAACAGATTAAGTGATTCTTTCCTTATATTTACAAAAGTTCTTGTCATTCAGAATAATTAAATGCAGGACCAATTCAATTCTCCTTGGGACTCTCAGCTTTCTGATTGGCTCATTTTAAGGGACATTTTTCATAGACTTATGAATATTAGAGCTTGAATAAAATCAGATTTTCTCATTCATCCTTTTCATTCTGCAAATAAAGAATCTTTTAGGGCTACTTATGACTGTATGAAAGTGTACATAACAAGTCCCAACCTTAAGTATACTTTTAATGGAAAAATAATAGTGTAACCAGAAAAATATTTTTTAATACAAATCAGTAAATAGTAAGTGCTTTTTGTGTGTATAAAAAGGCACTATGTTAGGGATATATATAAGACATACAAGAAAAGTAATATAAGAGATCAAATAGATTATAATTCCCAAACAAAATGGTGGGGATTTATTTTTGTTTTCATAACATATTTTCATTGAATTTCTATTGGGTTAGTACTTTTATCAGTTTTATTACCTTCACCGTTAACTAAATTTTGGATGACCTAAACATGGAGCCTTCTGATTTATATCACAGTGAAACTGGGTCAAGAAAGAATGAGGAGTTTAATTCTACCCCTCTGAATATCATTCTGTGTGATCCAGATATGTCCTTCTAATATTCCTTTTTTAGGCAAAGTGCATCTTGGCTCCCATTTGTTTTATCTGTGTCTCATACATGTTCATAGATCTTTGTAGATCTGCATGATTTCATGTACAGTGATAAGAGTTTCTACTCCTTCAGATTCTGTTCTTCATCACTTAATTTGTTAAAAAATATGAAATATTTCAAACCTGTGTGTGCATGCTCAGTCACTTCAGTTGTGTCTGACTTTTTGGAAACCTATGGACTGTAACCTAACCAGGCTCCTCTGTGCATGGGATTCTCCAATCAAGAATACTGGAGTGTGTTGCCATCTCCTTCTCCAGGGGATCTTCCCAACCTAGAGATCAAACCTGTATCTCTTACATCTCCTGCATTGACAAGCAGGTTTCTTTACCACTAGCACCACCTGGGAAAATGACATAATCATTTAATGAAAGCATTAAAGATACATTAGAATCCTCCTATATGTTTGCTACACTAGACTAATTGACAAATCAGCAGGAGAATAAGCGTTAAAAGTCAATCCACTGTTAAAAGCCATTGTAGTAAAAGGCATTGAATATTACTGAAACCTAAGTTTGTCTTAAGCACTGGAAACATAACATGAATTAATGTATGCTCTCTGGCCTCTCAATTTATTGGTGGGATATACCCATTGCTGTTGTTTAGTTGCCAAGTCGTGTCCAGCTCTTTGACCCCATGGACTGTAGCCTGCCAGACTCCTCTGCCCATGGAATTTCCCAGCAAGAATACTAGAGTGGGTTGCCATTGCCTTCTCCAGGGGACGTTCCTGATCCAGAGATTGAATCCACATCTCTTGCTTTGCAGGTGAATTCTTTACCAATGAGCCACTGGGGAAAGCCCAATACCTGTTGAAATTCTGTTTAAAATTCAAGGATATGAAATAGGTTTCACATCTTGCTTCAACAGTGATAGTCTGATAATAGTTGTCTGCAGATCTGTCAATGAGAACTCATAATATGCCTGTTGTAGTAAGATAAGCCGGGACTTTTCTGTTATTGATTCATATCTTAACTACATTTGAGCCTCAGATTATACTCTGTATGCTTTTGATCATTTTACATTTTTTCATCCTTGTTTTAATGCTCTATTTTATTTGGAGAGTTGACATCTTTTATATTTTAATGTAAGTGGTTGGGTTTAAATCTACCATGCTGCTCTTTGTTTTTTCTTTTTATTTGTTCCACCTATTCTTTTCCCTTTTCCTCTTGTTCTGACCTCTTTTTGGATTAATTTAGTATTTTTTTACTATTCTAATTTCTCTCTACTGTTGGCTTATAGCTATTGCTTTTTGTTTTATTTATATTGTTTTAGAGATTGCTCAGTGGTTTACAATATACATTTTAACTTATCAGAGTCTACTTTAAAATATTATGCCACTTATCGCTAATGTAAGAATCTTAACAACAGCAAAGATTCATTTCATACTGCAGTTCTTTATTGTTGTCAAATAATTTGCATGTTAAACCCCAAATGCATTGTCATCATTTTTGCTTTAAAGTGTAAACTTATCTTTTTGTTTTTAATTTTCATTTAATTTTAGACATATAGAAATGTTGTATAGTAAGGAGTAAAATTTAATAAGGAGAAGTTGTGTATACCTCTTTCAGTCTCCCAAATGTTAACATTTTACATGACATAGCACATTTTTCAAGACTAGGAACTTAATATTGGCATGATCCTGTTAACTGCAGATCTTATTAGAATTTTAACTATTTTAGAAAAATTCAAAAAAGAAAAAAATAGACTTTTATGTTTGCCCCCAAATTGACTATTTTAGATCCAAATCTTTACTTGATATCCTTTCTTTCATCCTTCCTGAAAAAATTCCTTTGGCATTTCTTATAGTACAGATCTATTAGTTCAATAAAAACATCTACGTTTGCTTTATTGACTATGCCAAAGCCTTTGACTGTGTGGATCACAAGAAACTGTGGAAATTCTTAGAGAGATGGGAATACCAGACCACCTGACCTGCCTCCTGAGAATTCTGTATGCAGGTCAAGAAGCAACAGTTAGAACTGGACATGGAACAACAGTGTGGTTCCAAATCAGGAAAGGAGTACATCAAGGTTGTATATTGTCACTCTGCTTATTTAACTTATATGTAGAGTATATCATGCAAAATGCCAGGCTAGATGAAGCACAAGCTGGAATCAAGATTGCCAGGAGAAATATCAATAACCTCAGATACACAGATGACACCACCCTATGGCAGACAGCGAAGAAACACTAAAGAGCCTTTTGATGAAAGTGAGACAGGAGAGTGAAAAAGTTGGCTTAAAGCTCAACATTCAGAAAACTAAAATCGTGGCATCCAGTCCCATCACTTCACGGCAAATAGATGGGGAAACAATGGAAACAGTGTCAGACTTTATTTTTTTTTTGGCTCCCAAATCACTGCAGATGGTGACTGCAGCCATGAAATTAAAAGATGCTTGCTCCTTGGAAGAAAGGCTATGACCAACCTCAACAGCATATTAAAAAGCAGAGACATTACTTTACTAACAAAGGTCCGTCTAGTCAAAGCTATGGTTTTTCCAGTAGTCATGTATGGATATGGACTATAAAGAAAGCTGAGTGGTGAAGAATTGATGCTTTTGAACTGTGGTGTTGGAGAAGACTCTTGAGAGTCTTTTGGACTGCAAGGAGATTCAACCAGTCCATCCTAAAGGAAATCAGTCCTGTATATTCATTGGAAGGACAGATGCTGAAACTGAAACTCCAATATTTGGCCACCTGATGCGAAGAACTGACTCACTGGGAAAGCTTGAAGGCAGAAGGAGAAGGGGATGACAGAGGATGAGATGGTTGGATGGCATCTCTGACTCAACGGACATGAGTTTGAGTAAACTCCAGGAGTTGGACAGGGAAGCCTGGGATGTTGCAGTCTATGGGGTCTCAAAGAGTTGGACATGATTGAGTGACTGAACTGACTGACTGATAATACAGATCTATTAGTGATAAATTCTCTCTTTTGTTTTTCTGAAAGATTTTTGAAGGATTTTGTTTTGAGTTCTAGGTTGATAGATTTTTCTTTTGGTCCTTTAAAGATGTTCTCTGGCTTTTTTGGTGTTTTTGTTTTTTTCTAGCATGAAGTGTGTGAATATTATTTCCTTGTTCCTTTTATATGTCTTTTTCCTCTGGATGCTTTCTCTTTATCACTGGTTCCCAGTAAAATAATTATGGTATTTTCTGTAGTTTTCTTTGTATTCATCCTGCTTGGGTTTGTTTGGTTTTTGAAATCTGAGAATATATAGTTTTTATGGAATTTTAAATATTTCAGTCATTATGTCTTCAAATATATTTTTTATTTCCTGGTATCCTCTCTTAAATATTGGAACTTTCACCTGAATTGATTCTGTTTCATTTTCAGTATACCCTGCTTCATTTTGGAAAATTTTCTTCACTAGATCTTCAGGTTCACTGTTAAGTGTTTCTGTAATGCCTAATTGCCTGTTAATCCCATTCAATAATTGTTTCATTTCAGATATCACATTTTTAATATCTAGAATTCTTTGTATCTTCCACTTCACTCTTTATTCAAAATTTTGTTTGCTGCTGCTGCTAAGTCACTTTAGTCGTGTCCGACTCTGTGTGACCCCATAGATGGCAGCCACCAGGCTCCCCCATCTCTGGGATTCTCCAGGCAAGAACGCTGGAGTGGGTTGCCATTTCCTTCTCCAATGCATGAAAGGGGAAAGTGAAAGTGCAAGCGCTCAGTCGTGTCCAACTCTTAGTGACCCCATGGACTGCAGCCTACCAGGCTCCTCCATCCATGGGATTTTCCATCCATCATTTCTCTTATTTCTGGCCCTGATTATATTGATTTATAATTATGAATCTCATTTTTCAGTTTTCTTGCTTTTCTTCATGCCTAGCAGTTTTATACTTTGTAAATATTACATTGCTGATTGGTGGATGTTGTGTTTTCTTTTAAAGAATGTTGTATTTTGTTCTGACAGACATGCTGTGTGCAAAAAGTTTCATTAACTTAGGCTTATTTTAAGAGTTTTAGGCTATGTTTTAAATAGGCTTTGGTCTAGAGATAATTTAGTCCTACTGTGAAGACATGGATCTTCTGTATCTTTACCTTAAGAGTTAATAGAAGCTATATTACAGCTAATGGAAACTCTTTGATGAAAACTCATGTCTCCTGGCTCTGTGGGAGTTCTAGGATCTGTTCAGCCTATAACTTCTGGTTGTTGCTTGCTCAATCTTGTTAAAGTTTATCCTGTGCATGCATGAATATTTAACACTAGATTTAAGAGCAACCCTAAGCAGATTTCTGGAGCCCTTTTCTGTGTGTATCCCACTGTTCTAGAAGCTTGCCCTACAATGTGAATGTCTGTGCCCTCAAATTATAATCTTTATCTCTTCAACCCTATATGACTGTTTCCTCTGCTTTTTTTTTCCTTTTTTTAAAAATTTAATTTAATTTAATTTTTAAACTTTACATAATTGTATTAGTTTTGCCAAATATCAAAATGAATCCGCCACAGGTATACATGTGTTCCCCATCCTGAACCCTCCTCCCTCCTCCCTCCCCATACCTTCCCTCTGGGTCGTCCCAGTGCACTAGCCCCAAGCATCCAGTATCGTGCATCGAACCTGGACTGGCATCTCGTTTCTTACATGATATTTTACATGTTTCAATGTCATTCTCCCAAATCTTCCCACCCTCTCCCTCTCCCACAGAGTCCAAAAGACTGTTCTGTACATCATTGTCTCTTTTGCTGTCTCGTACACAGGGTTATTGTTACCATCTTTCTAAATTCCATATATACGCATTAGTATACTGTATTTATGTTTTTCCTTCTGGCTTACTTCACTCTGTATAATAGGCTCCAGTTTCATCCACCTCATTAGAACTGATTCAAATGTATTCTTTTTAATGGCTGAGTAATACTCCATTGTGTATATGTACCACAGCTTTCTTATCCATTCATCTGCTGATGGACATCTAGGTTGCTTCCATGTCCTGGCTATTATAAACAGTGCTGCGATGAACACTGGGGTACACGTGTCTCTTTCCCTTCTGGTTTCCTCAGTGTGTATGCCCAGCAGTGGGATTGCTGGATCATAAGGCAGTTCTATTTCCAGTTTTTTAAGGAATCTCCCCTTCTGACAGAGAAGACGTTTGTGTCTTTCTCTTACAAATTTCAATTTTGTATTCACTGTACAAAATTGTCCGTTGTCTAAACATGGTTGTTTCATCTTTTTTTTGAGCAGTTTTATGTCTGTTTATGGTGGGAAGCTTAGCCTGGTTCCAGGTAGTCCATGATGAAAGGAGCAGGAATCCATTGAATATTTTTATACAGGGAAGTAACATGATGTGTTCTATATTTTAAAAATGTCATTCTAGCTTCTTTGTGGAGAGCAGAATTTTGAGGATCAGGATGGATGCAGAGAGATCCTTTAGAAGGCTCGTGCGTAGGTGCGTGCATACGAAGTCACTTCAGTTTGCCTGACTCTGTGCAACCCTGTGGACCATAGACTGCCAAGCTCTTCTGTCCATGGGATTCTCCAGGGAGGAAAACTGGAGTGGGTTGCCATGCCCTCCTCCCGGGGATCTTTCCCACCTAGGGATCAAACCAGCATCTCTTATGTCTCCTTCATGAATAGGCAGGTTCTTTACCAATAGTGCCACTTGAGAAGGCTTGCGTAGTTGTGCAAGAGTGAGATGATGATTTGGGCTTCCATGTTTTCAGCCTATTTTGTAAGAAGTAATTGGTTGATTTTAGGATGTATTCATGAGAGGAGACTGATAGTTTTCTGATGCTTTGAATGTATTAGGGAGGAATAGGAGAGGAATAAAAAATGATGCTTAAGTTCTTGTCAAGGGTAACTGGGAGAGTGGGGAGATGTGTGAGTAGGAGCAGGTTTAAGAAAAGTAGGAGAGTCAAGAGTTGTTTTTTAGGACAAATTAATCTTAGTGAGCCTGTCAGAAATGCAAATTGGATATGCAAACTAGAGGCCTTATATAAAGATGGAACCTGATGTCAACAGTTTTGGAAAGTAAGGAGTTAATATTTTTGGAGGCTTTATTATACTGATTTTCACTGTGACTTTTCAAGTAGAAGAAGAGTGTGCTGTGTTTTCCAATATGTTCTCAGAACCTGGTTTCTTAGCAGCATCTTATGGGGTGAGTATTCTGTGCAATGTATCTCGTAAATTTTGCTCTGGGCAAAGGGAAGCTAGCAAATGTTTTAAGTAGGGTTACGTGGTATAAAATATTTTAGAAGAATTACTTTGGCAGGAATTTGATTTGATGAGAAAGAGGCTGGAGGCCTAGAGAACAGATGGGAGCCTGTTGATATCATCACTTAGACATTTGGGGATGAGGGTCCAGATGAAAGATGACAGTGGGAATCAAAATGAATATGTAGATGCAGGAGAGTGTGTGAAGGACAAAAATCATCAGATGATGCTTTATTTTTAAAACACAGGTGACCCAGATTATGCCATCAGAGATCAGATCAGATCAGTCGCTCAGTCGTGTCCGACTCTTTGTGACCCCATGAATTGCAGCACACCAGGCCTCCCTGTCCATCACCAACTCCCGGAGTTCACTCAGACTCAAGTCCATCGAGTCAGTGATGCCATCCAGCCATCTCATCCTCTGTCGTCCCCTTCTCCTCCTGCCCCCTATCCCTCCCAGCATCAGAGTCTTCTCCAATGAGTCAACTCTTTGCATGAGGTGACCAAAGTACTGGAGTTTCAGCTTT
>NW_011495034.1:11001824-11002495 GCF_000754665.1 Bison bison bison | reverse complement strand
GACAGCCTTTTCCTATTTGGAACCAGTCTGTTGTTCCATGTCCATTTCTAACTGTTGCTTCCTCACCTGCATACAAATTTCTCAAGAGGCAGATCAGGTGGTCTGGTATTCCCACGTCTTGAAGAATTTTCCACAGTTGATTGTGATCCACACAGTCAAAGGCTTTGGCATAGTCAATAAAGCAGAAATAGATGTTTTTCTGGAACTCTCTTGCTTTTTCTATGATCCAGCAGATGTTGGCAATTTGATCTTTGGTTCCTCTGCCTTTTCTAAAACCAGCTTGAACATCAGGAAGGTCACGGTTCACATATTGCTGAAGCCTGGCTTGGAGAATTTTGAGCATTACCTTACTAGCGTGTGAGATGAGTGTAATTGTGCAGTAGTTTGAGCATTCTTTGGCATTGCCTTCCTTTGGGATTGGAATGAAAACTGACCTTTTCCAGTCCTGTGGCCACTGCTGAGTTTCTGAGTTTTCCAAATTTGCTGGCATATTGAGTGCAGCACTTTCACAGCATCATCTTTCAGGATTTGGAATAGCTCAACTGGAATTCCATCACCTCCACTAGCTTTGTCTATAGTGATGCTTTCTAAGGCCCACTTGACTTCACATTCCAGGATGTCTGGCTCTAGGTCAGTGATCACACCATCGTGATTATCTGGGTTGTGAAGAT
>NW_011495034.1:10969768-11001710 GCF_000754665.1 Bison bison bison | reverse complement strand
ATCTCTGTTCTTTCCCATTCTGTTGTTTTCCTCTATTTCTTTGCATTGATCGCTGAAGAAGGCTTTCTTATCTCTTCTTGCTATTCTTTGGAACTCTGCATTCAGATGTTTATATCTTTCCTTTTCTCCTTTGCTTTTTGCTTCTCTTCTTTTCACAGCTATTTGTAAGACCTCCCCAGATAGCCATTTTGCTTTTTTGCATTTCTTTTCTATGGGAGTGGTCTTGATCCCTGTCTCCTGTACAGTGTCACGAACCTCATTCCATAGTTCATCAGGCACTCTATCTATCTAGGCCCTTAAATCTATTTCTCACTTCTACTGCATAATCATATGGGATTTGATTTAGGTCATACCTGAATGGTCTAGTGGTTTTCCCTAGTTTCTTCAATTTCAGTCTGAATTTGGCAATAAGGAGTTCATGGTCTGAGCCACAGTCAGCTCCTGGTCTTGTTTTTGCTGACTGTATAGAGCTTCTCCATCTTTGGCTGCAAAGAATATAATCAATCTGATTTCGGTGTTGACCATCTGGTGATGTCCATGTATAGAGTCTTCTCTTGTGTTGTTGGAAGAGGGTGTTTGTTATGCCAAGTGCATTTTCTTGGCCACACTCTATTAGTCTTTGCCCTGCTTCATTCTGTATTCCAAGGCCAAATTTGCCTGTTACTTCAGGTGTTTCTTGACTTCCTACTTTTGCATTCCAGTCCCCTAGAAAGAAAAGGACATCTTTTTTGGGTGTTTGTTCTAAAACGTCTTATAGGTCTTCATAGAACCGTTCAAGTTCAGCTTCTTCAGCGTTACTGGTTGGGGCATGGACTTGGATTACTGTGATATTGAATGGTTTGCCTTGGAAACGAACAGAGATCATTCTGTCATTTTTGAGATTGCATCCAAGTCCGAGAGTCCGAGATTGCATTTCGGACTCTTTTGTTGACCATGATGGCCACTCCATTTCTTCTGAGGGATTCCTGCCCGCAGTAGTAGATATAATGGTCATCTGAGTTAAATTCACCCATTCCAGTCCATTTCAGTTAGCTGATTCCTAGAATGTCGACATTCATTCTTGCCATCTCTTGTTGACCACTTCCAATTTGCCTTGATTCATGGACCTGACATTCCAGGTTCCTATGCAATATTGCTCTTTACAGCATCGGACCTTGCTTCTATCACCAGTCACATCCACAGCTGGGTATTGTTTTTGCTTTGGCTCCATCCCTTCATTCTTTCTGGAGTTATTTCTCCACTGATGTCCAGTAGCATATTGGGCACCCACTGACCTGGGGAGTTTCTCTTTCAGTATCCTATCATTTTGCCTTTTCATCCTGTTCATGGGGTTCTCAAGGCAAGAATACTGAAGTGGTCTGCCATTCCCTTCTCCAGTGGACCACATTCTGTCAAATCTTTCCACCATGACCTGCCCGTCTTGGGTTGCCCCACGGGCATGGCTTAGTTTCATTGAGTTAGACAAGGCTGTGGTCCTAGTGTGATTAGATTGACTAGTTTTCTGTGAGTATGGTTTCAGTGTGTTTGCCCTCTGATGCCCTCTTGCAACACCTACCATCTTACTTGGGTTTCTGAAAGCGTAAATGAAAAACTCAGTAATGGTACCATTTAATGAACGTGTTTTACAGGACCAATTCTGTCTGCCTATCTACCTATCTTTATATTCCATAGGCTAAGAGAAATGAACTTGTTTATCCAAGATCACATGGATAAAATTGGAATAATAGCCAAGTGGTGGTATATTAAGATTTTCTGAACTATAGACATGAATTGAAAGGATATGAGCAATTAGAAATTGTTAGTGTGAGATATGCATGTACTATCAATGTCTTCCAGGATACAAATTAAATTATTTAAACATGACACTTTGGCATTAAATAGGAATTTTTTCTGTAAAAAGATATATAACATGACATTGTATGACATATACTTAGATATAATCTGATGTTAGTTGATATAAACTAGAGGCTACAAGTACAATCCAAAGCTTTTTAACTTCAAAATTTTGCTTCTAAAGTTGTGGCTTTAGACAAACTTTTGAAACAAAGTAATAGAGCAAATGAAGACTTAAGAATTTTTGGCAAAACTAATACAATTATGTAAAGTTTAAAAAAAAAAAAAAAAAAAAAAGAATTAGCTATCCTAGAATCATCTTAGTGGATCATAATAACAAAAGCCAATGATGTTATAAGTGCCAATGCAGCAAATATTTTTAAATTAATCAAACATATGATACTTGACTGATGTATACTAGGCATGGTAAAAATGACTTTATCTGCATTATTTCCTGTTCCCCACAATATCATGTAAAAGTGGTCCTATTATATCCATTGTATCTATGAGGAAACTATGACTCAAAGGTTAGCTCATCAAAGGTTTACATTCACTTATGCATAGAGTTGGAAATTGGGTTTCTGTGACTTCTATGTTGCTTTACTTCATGCAGATTTTAAGGAAACATTAGCATTCCTCTATATTGCTTTATGATTATTTAAAAATTGCTGTTAATTATCATATAAATATATGCCTGCTTGTTCAGACTGTTTACAATTCCATTTTGTGTGAAACATTTTGTAAATAAAAGGGAGATAAAAGATTGTCCTTATGAAATAGTGATTACTTACCTTCCAAGTATGAAGCATTGCTGAGGGAGGGAAGCATACTTCCAAGTATGAGCATTGAAAAGATGTAACCAATGGTTGACCTGCAAGTTGAACCTGGGCAATTGAAGGTACCTCATCCCTTCTCCTGCCCTTGAACCCACGTTCTACATTCTACCCACCATTCCCACTGTGAGAGCTATTCCAAGGGTGTAGCCTTGAAAGAGTAAAGTGTTGAGGAGACCTCTGGATTGTATATGTGACTGAGCCCAATTAGGGCCACCACTATATAAACTTAAGATTCTGACTGGTGGATATGGAAATCCACTCATCTTGCAGTTGCCCAACACGAGCCTCTTAAGTTTCTTTGCTTACGAAGCCTGTCTGAAGTGATCTGCCTCTTTCTTTGGTTTCTCCCTCCCAGTTTGTGAACCAACGATTGACAGGTCAGCCAGGACCCTGAAGGAAGGGCCTTGGGAAAGAAGCACTGGCGGGTAAAGTCCTGAGCTGGACTCTGGCTTCTATGTGGGGGATGACCTATATGGTAGGTGCTTATGGGCCTCTATGTGGGTAGGGGTGCCCCCAAAACACCCGGCGCTCTAATGTGCTCATTTGAGGGGCTGTGCAGAGCACACTGTGGCAAAGAAGGGAAATGGATGGCTGCTGCAACAGGCCGGCCTCCACTGTGAGCAGTTCATGTGGTCGCTGATGCCAAACTAGAGGCTAAAGGTCAGGTTAAAAAGTTTGAAGAGGAATTGAGGTTAGAGCAAGACAGGCTGGTAGCTGCTTTGCTAGCTTCAGGGCTGAAGGACAAGGTAGGAGAGTAGAGTAGTAAGTCGGAGACTTTAGTGTGCTGTTTGCAAAGCTAGGAAGGCATAAACTGCTGCAGATTAAGATCTGAGTGCTTGTGATGAAGCCTTATTGGGATGCTAAGAGGCGGAATTGCTGGGATAGTGAGGAGAATGAAGAGAAAGATGTTATGGTGATGACAGTGAAGCATATAGAAGGCCCCATCAGTCTGACGCCTAATACAAAGAAAAACAGAAACATAGCAACGACAGCCCCAGCCAGTGGGGCGGCCCCAGTTCAGGAAACATTTCTGCTGAAAGGATATATTCCTGCGGAGCTTATTGTCAGAGCTGCCAAGTTCCCGCAAAAGGCCAGGGAACAAATCCAGGCATGGTAGTGCACACCAAAGGAGGGGGCATTGGGGTTTCTCTCAGCAGCCAGGATTCAGAGAAAATGAGCTACATCACCACACACCTGCCTCCAGGCAGCACCTGCACGGCAGGAAGGATGTTCAGAGAACTTATTTCTTTTTACATTGGATATTCCAGTCTGCAGGGAGGCTGGGCCCAATCAGGAGGATCTCCATGGGCACATGGAGTCTTGGAAATCTGAAGTTGGGAATAAGATAGGCAATCTACTCCCCTGAGTTTGAAAGCCCTGGAGCAGGCCACATTTACTTTTGGCCAATTGATTAAATTGGCCCCCTCCCTCTGAGTGAGTGTTCTAAATATGCTTAGTTTGTGTGGACACTGCATCTGGCTTAATCCAGCCTCCTCTGTTGTCACCATGCAAACGAGGCTGCCGCCATTAGGGGATTAGAGAAACTAAGTACCATACCCCCGTCTAACAGATAGTGACTGGGGCTCACATTTCAAAGGTCATGATATGCAAGACTGGGCAAAACAGAAACAAAAACAAGACCTTAAATTGACTTCCTTCTCGCCTCTAAATTTTAACCACAATAGTTGGTAGAAAGGAAGAATAAAATATTAAAGCAGCAGATTCTATTACTAACAGGTAAATAACCTTAGCCAGGTATACTAAGGTACTGTCTTAGGCTTTAATACATTTGAATTGTTGTTGTTCAGTCACTCAGTCGTGTCTGACTCTTTGCTACCCCATGGACTGCACCACACCTGGCTTCCCTGTCCTTCACTGTTTCCTGGAGTTTGCTCAAACTCATGTCCATTGAGTCAGTGATGCCATCCAACCATCTCCCTCTGTCCCTCCTTCTCCACCTGCCCTCAGGTTTTTTCAGCATCAGGGAATGAGTCCAATGAGTTGGCTCTTTGCACTAGGTGGCCAAAGTACTGGAGCTTCAGCATCAGTCCTTCCAACGAATATCCAGGGTTGCTTTACTTTAGGATTGACTGGTTTGAGAATGATCTACCATTATGGTCTGTTACCCTATATGCCAGACTGGGAACCGCTGCCAAGATAACCAACACCTTAAAGATATGAAAGTCACAAGAGAGCCATTGCCCCAATGCTCACGGTGGATCAACCTGCTGTGCTGCTGAGAACACTGAGTCATGCCTGGAAAAGGCATTATATACTTAAAATTTTAATGGGGTGTTTCACCAGGAGACGTGAGTTACTTTCACCCCTGGGTTAGGGGGAGCTACTCAGTCTCCATTGGGATTGGTTTGCTGCAAGTCAGACCTGCTGGAAAAGAACATGCACCACTGAAAGGAGGAAGAAGTGGAAATCCTGCTCTGGCATATCCTGCCCACGAGTCCATCACCTCCTGGCTGACAGTGCTGCCTCCCCTGGAGAGAGAGAGAGAGAGAGAGTGTGTGTGTGTGAGTGTGTGTGTGTGTGTGTATGTGTGTGTGTGTGTACAGCCTGGGCAAGTTCCTAAAGCTGCCCACCTCAAGGCCAGATGGGCATGTTCTGTTTTCCACTGGTATAATCATTTGGCTGCTTTTTTCCCTCCATTGGCCTGGAGGACATTGTAGCATATATAGAAGCCTTTACTAAATTCACCCAGCAAGCTTTAGATGATAGCTGGCAAAACCTATCTTTACTGAACACTGAAATGTCTCTAATGAGAAAAGCTGTCTTTCAAAATTGCATGGCCTTGGACATTATCACTCCCTTAAAAGGAGGCACCCGTGCTATTATCCAGAATATTGTAGCTCATAACTGATACATCGTCTTTATTAAATCACATAAGAACACAAGTGAATGCTCTGAAGGATCAGAACACCAGTCTAAGAGACTTCATAAATCAGTGCTCTTGGGGAGGGGGGAAGTTACTTATTTTGGAAATCATTATCTTGATCTGTGTTTTCTCTCGCAGTCACCTATATTACTGCTGTGGTATCTGCCTGCAGTGCAGCCAGAATGCCATTAAATGAAATTCCTCCATGCTAGCAAAACCCTTTACTGATTGCTCAAGGCACGCTGTGGACAGGGGGTGTGCCTGAGGTTGTAAGGGCCAAGAACTGGGTCTTGAGAGGGTGGAGTGTGGTAGGAGGTCATGGGGAGGACACGACCCACCATGGTTGACTCACAAACGGGACCCAGGTAGTCAGAGGCTTTTCACTTCCTCCCCTGTCCTTACAATGTACACCTTTGCCCACTGTTCCACAGTGGGAGTTCTTCCAAGGACTCTGCCTTGAGAGAGCAATGTGTTGTTCCAATATCTGAAAGGTATATGTGACTGAATCCAGTTAAGGTCTATGAATAAAGTATTAAAATTCTGGCTAGTGTATGCAGAGAGCTACTCATCTCCCTGCCACCCACCCCCGACCCCCAGGCAAGCACTGTACGTAAATTCCCTTGCTTATTAAAACTGCCATCTACCAGTCTGGAGTGGCCTGCTTCTTTCTTTGGTCTCTCCCTGCCCTTGTATATGAGCTTCACTTTGCAAACCACTAAGCATAAATGTTTGTTCTTAGGCCTTGTATTCTGTAATATCTTGATTTGTTGTTTGTTTATTCATCTGAATGGTTTTCCTCATTAAGGAAGAAACTTTCAAATGGAAATTGGGAAGGGTCAGAGACCACTTAAAGCCTTTATAGTTATGTTTGGCATTAAACAAGTGGTGACATGGTATTATATCATTAGATACAGTCTTCAGGAGTGTGCATTTCTGAGTACAAAGTACATCTGAGCATGGTCTTCTTATGAAAAAATAAATTTGGACAAAGAAAATGAATCCTGTGTGGAAAGGAAGGAGACTCAGATGTGTTGAAAAAATAATTAAAAACAAGATCCTCAGAGGGAAAGCATAACCTGGAAATAGTGTTGTCAAAAAGATCTATGGTAAGAGAAAAAAACAAATGGGAAATGAGGTTGAAATGTGATGGTACACAGGAACATTATTATGATTTTAAAGCTGTCTATGGAAGCATCCCATTAAGTAGCAGAGGGAGCTGTACCTCTTCACAGGGCAGAAACACAATCACAATTGGAATAATAAATAATACTTCTATTTGGGGATCTCATTACCAGAAAATTATAGTCAAAATAGAAGAAGTACAGAGAAGAGTGATAATAGTGGTTAGGGAACTGCCAGGATTACTGCTAGAAGAGATGATTGAAAGAATTCAATAGCTTGGTAAGGGGTGACTAAGAGGGTGGGAATGTTTACAATCACATGGAGAATGTTAACCCTAAAGAGAGAGACACATCAGTTGTTTAGCTTGGGTGGTAAAAGCTATAATTAGAAGAAATTTAGTGACATTAGTCAAAGGGGGATTGGAGCAACAATCTTAAGACCTGTTTGAACACTGACAGGAGTGTGCTTAGAAACACAGCCTAGATTTACCGTTTGCCATTTAGCTTCTATGATTGTCAACATTTCTGTGAATTTCATATGTCCTTTCCCACACTTTATTCCCTTTCCTCCTTAGAAGTTTTATCCCTCTCATTTGAACTGTAAGTTCTGTATTCCTTTGTGTCAGTACATTTTATGGACCACCATGGATTCCTGCCCACTTAAATATACTATCTTTTTAAAATTTATGTTTCAGCCTTGAGCTAGCAATCATTTTGCAAGTGTTGGAAGAGACCTTTTCCTCACAAATTTGCCGCCTTTTAGTCCATGGGAATATTATATTTCCAAGTGCTATAGAATGCATTTCTGTAGCCAGAATTTCTCACTATTCTAATAAAAGGTATAAAAAGGTGTGGCTATTGATAACTCATTTGAAATATTATGTCATAGCAGTCAGTGTCTCCCAGCTACCTAATTTGTTTTCATGTGAACTTTAAATCGGGTTGACTTTGAGTTATAAATGCAATGAAATGTATCAGAATACATAAGGAGTCTTACAAAATGTAAATTGGGGGACAGTATTCCTTTAGTCTGGAACATCTGCTGTCTCTTGAGAGTGACGTCACTTCTGTAAAATCTTAGCTTTGTCAAGAAGCAAGTGTGAGAAGCAGAAGTGGAGAGATGCTTTGCAAAAACAAACACCAGTATCCTCAGTGTACACAGAAATAGGTCTCCAAAGAAGATGCAAACGAGAGCGATGCAGGCAACAGCACTCGAGGAAGGCTGAAGTATCTTTACTGCTTTACTCACGCCTCTGTTCATAACACTTCAGTGCCCTTAGGAGGAATGTTCTCTTAATCAAGAATTAAAATTTTCCATGTTCTTTGCAAAATCCAATGCCATTTTCAGGATGTCTGAAGAGTGATGTGGGTGAACTCATGCTACAAGGACAAACAATAAAAAAATACATTTTAATGGCTCTTATGCTTTGAAAAAATATTGAATTTACTTCTAGAGAAATTCTTTTCTTCTTCCTTTCTTGCCCCCTTTCCCCCTTTTTCTTTTCTGCTTCATTAGTGCTATTAGAAGCAAGATATTAAATTGTTTCGCCCAACTGAAATGTTACAGCCTATATGAGTCACAAGAGAAGTGAGGGATTTGCCTTTCCTTTGTTCAGAAGATGCATCTGACACAGAGATGGGGCCTGTAGCCTCGTCTGCAATTGGAGACGAGGCCCACGTGTTCACAGTGATAGCCAGAGCTATCCCATGATGGGTACCACTATGATCCACTCTTGTATGAGGTATAAATCCCCAGAGTACTGTGTACATGTAAGTTTTCTAGAGTCCAGTAATAGCACAATACCTGGGGAGTGAGTGAGTGAAAGTTGCTCAGTTGTGTCCGACTCTTTGCGACCCCTTGGACTGTACAGTCCATGGAATTCTCCAGGCTGGAGTGGGTAGCCTTTTGCTTCTCCAGGGGATCTTCCCAATCCAGGGATTGAACCCAGGTCTCCTGCATTGCAGGCAGATTCTTTACCAGGCAGGTAACCATTGTTTCTCATTTTAGGAAAAAAAAAAATTAGAAAAATTCTGTGACCTAGGCAGATACTCCTATCTCTGGATTCTAGTCCAGTTCAAAAGAAATAAGTAGTTTAAATGTGTCCGGCAACCTTTTTTTTTCTTTTTAAATGATTTTATTTATGTATTTTTAGCTGTGCTGTGGTCTTTGTTGCTAGGTGGGCTTTTCACTAGTTGCCTTGAGCTGCTTGAGCTCAAGCAGGGGCTGTTCTTTGTTGTGGTGCGTGGGTTTCTCATCACCATGGCTTCTCTCGTTGCAGAGCACCGGCTCTAGGGTGCATGCGCTTCCGCAGTTGCAGCACATAGGCTCAGTAGTTGCGGTTCCGGGACCTGCGGTGCAGACTCAATAGCTGTGGCGCATGGGGTTCTTTGTTCTGCTGCATGTGGAATCTTCCTGGACTAGGGATCTAATCGCATTGGCCGGTCTCCTGCATTGGCAAGCAGATTCTTTACCACTGGGCCACCAGGGAAGCCCTGTCTTGGAACTTTAATATTGCTTGGTAGGAGAGCTCCCCATTGTTGGTCAATCCTGATCTACCATTTTTAGTTTGGAAATAGATTAGGTCTTGGCCTAACTTTTTTACCTTGTTCCTGCTGTGATGACAGAGTTGTGGAATTAAAAGCAGCCCGTTCAAACTACCATCACAGCCTGATTGTGTATCTTTTTTAGCAAATCTCTAAATGAAGTGGAAACTTGGATCTAAGAGCCAGCAGTACTAAAACAGGAAGTGAAGAACAGTACCTGAGAGTGTACTGTATCAGTGTGCTGACACGGGGCTTACATGTGAAGGGGTGTCAGTTCTCAGTCTCTCTTTTGCAAAAACAGGCGTGATGTATACACTTGCTGATTATACATATACATATTTGCAAGCATACAACTGTGTATATACATGTTACATACATGCATACACATATAGTTTATTTATCAAACTGACAGCTTTAGGGAAAAAAAAAACAAAGTTGGGAAAATGAATGTTTCTATAAGCCAAAGGTAATTGAGAAGTTAGTGCTAATATCTTTTTGTTTTTTTCCCCAGGCCTTTATTCAATGTAGTTGTAATTATCCTGCATTTTTATCTTGTTTTTTCTTAAATTTAAGATTATAATGATCATTTCATGTGCCTCTATAAACTGTTTATAGACATCATTTTAAACACATTTCAAGAATCTACAGCATGGGTAATTCCATAGTTTATTTAACCATTTCCCATATTTGGGGCTTTTGATTTCTAACATTAAATTTTTTTCCCTTTTGCCTTTTCTTTCTCTCCTTCTCTCTTATCCCTTCTCATTTTAATAAGGACTCTGCCAAAACTTTGAGATATGACTGGTATTTTAAAATGGGTGACCGTCTTTGCTTCAATATAAATATTGAGAAATATTTATATACATGAATTTTGGATGTTGAGAAACTTGACAGAAAAAACGTAATGGCAATGCAACTCTCCAAAAGAAAACCTTGACTCATGTGTGTGTGAGTTTGTATGTATGTGTGCACGTGTATATGTGTGCAAGTACGTATGTATGCTCACCTGTGTGATGGGTTGGAGGTATAGATATGTCAGTCATTAAGTTAGGCTTCAGTGGGAGATGAGTAGCTCCATTAAACAGAATTCCTAAAATGCATTTGCATTTCAGCAGGTTTGACAACATGGCCTCATAGTTTTGGGTTTAATGTGACAATTGGTGTAGACACCTTTTTTCCCTCAGCTTTATTAAAGTATGGTTGACATATAACATTGTTTAAGATGTACAATGTGATACATTGATACACATGTGTATTGCAAAATGATTATGATGTGGATGCCTTTTTACATCTAGATGCTCTAATACTGGTATCTGTGCCTTGAAGGAGAGGAGAGGAAGAGACAAGTATTTAAACTGAAGTTTGGCTATTGGTAGTTCTTCTATAGCTGGGTAATGGTCACAAAAACCTGTTGTGGAACCTTACATTGAGCATAACTTTCTAATTTGAAGAGGCTATGGACTCAGACTTTGAAAACAAATTTATGGTTACCAAAGGGGAAAGATAGGGGGAGAGATAAATTAGGTGTTTGGGATTAACATACACACTATTATGTATAGATAGATAATCAACAAGGACCTACTATATAGCACAGGGAACTCCATTCAATACTCTGTAATAACCTACATGAGAAAAAGAAGAAAATGTGTACATATATATGTATAACTAATTCACTTTGCTTATGCCTGAAACTAACACACTAATGTAGATCAACTATAATATAAAATAAAAATTAAAAGAACACACAGGTAAACAAACAAAGGCTACAGAGAAGAATCACCATCATGATTTTGAGCATCCATGATGGGGCAAGTAGAGAGAATTCAGCTCAGGGAAGTAGAGTCCAGTGAGGTGGTAAAGGCAGAGGCTTCAGAAGGTGACCTCCCTGAGAGATTTGGAGGCAAACATAAGGTACTGCTTCTGGACTTGCAGGAAATATTCTAGAAGCTCTAAGAGCCACTGAGGTTTAAATATTGGGATGCAAATACCAGTGTTAATATAACCTTACAGATATATTTGAGGAGATTTGAGTAGCATGACTAAAACTATGGTATTCAATCTTTGTTCATAAGTCTCCCTGCCCCATATTTCCAATGATTTTCTTAAAGATGGATTCTCAGATGATAAATTACCAGATTTTTTCATCTGAGTTTGCCCCCCCCCCAAAAAAAAACCTATTTTGGGGCAAAGGCTTTATTGAGAAGATCCCAGAATACCCAAGTAAGGAACTGGGAAAAATTAAGTGAGGAAAAAATAAGAAAGCCAATAAAGGGTGCTGTAATGAATGGATTATCCATGTGGGCAACAGAGGCTGGAGCCCACTGGGGATCTTCTGAGAAACCAGCCACAGAGACCAGCAATCAGGCCAAGGAATCTGTGCATTTATTAGTGTCTTTTTTCTTAGAGGATTCCTCTGCTAGGCTCATTAACTCCCCCATACCTCTAGGAAATGCCTCCTTGCAGCCGAACAGGATGAGAAGAGAGATGTTGGTCCTAGAGGCATAAAGTTGTCAGCAGGCTGAAAATTGTATATTTCCACTGTCAGGGCTCTCAAGTGGGCCCAGAGGTAAAGGAAGAGGCACGGGCAGCGTCTGTCGCATGGGGCTTACCGAGTCTCTTTCCATCTCAGTACACTGCTCTTGTGATGATGTGTGGCATGTTTATGGATTGTCATTCCCTTGCTTTCTGCCATCTAGCAGGCACCAGATTTCTAGATATCTGAGATAAAATATACCCCCAAAGCTTTTCCCAATCTTTGTGTCGAAGTTCACTTAAGCAACAAGGTGCGGAGGCCATTCTACATTGAAGGTCAACTGGGATGCCAGTTTCTCCTTGGCAAGAAGAAATATCGAGGCAGAAACAGGCTTGAAATATGGGAAAAAAATGTGTTACCATAAGCAGCCTCACTCTGAGGGTGGCCTAATTGACTTAGAGTTCTGGCTCATTCTTTTGAAAATTATCTTTATTTCTACCCCAAATTCAAGTTGTCTGATGTCAGTACCTATTTCTTTAAATAGTATTTCTTTCATTTTCCAGTTCTCCTTCATTCTGCTTGTAATAAATCAACCAAGAAACACTTTTCACCTTTACTATGTCCTATCTTTCTTTCTTCCTTCTTATTTAAGAATTTGGGGAAAAAAAAAATAGAGTGAGAAAAGTAGTTTACACTTCCTCACTGTGCAGTAACATTTCAACACACAAAAAAATCTGGCTTATATACCTCTACCACTTCACAGAAAATGTTCTCATCAAATTCACCAAATATATATTGGCAAATCCAATCATTGCTTTTTGTTTTTATTCTGTTTGAACTTATTGACTACTCTGCTGAAATCAAGACTCTTAATATTGCATAATGAACATCTCCATTTGTACAATCTGCAGAGGTCAAGTTAAAAGCTAACTTTATCGTCTCTCAAACCAGCCACAGCCCTTTATCCTGCCCCAAATTTGCTCCTTCTATTGTCTTGGTGATTACCATCATTTTCTGCCTGTAGCCTAAGCAAAAAGAGTTGAAGTTATTTCAGAAATTTTCTATCACTTATTCTTCAATCAGTCTTACAGTTTTTATTTCCTAAATAAAATACATTTCTAAGGCTACATAATAAGTCATAAAACAATATTTCTTTGACTCTAGGCCTGTCTCATGCTCATGCAAAGTGACTGACTCTTTGCCACCCTATGGACTGTGGCCCTCCAGGCTCCTCCATCCATGGGATCTTCCCAGCAAAAATACTGGAGTGGGTTGTCACTCTCCAGGGGATCTTTGAGACTCAGGGATCAAATTCATCTCCTGCATTGCAGGCAGATTCTTTACTTCTGAACCAAGAGAACCCCTAGTGCTGTCTAATTTTTAGTAATTCTAGTTTTCCTCAAGATCTTCCAGAACTTTTCCAGTGCGTATCATAGTATTTCAAAAACATATCACTCATTTCAGATCTGTTACTTAGCCTCTTTACCTTATATCTTCAATTGCTTCTGAGATCAACAGTAATTTATCCCCCAGTATCAACTTACAGAAGTCCCCAGGGCCATTGCTGTTACCTTACAAAAATCTTGCTCTGACTTCTGCTGTTCATTTGCATTAAGGCTGTGGAAACTAAAAATTAAAATGCTGATCTCCAGTACACGGGGCTCACATGATTCCTAGTCATGGCTGCTTCTGATACTGCTGTTGCTGTCCATGACTGCCAACGCATACCTGGTGATTTAGTGGTCTCCTAAATTATTTTTTCTTTATGATATTCCCTGATTCTTTGCTTAATTAGACTCTTGGCCAGTTACGGCAACCTGTCTTTTAGACAAACCCAGGTGAGACTGCCACCTAAGGCAAACAGAACTTAAGCATAAGGTTGAGCCTCTGCTACACTGCTTCCAGTAAAATATGTGAAATTTCTCTGTGCCTCTTCTGAGAATCCAACTTGGAATGATAGAAGACAGTTATTTACCTGGGCCACTCCAGTGTTTCTGTGGGGACAGACTCTTGAATACAGGGACAGGCTGTGGGTGTGACACTTCTGGCACACCAAGTCTATAGAAGAAAAAGAAGACCTTGGCACTACTTCATATATTTCACACACTTTGGCAATGATGGCTTTTTTTCTGGAAGTGAGAGTCTTCACTTATGTTCTCCTCTCACACCTGACTCTTGACACCGCCACTTAGCTGTGGGGTCTTACTTGGAGAAGCAGCATTTGTAAATGACACTGTACTTTGTACTTGTCTTCTCTCCTGTGCATGTGGGATGACTGAGCTGCTCAGCCTAGAGTACCATTGTCCTCTCCCAATCCTTTATGGGCCTCTGATGCTAGAGTTACCCGAGACATGATGTCCTTCAAAGCCTATGTGATTGAATTCTTCTACTTAATTTCTATTCACTGTCTGGTCCAGGGGTAAGGTTGCAATCCCTCACGATTATTTTGGTGGGTTCATAATACTCAGACAGAGCCCAATACCATCTTCCTCTGGCTGGGAAATTAATTCACTGATCACTAGGGCCCTTCCACAGTCTTCTGTGGGGCTGTCATAGCCAGCACTGATTTTATGGATCCTTGCCACTGTGTCTCTCACCAGCTCTGCTGCCTACACTGCTGTTTTGGGACTAACAAGGTCATTACCTGGAACCCTCATGTTCTGTGAAGAAGAGAAAGATGGAAAATTTTTATATGTGTCCATAGGAGCTGGACCAGAGGAAAGTTTAATCAAAAATACCTTGCAATTTTCCCAACTAACTAGTTCTTAGTATGTTAATTGAGCCTGTTGGCCTGAAGCCAAAGTTACACCTTGACTTTTATACTCTTAAGGGATGAGTTCTTTTTCTTAAGTTCCTCAAGTTTTCATGTAAATAGATCTGAGTCTATTTCACTAGTTTTCTTGATTTGTCTCATCATCTCAGTTTCCTACTATATCGATACTTCTTATATATATATTTCTTTTATCTTTGAAATAAAAATAAGAACAGTACACGCCTTGTGTTGTGATATGAATGGGACTGAATGAATGAATGTAAATGAAGCACTGGGAACAGAAGTCAGCACAGAAGGCATGCTCCATAAATGTTAGCTGCTATTACTGTTACTACTTTTGCCTGAATTACTGCAGAATTGTCTTAACTGGTTTCCTAATCCTTATTTGGAACTCTTCCGTCTGATTCTCTTACCGTGCTGTAAGAGTGATCTTTCTAAAACTGAAGTCTGCTTGTGTCACTTCTCTACTTCAAACCTGTAATGGGTTTCATAGCTTTTATCATGATGCTTAGACTCAGCCTGGCGCACAGGCCCATTGTAATTTTGCGTTGTCTCTCTAGTCTTGCTCCTACCAGTCTTTTCCAAACTTCCATTGTTCTTAGTTCTCTGGAAGCAGCACATTCTTTTGTGTCTCCTTGATATAGTACATATGAATATTTGTGGGAAAAATGTCCCCACTTTCCTCTCTTTAATTTCTGCTTATTCCACAAAACCTAGCAAAAGCATCACAACCCCCAGAAAACCCTCTAGTTCTTTGAGTTTGAATGAGAGAAGCGCCTTCTCTGCCCGTTGATGCTGCTGCTGCTGCTAAGTCGCTTCAGTCATGTCCAACCCTGTGCGACCCCATAGACGACAGCCCACCAGGCTCCCCTGTCCCTGGGATTCTCCAGGCAAGAACACTGGAGTGGGTTGCCATTTCCTTCTCCAATGCATGAAAATGAAAAGTGAAACTGAAGTTGCTCAGTCGTGTCCGACTCTTAGCGACCTCAGGGACTGCAGTCCACCAGGCTCCTCCATCCATGGGATTTTCCAGGCAAGAGTACTGGAGTGGGGTGCCATTGCCTTCTCCTCTGCCCGTTAATCCCTTCTAAACACATCCATCCTAGCACTTGTCACATGGTGCTAGAATTATCCCTTTCCTATCTGTTGACTCTCTTAATTGAAGCTCCCTAAGGACCAAGAGTATGTATTATTCTATATCTCTGTTACCATGTATCCTCACTGTTAGGAAATTAGAGATACTCAATGTTTGTTGAATAAATACCTGACAGAGGAATGAAAAATCAAGGTATGTGTGAAAGGACAGATACAATGAAATGCAGAGGAAGGGTCAAAGATTTCCTCTCACACTTGACTTTCACTTTGCACTGTTAGGATGGTAAAGTGTATCATGGAATTGTTAAGGTATTTCTAGGATCTTACAAAGTATGTGAAAAAAGGGTTTCAGATTCTCAGATGTTTCTGGCATGGATTTATATTTGTTTTGAGTTGTAGAAAGGGTCTGACACTGCCCCTCCTGTAGGCTGTAGAAATAGCTGGGTTACTTATTTGTACTCAAAATATCCTAAGAACATATCTTGAATATCTGAAATGCTGACATTTCAATAATCTTATTTCATTCTATAAGCTTCTCAGGGTCCTGCATTCTCTCCCGTTTTTATCCCCACTAAGAAATAAGACTGCCTAATATGTATTTACATATGAAATGATAGCATATTATGTAATATAGGAGTAGTGAAGAAAAAAGTGACTAAAGTCTGAACTGAATTTCTATGAAAAGAAGCTTTAAATTTATATTAGTGTGAAGGCTGTTTAAATAATTCAATATTATTTTTCTTTGTACACATTTTTCTCACAGTGCAGAGTTGATTTGTGAAAATGCAAACAAGTGCTAGAGTCTGTATTATTCAGTAGGTAAAGTCTTTATCTCTATTAAGTAAATGTGGTTTTAAAGGCTTTATTAGAAGCAGAATTTCCCATGGTCATATTTGACCCAATGACCACATTATTTGAAAAAACTTAAAAATTCTTCAATAATAAAAAAATAATTTTCTTCATGGCAATATTATCCAAAAAGGTCTTAAACAACTTTATGCCCTGACCATAAATGTAATATAGCATTTCACAATCTCTGCTACTGAAGTTCAATTATTGAGTTTTTAATAAAGCACATCATCAGTAAATTGAAAAAAATGGTTTAAGGCAAAGAAAAAAAATTGAAAGAACACCATAAACATTTGAAACTATAAAATTGTAAGCATTCAGTGCTTGTAAATAGGGTTTTATAGGGAGTCAATTTTGCCTCTTGTATTTGTTAAAATAAGAGTATTTGATGCAGTATTGGGTTGGCCCAAAGGTTCATTTAGGTTTTTCCATAATATCCTGGGTGAACCTTTTGGCCAACCCAATTTTTGTTGTTCAGTTGCTAAGTCATGTTCAACTCTTTGTGACCCCATGAACTGTAGCAGGCCAGGCTTCCCTGTCCTTCACTATCTCCCAGAGTTTGTTTAAACTCATGTCCATTGAGTCTGTGATGCTATCTAACCATCTCATCCTCTGCCACCCTCTTCTCCTTTTGCCTTCAATTTTTCCCAACATCAAGGTCTTTTCCAATGAGTCAGCTGTTTGCATCAGGTGGCCAGTGTATTGGAGCTTCACCATCCGTCCTTTCAGTGAATATTCAGGGTTGATTTCCTGTAGGATTGACTGGTTTGATCTCCTTGCAGTCCAAGGGACTTTCAAGAGTCTTTTGCAACACCACAGTTCAAAAGCATCAATTCCTCGTTGCTCAGCTTTTTTTATAGTCCAACTCTCACATCCGTACATGACTACTGGAAAACCATAAGCTTTGACTAGACAGACCTTTGTTGGCAAAGTGATGTCTCTGCTTTTTAACACGCTAAGTTTGTCATAGCTTTTCTCCCAAGGGGCAAGCATTGAAATTTTAATTTTAATTTCATGGCTGCAGTCACCATCTGCAGTAATTTTGGAGTCCCCAAAAAGAAAATCTGTCACTGCTTCCACTTTTTCCCCTTCTATTTGCCATGAAGTGATGGAACTGGATCCCATGATCTTTGTTTTTTTAATACTGAGTTTTAAGCCAGCTTTTTCATCCTCCTTCACCCTTATCAAGAGGTTCTTTCGTTCCTCTTCACATTGTGCCATTATAGTGGTATCATCTGCATATCTGAGGTTGTTGATTTCTCCTGGCAATCTTGATCCCAGCTTGGGCTTCATCCAGCCCAGCATTTCTCATGACGTACTCTGCATAGAAGTTAAATAAGCAGGGTGACAATATACAGCCTTGTCATACTCCTTTCTCAATTTTGAACCAGTCTGTTCCTTGTTGATTCTGATGCTTCTTGTCTTGCATACAGGTTTCTCAGGAGACAGGTGAGGTGGTTTGGTATTCCTATCTCTTTAAGAATTTTCTGTAGTTTGTTGTGATCCACACAGTTAAAGACTAGCATAGCCAATGAAGCAGAAGTAGATATTTTTCTGGAATTCCCTTGCCCTATGATCCACAAGTGTTAGCAATTTGATCTTTGGTTCCTCTGCCTTTTCTAAATCTAGCTTGTACATCTGGAAGTTCTCAGTTCCTGTAATGCTGAAGCCTATCTTGAAGGATTTTGAGTATAATCTTACTAGCATGTGAAATGAGCACAATTGTCTGGTAGTTTGAATATTCTTTGGCACTTCCCTTCTTTGGGATTGAAATGAAAAGTGACCTTTTCCAGTCTGGTGGCCAACCCAATATTTATAGTCATAAAAAATATTTGAAATTTTCTCTATGATTAAATTGTGGTAATTTATGTGGATATCACATTAAAGTAAAAATAAAACATAATGAATTCAGAAGGTATTATATAGGCAATTTTCAATTTACAGATGAATTATTTTCCTAAGGTTCCTCTGCATGTTTATTGAATGTGACTTTGAGAACATGATGATTAAAGTCTTATTATGTAGTTGGATTCCCAGATCAGGAAATGGAAGTCACTTCTGGAGGAACTAGAGTACTAAATATTACAACATTATGTCACTGGGAATGGGCATTAAGCATTTTGGGATTTGAGGAATATCTTTTGTATCATTGCCAAGGGAATGCAAACTAGCAATTCTAAATCATAGGATTCTTAAAGCTACAGTGACCATATGCCTTATTTACTGAGTTCTAAGAGCATGTGATTTTGAGGAGCAAACACTCTACAGAGTGAGCTCCCTAAGTCAGTAATCTGTTTGCTGAAAACCCTAGCTTGATGCTCAAAATACAGCAAATAATAAGACAAAAATGATTCCTGCTCTCACATGACTTTCTGTATAATGGGGAAGACCCACCATTAACATAGGATACAAAAATTATTACCATTAAAACATATATTACAAAGAGAAAGGACAGGATGCTAAGTAAGTAGATAAGGAAGATCTAAATATCGCCATGGTTTGGACTGATCGAGAGAGGTATCCATGAAGATGTGGAACCCAAAAGAAGAATAGAAGTTATCTAGGCTGAGAAACAGGGAAACCAACATCATTGAAGATCCTGAAGTAGAAGTTTCAGTATGTCAGATGAATTGAGAGATTGCCAAGATTACTGGATTACAGCAAACTAACTATGCGTCAGTGGATGAGACTGCAGAGGGAATTGAGAGCCAGATGGTGCAGAATCTTTGTTAGATGACTTACCAGTGATACTGGAGCAATGCTAATGGGTAGTTATTGGAGGGATTTAGGAGGAGAATGTCCTCCTTAAATTCATATTCAGTGTCAATAAATGCTGATCTGAATTGAATAATTGAATTGTCTGGATTAAAGGCAATCAGTGGCAGTGCGAGTGTCCTCTGAATCCTTCAGTCCCAAGCCACACCACACAGCACACATTTCTGGCAGCCATGATCCTAGCAGGTGCTTTGCTTGACAACTCTTATGTGCTGCCGTGGTCAGTTTCATTTGTGTGTGACCAAAACCTTCTAGCTGTTTATTAGTTGTAAATTAATACAAGCTGATTGAAGATATTTTATTTTTATTTTTTTACTTTGCATGCAGAAGTATGATTATTCTTGACTTTATTATTTTTTTTAATTTAAATTTATTTTAATTGGAGGCTAATTACTTTATTGTAGGGATAAGTAAAAATCATTTGAAACCCATCCTATTTTTCATATTTCATCATCTGACTTTTGGAATTAAAAAAATTTTTTTCAGTTAAAATTTATCTCCTTAGAGGGTTTATTTTGGGGGACCATACAGAAAAAACCTCTTTACTATTATCTCTGAGAGCTTCTCCCTTTGAGTGTTTGATGACTATAGTGATTTTGCCCTTTACTGGATCTCTGACCCTTTTTAGATTGGTTACTCTTATGTAGACGTTTCAACCACCCATAATATCATCTATGTGGTACCTTTTCTTATTATGGAATACATGTGTTCATATTAATATATACATGCATATTCAAATTTACTTTTTGTGTCTAAAAATAACAATTCAATATTAAAATATTAATAATTTTTTAAGCTTCAATCTATTGTAACATTTCTATCTTAATTTTTCCTTTACTAGCCAGATAATGTTACATGTTTTTTTATTTTTTTTCCCAACTACAATTTTATTTTATTTTTAAACTTTACAAAATTGTATTAGTTTTGCCAAATATACTTTAAATGACTACAGCTCTATAGTATCTGACCATGTGGCAGCATAGTGAGGCATCAGATGTAGGATTTACAATTACTGCCCCTCTTAGTCCATATACTCTAGTTTCCAGACATCAAAGTTAACATCTAATTTTGTGGCTCATTTCAATAAAACATTTCTGACATCACACATTCATTAAATTTCAGTTTGTAAAATAATGAATCATCAGACACTGTGTAAAAATATCACCCTGAAACAAACTAGTAAAGCTACGTGGATAGGATTCTTAGCACCGTAGAAAGTCAGAGATGACTTTCAACTCTGTGTTATGGGAAACTTGATTCCTTGCTCTTCACCCTTCTCTCTCTTCTATCACACTCTTATTAGTGTTTTGATCAGAGAAGAACAAGGAACAGTTCAGTCTTATACTTTTTATCAGTTCAGGCAATACATTTTGAGTGACGGTTAGAACTATCAGCTAAAATTAAGATTCTGTATTATTGATGAAATCTGTTCCCTTTTGCATGAAATAGTGAAAGCTAGTTAAAGGTTTAAAAAAATGAAGAGAATGTCATGTGAATCAGGACAGTCCTACTGTTATCACATCTTCAGATTTCAGAGATAATCTAAGGCTTATTAATATACAGAATCATGGCTTTGAGTTCCAGGTGTTTATCTCACTTAAATTATTTAATGTCACTAAGTTTTGCTTCTCCCTTACATAATTTTCCTCATAATTATTTATCATTTAAGATAGTTTTAAATTTTTTTGCAGTAAGTCCTGTATATTATTTTTATTTTTGTTCTGGAGAACTCACCAAGTTTTATAGTGATTATTTTATGAAACTTAATTGATATCATTGTGATTGGTGAAAAAAATGATGTTATCTCCTGTCTTCTTAGGATCTTAGATATCCTTCAATTCAAAACAATTGATTTAAAGCTGAAGGAAATGAAGCTAAAGATGCATAAAGAGCTTGTCTGAGATGATGTGGCCAATAGTTACTGAAACTGGACTTGGAACTATGACTTGGGTAGATCCCCTTACTGCCCTCTTAGCACTCCATCTAAAATCTCCAGATTTTCTCTTATGTTGACCAAAGGTTAACATTTGGGACTTTGACTTCTTTTAGACTAGCCATTTCTGTGGGTGGGGATGAGGGTGAGGATGAAGATGAAGGTTACGAGAATCACCCAAGGAATGTCTTCAACATAAATTTCAATAGTCTGATGCCTTAGACTAGGCTCTTTTTACATCTGCAACCCTTTCCCCCACCTACCATGTAAAATTTTGATATACCCTCAGGATGGGGAAAAGGATGTAATTTTAAACTTAGGAAGTTCCCTAGATAATTCTGATATGTACTCCCTATCCAGGATTGAGAACATTGTTCTAGGCAAATTTATTATGGACTTAAAACCCACACACATAGAGCATTGGTTTAAAAATGAGTTTTACCTCATGAAAAAAGTATAATTAGTCCAGGAAGTTTACAATTGCATATTTATACATTTTTTCCCATTTTGTCACTTTTATCTATTTCTTTAAGAGCGCTATTAGAATTGTGAAGTTAGAAAATGTCTAAATAATCATTAAATGTCAATATTTAAAAACAAATCACCCATGATCCTCCCATTAACATGCTCTGATAAGCAGAAAATTTAAGTCTAGACCATGACTAATCAATCCACTGAGAGGGTTTCACCATTCAGTGGGTGGCCAGGCTGTGCAGTGAACCAAGGTCAAAGGCAGGTAAGTGCCATACAAGGAAGAGACCAGTGCATGGTAGGTTACTGAAAACACACAATATGCACACTAGGCTCAAGTGGTAACTAGTCTACTTACAGCAGGAGGACAGAAAGAGTGCAGAAGATCCAGCCCCTTGCAGTGTGTCGTCCCCCATGACCTGTATATCCGCTCTGCAGTGCAGTGGAGCTGCACACCCTCCATTCCATGTGTCACTAAAAGGACCCATCTCTTCCCCCATATCTGGAGCTTGGAATATTATGGAAACCTGGGGGTGTGCATGAGGGCCTTGAGTCTGAAACAGAGACTCAAGAGACTCACACAAGGCATGGGACGGACCTGGTTGGCTGCAGTCCATGGGGTCCCTAAGAGTCGGACATGACTGAGCGACTTCCCTTTCACTGTTCACTTTCATGCATTGGAGATGGAAATGGCAACCCACTCCAGTGTTCTTGCCTGGAGAATCCCAGGGACGGGGGAGCCTGGTGGGCTGCCGTCTATGGGGTTGCATAGAGTCGGACACGACTGAAGCAACTTAGCAGCAGCAGCAGCAGCAGCAGCAGCAGCAGCAGCAGCAGCAGAGTACATCATGAGAAATGCTGGGTTGGAGGAAGCACAAGCTGGAATTAAGATTGCCAGGAGAAATATCAATAACCTCAGATATGCAGATGAGACTACCCTTATGGCAGAAAGCGAAGAACAACTAAAGAGCCTCTTGATGAAAATGAAACAGGAGAGTGAAAAAGTTGGCTTAAAGCTCAACATTCAGAAAACTAAGATCATGGCATCTGGTCCCATCACTTCATGGCAAATAGATGGGAAAGAGTGGAAACAGTGGCTGACTTTATTTTTGGGGGCTCCAAAATCACTGCAGATGGTGATTGCAGCCATGACATTAAAAGATGCTTGCTCCTTGGAAGGAAAGTTATCACCAACCTAGACAGCATATTAAAAAACAGAGACATTATTTTGTCCACAAAGGTCTGTATAGTCACAGCTATGATTTTTCCAGTAGTCATGTATGGATGTGAGAGTTGGACTATAAAGAAAGCTGAGCCCCGAAGAATTGATGCTTTTGAACTGTGGTGTTGGAGAAGACTCTTGAGAGTCCCTTGGACTGCAAGGAGATCCAACCATCCTAAAGCAGATCAGTTCTGGGTGTTCATTGGAAGGACTAATGTTAAAGCTGAAACTCCAGTACTTTGGCCACCTGATGTGAAGAGCTGACTCATTTGAAAAGACCCTGATGCTGGGAAAGATGGAGGGCAGGAGGAGAAGGGGATGACAGAGGATGAGATGGTTGGATGGCATCACTGACTCAATGGACATGGGTTTGGGTGAACTCTGGCAGTTGGTGATGAATAGCGAGGCCTGGTGTGCTGTGGTTCATGGGGTTGCAAAGAGTCGGACGTGACTGAGCGACTGAACTGAACTATCTTGTAACTAACATTTAACAAGGAATTCTGAATCCAGATTATATGAAATGTTCACCCTACTACCAGCAGCAGAGAGTCCTCAGCCCACAAGGGTTATAATGACCCTTTCCCAGGCTACTGGTTTCCCATGACACCAAGCCTCTGAGAGCACTCAAGGCTTCAGATGGTTTGGCCTCAAAGTAGTACATCCAGTTTGGAAATTCAAGTACATTTCATTCACTGGTTATTTCCTCCCCTCAAAGTGCAGGCTGTCTATTTTCCTCTCTCAATATGTACTGCCTCCTTTCCCACAACTTGCCTATTGATCCCTTCCTTTTATTAGAAACAACCTCTACAGTATTCTCAGAGTGTTGGGAGAATCCTTCTTCCTCCTCTTTACTTCAAATAGAACCAGAGAACTATACCTTCAACATTAACCCTCAACCAAGGCTGCTCATATAGTCCCCTCTAACCTACACCCATGCATCTTGAAGGTAAGAGCAGCATTCCCCTAGCTCCCCAGTGCTTTTGCCTCCTACTTTCTACTGTAAGAGTTCTTTCTATTTTGACACTCAAACCATCAGAGCATCTATTCTACACTTGGCTTGTCAAGGCCATTTTCACAGTGAATGCTGGCACTCAGCTTATATCCTCCCTTCCTTCACCTTAATTCGTACCACCCAGCTCCTTTGACTCAGTTGCTCAGTCATGTCTAACTCTTTGTGACCCCATGGATGTAGCCTGCCAGGCTCTTCTGTCCATGAAATTCTCCAGGCAGGAATACTGGAATGGGTGCTGTTCCCTTCTCCAGGGGATCTTCTCAACCCAGGGATAGAACCCAGATCTCCTGTGCTGTAGGCAGATTCATTACTGTCTGAACCACAAAGGAAGCTCTTTATGAAGGTCAAGACTTACCAAATCCAATGCAAACTTTTCAGTCTTCCCTTATTTCTCTAAGCCATGTACTCTTACCCAGAAACTAGGCCTTCCTTCTCGCGTGGGGCTCTCCCCATGTGTGAGGTGGTGGTGGTGTTCAGTTTCTTAGTCATGTCTGACTCTGCAACTCCATGGGCTATAGCATGCCAGGCTTCTCTGTCCTTCACCATCTCCTGGAGTTTGCTCAGACTCATGTCCATTAAGTCAGTGATGCCTTCCAACCATGGATTCTGTAGACCCATTATGCCACCTCTCAACTATTAGAAGAAAAGCCTATAAAGTAGATTTTATTAAATTTTTTATGCATTAATTCCATTTTATCCTTGAAAATATCATGTGAGATGTGTAGGAGAGGTATTGTTATAAACACATATTAAAAGAGAAAATGGAGCACAAATTTCCTTCCCTCCAAGTTCCACAAGATGGCAGAAGCCAAAACCAGCACATTGGTCCCCTTCTGATGATCCTCCTACTGTGCCAAGATGTGTTAGTGAAAGAATAAGGGTATAGCAAATGCCATGATAAGCAGGTTTTAATTTAAATTTTCTTTGTATTTATGATTTGCTAGCATGTGTTGGAAGTAATGATTGAAGTACAAATTCTAAGATTCCTAGATGATACTGCATCCAGAATACTGTTTCAAAGCTTATTGAAATGAATTAAGGTTGGCTGATATGACTTTCCATCTGTAATTCTATGTATTTTGATATGAAAGAACAACCCTGTGAAACTTGCAATTAAAAGAAAGTAGAATGATAATTTTTATGTAACCTCTGTAGCAGAAGAATCTTAATGGTGGGTAATAAAATGTTGAAATGAGATATATTTTAATTAGGTAATAATACCAAGCTTTGTTTATTAACTACTCTGAAGGTTCTAATGAGCTGTGAATTTCTGAGGGTTCTTTGGCAAGGAAATGAGAACATTTAACAATTTCCCAAACTAATCTCATTATGGAGAATTCAGCCTTGCACAGGCTTATTTAAAAATGAAAGAGAAATGGAAAACTTCTCTGCTGGCTTCTCATAATGTTTAATACAACTTCCTTTGTTCTTTTATATTTTTGAAAAATATTATTTTATACCTAAAAACTCATAGGCCAAATTTTCTGTCCAAGGATAAGCATAATCAAGCTGAATCAATCCTTTTGCAAGGCAATGTTTCAGAAGGACTTCCTAAGTTTGAGGTCCTCTCGAATCTGTCTTCACATTACTTAGAAGTGTGCTATGGCTATCTTTATATCACCAGGGCTATCTTTATATCACCTCTTAGCTCCATCACTCAGAGGTCCAAGAGAGAAAACTCGGGGGATCTAAGTAGGAGGTGACCACAACTTGCAGAGCTAGTCAGGGAAGGAACATGATATCAACCCAGATGGGTTAGGATCCAGAGTCCTGGCCTTTCAGCCATAGAAATAAAAATTGACATCGGTTCATCTTAATTACCCTGCATTGCCACTTTATTACTGAAATCAATTCTTTAAATGCAACTTCATGGGTATGTCCTCAGGATGTAATCCAATCACTTCTAAGAACGCTAATTTTCCAAAATTCTGAAAGGCAAATAAATAGCTGTACATTTTCTTGACTTGTAGACTACTGGAAGATCCCTTTGTGTAAACATTTTCTCTCCTGGGTTATTAAAGGTGTAGTAAAGGTCCGTCTAGTCAAGGCTATGATTTTTCCTGTGGTCATGTATGGATGTGAGAGTTGGACTGTGAAGAAGGCTGAGCGCCGAAGAATTGATGCTTTTGAACTGTGGTGTTGGAGAAGACTCTTGAGAGTCCCTTGGACTGCAAGGAGATCCAACCAGTCCATTCTGAAGGAGATCAGCCCTGGGATTTCTTTGGAAGTAATGATGCTAAAACTGAGACTCCAGTACTTTGGCCACCTCATGCAAATAGTTGGCTCATTGGAAAAGACTCTGATGCTGGGAGGGATTGGGGGCAGGAGGAGAAGGGGATGACAGAGGATGAGATGGCTGGATGGCATCACTGACTCGATGGAGTCTAAGTGAACTCTGGGAGTTGGTGATGGACAGGGAGACCTGGCGTGCTGCGATTCATGGGGTCGCAAAGAGTCGGACACGACTGAGTGACTGAACTGAACTGATAGCAATGGGGGTGGGGGGGGGAACAAGACTTTTAGCTCTAGTTGAATGTTTATCTCTGAGAAGACTGCATTTTGCAAAATGCATTTCCTATTCTCAAGTTTAGGCCTTTTCTTTACTGGCAATAACAAGAAGTAATTTTCTTAAAAATAAAAGAGGTTTAACTGGCAATTTTAAAAGAATGTTTTCACAATTACAAAGCATATATAATAAAGTAATATTTGTGGTGTTTATGATCCAGACACTTTAAAGAGCCAGACTGGACTTAACCTTTCTATTTATCTTGCCAAAATGTTTTTTGGATTCTGGTCTTCAATATGTCATAACTATATAATTTACCTTAAAGGGGTTTCAATTGATATAATTTGCAATCCTACTGATATTTTATCTTTTGGAAATCATTGGAAGATAGAAATATTCTTATGGAATATTTCTCTAGAAAGAGTTGCTAAGATTAGAACTAAATTTATCCATAAGCGCACTTCATAATGCTTGTTAGCTGATAACTTGTGGGACAAGTCTAGACTCAATTTTAATTTTGCCTTAAGCAGTGGTGACAGTGTTATTGACTGCTTACCTGTTAATACACATTTTTGCTCATTTGAAATGTATGATTTGGATTATGTTGAAAGTTATCTTTTCTTTGGTATAGCTATTCAAAGTCTGTTTGTATTGAATCAGAATTTTAAGAAGCTGAGATAATGAGATTTCTAACTTCATTAGAAAACTGATGTTTATGGTACACCAGTAGATTATTAACTCTTAAGGAGGCTCTAAGAATACAGCCAAATACCGTGTCTATAGTATCTGCCCCAGATATTATGTGTTGATACTAACATCAGTCTATTCTGGTTAGTCCAGATTGCTCAATTGCTTCCTCAATTGGCTCCTGGGTATAATCCTACCTGGGTGAAGGTTATTTCTGCCATAAGTCATATACTAGAATACTGCATTTAAATGGAAACTCAATTTCTTAGGCTAATATAAGATGTTTAGAGCAAACACATAGCCAAGAATAACCTAGTACTCTGCAAAGTTCACTGAAGTATTGTCAGTTTTTAATATTATAATTAAAAATTAGTATGAACCAACTTGTAAGAATTAAGCACAGATTTAAGAATTTTGCAAAGCCTAAAAAATAAACATGGTAGTAGCAGTCTAATTGTATAGAAGTATTTCCCCGATAAGCTGGCTTACATTTGAATTGTCTGTAAAATTGAATTGTTTCTATTCACCTTAATATATTCAAAATAATTATTGTGACTATTAAAAAAAATAATGTCCATCTGCTATAAAAATGGCATGGACAGCATATTCTTCACTGATGATGTCATTTTATTATTTGGCCCTAGGAATGGGTACAAAAAGCATCATAATTTATGTAGTTATCATTGGAAAGTTGAGTTCAGTATTGACAATATCAAGTTTGCTTTTGGTACACTTTTTCAGTGCTTTAATCTTAAAATAGTAGAACCGTGTCCATCAGATGAATTTATTCAGTATCCCGTGCATTTTATTGCTAATTCATTTTAATTAAACCACTAGAAGCCAAGCTGCTCAAAACTGAGTTGTGTGTGTGTGTGTGTGATCTGCGTCTTGAGAAATTTGTATGCAGGTCAGGAAGCAACAGTTAGAACTGGACATGGAACAACAGACTGGTTCCAAATAGGAAAAGGAGTTCGTCAAGGCTGTATATTGTCACTCTGTTTATTTAACTTCTATGCAGAGTACATCATGAGAAATGCTGGACTGGAAGAAACACAAGCTGGAATCAAGATTGCCAGGAGAAATATCAATAGCCTCAGATATGCAGATGATACCACCCTTATGGCAGAAAGTGAAGAGGAACTCAAAAGCCTCTTGATGAAGGTGAAAGAGGAGAGTGAAAAAGTTGGCTTAAAGCTCAACATTCAGAAAATGAAGATCATGGCATCCGGTCCCATCACTTCATGGGAAATAGATGGGGAAACAGTGGAAACAGTGTCAGACTTTATTTCCTGGGCTCCAAAATCACTACAGATGGTGACTGCAGCGATGAAATTAAAAGACGCTTACTCCTTGGAAGGAAAGTTATGACCAACCTAGATAGCATATTCAAAAGCAGAGACATTACTTTGCTAACAAAGGTTCGTCTAGTCAAGGCTATGGTTTTTCCTGTGGTCATGTATGGATGTGAGAGTTGGACTGTGAAGAAGGCTGAGCACCGAAGAATTGATGCTTTTGAACTGTGGTGTTGGAGAAGACTCTTGAGAGTCCCTTGGACTGCAAGGAGATCCAACCAGTCCATTCTGAAGGAGATCAGCCCTGGGATTTCTTTGGAAGGAATGATGCTAAAGCTGAACCCCCAGTACTTTGGCCACCTCATGCGAAGAGTTGACTCATTGGAAAAGACTCTGATGCTGGGAGGGATTGGGGGCAGGAGGAGAAGGGGACGACAGAGGATGAGATGGCTGGATGGCATCACTGACTCGATGGACATGAGTCTGAGTGAACTCTGGGAGTTGGTGATGGACAGGGAGGCCTGGCGTGCTGCGATTCATGGGGTCGCAAAGAGTCGGACATGACTGAGCGACTGAATTGAATGTTGTTAGGACTGAATAAGATAATGAACATATGCAACCCAAAATAAGTGTTGAATAAATTGTAGCTGTTACTAGTAATATTATTTACATGTAAGTGGTAGTTCTTTTCAGAGAGAAGTAGAAAATGATGCAAGACTCTGAGTAGAGAAAAGGATGTTTTCTGGTTATTTAGCAGGCTTGTCAAGAGGTTAAGGCTGTAGAGTTCTTAGTCTATAGAACTATGTTCACTAACTAAAGTAGAGATGGTGTAATCTTTAAACAAAGATTTTTGGAAAGGGAAAATGTTAGGATAGGGTCTGTGTTTTATTAAATCAATCTGGGGATCAGTGTAAGTGATATGTTTGCTGAATCTTAACCTAAGAGGTCATAGATGATTTGAAAGCTATAGAAGTGTTAGTCACTCAGTTGTGTTCAAGTCTTTGTGGCCCCATGATCTACAGCCCGCCAGGCTCCTCTGACCATGGAATTCTCCAGGCAACAATACTGGAGTGGGTTGCCATGCTCTTCTCCAGGGGATCTTCCTGACCCAGAGATTGAACCCAGGTCTCTCACATCGCAGGCAGATTCTTTACTGTTTAGGCCACCAGGGAAGCCCTTGAAAGCTATATATGCACATAAAAATATAGGGATTTACAGACTTTTAAAAGTCATCTGATCACTACCCTGAGGCAGAAGGATATGATTTCACTGGGCTTTTGGGAGACATTTATTTATACTTCACCTTTAAAATTTCTTTTTGTATATTTAAAAATGTACATTAACTATTAGCAAATTAAAACAGGCACATAATTTATGAATAAATAAATGCACATATGCTGTGAGTGTACACAGAAAATTTTTTTATGGAGAGTTGAGTGATATGAAATGCTTTGAGACATCCACATCAGAGGGGCTAGTTCAGAGGCAAGGGCTTCTGAAATCAAAGAGAGAAAGCTAGTTAGTATAGAGTTTCAATGGTCAGAATGAGTTTTATTGAGAATCTGACCTGGGTTGCTAACACTGGAATTGAAAAAGGGCTATATCTGAAAGACTGAAAAGTAAATTCATCATCAAGAGCTTGAAAGCCATACTATCACTGTGGGTATCTTTGCTTATTAAGGATTTGAAGAGAATAATCAGAGATCAGCTGAGAGATGGCAAAAAATACATTCTACACTTGGGTAGTACTCAGGACTAGGGATTTATTTTAAAGACAAATGTAAGTTATTTGATACCAGTTTGGCTGGTTGGATTACAGAATTCAGTTGATAAATAATAATACGAAGAAGAATCATACGTGTGTTCAGTTTTCAGATGTGGTATTTTGAGGAAAAGTTGATTAGAGTAGAATTTTCTACCTCATTATGTGAATTGAATGGTGATAACTCAGTTAAAATGATAAAAATATCAATTAGCTACATGGCTTTATGGAGAACAAAGTTGAGTGCTTTCCTGATATAGAGTCAATAGGTTATGGTTAATTTTGAGAAATGCACTTACATACTGTGTCTAAAGGAGTGAAGTTCGCTGTGTCATACACTGCTAAAATGAGGAAGGAAGTTTTATTTTATAAAAAAAATCAAATAGGAATAAAGGGCATATATTTCTTTGTTTTGTAAAATGACAGTAATATATGTCATCCACAATCTTGTCAGTATTGAAATATTCTTTGATTTTGTCATATGCATTTTTATAAATTACCCTCAGCTCCCTGTCTTGTTCTGCATTCTGTCTTAGGACTACTATAGGCATTCAGTCATAAAAATGGAAGTCTACATAGAAAGTCCTCAATATTCTTAATGTAAGATCTATAATAGTCCTTTTTATTTCCTTTGATTCTCTCAGTAGCACACCTCTTTTTCAGACCTGGAATGTAACTTCTGAAAACTTCTTTACTTTACTTTCTCAGTGCTCTGAGGTCTGAGCAACTGTGAATCAGGTCTTAGCTTATGAGGCCAGACAAAGGTCCTAAAACTATTCAGTTGTACCTGTCATAGACCTCTTGTCTTCCTCTAAGAATGACTCAGATGTTTCAATAAATTATGTGTCTGTAGATGTGGCTTAAACACTAATTTCCTTCCTGCAAACTCATGAGGGGATTTCTTAGGTTTTTTTAACAGTCTAGCAATCTCGCATAGTCCTAAGACTCTCTTCCTTTTTTTTTTTTTCTTTAATTTTATTTATTTGGCTGTGTCAGATCTTAGTTGCAGCACGTATGATTTCTATCTTCACTGCAGCATGTGGGATCTAGTTCCCTGAAAAGGGATTGAATTCAGGCCTCTTGCCTTGGGAGCACAGTCTTAGCCACTGGACCACCAGGGAAGTCCCTCTATTCCTTTTGATATATCTAGTTACAGATCAGGCATTCTCCCTATCTTATGGTAATTCTTCCAGTTCACCTCTTACCTTAAATGGCACTGTAAGGGCAATCCAATCACAGGTTTTGTCTTGTCTCCCAAATTCAGCAGTCTGACTCTCAAGATCATAGGTCTTTCTGGGCTCATTTATGTCTAAAATGCTCTAAGTCCCTGAAATGCTACTTGAATAAAAGTGTTTTTTTTCCTCTTGACTTTAAGAACAGTCACAGCATATTATATCACTAAAAAAAACTGAAAAGGAATGCTGCAATTTGGGGGATTTCAGAAGGACCTTAAATTGCATATTATGAGGCATAACTAGATGCTTATTTTTGATCAATCCCTTTTCTCATTGCAGGTGGTCAATTCTCAGTTTCCCTCTCTGTCTTCTCTTTTCCTGATAGACCAGCAAACCAGAGATTTTTAATCTTTGTCCTTATGACCATTTCCTTCTTTCCTTTAGCTTAGCTCCTCCAGTATTGTGTCTTTCTACCCTCTCACCTCTTTAGCTACCACTAAGAATTGCTTGTCTATATTTCCATGCACTTTGTTATTCCAGTCCACTAAACCATGTTCTCAAGTTTATCTCTTTTCTAAGCCTATTATATCTCACTTAGCATGGGGATGGCCTGGTTGAAGTGTACACAAAGGATCAAAGTAAAGTAGTAACTTAGGATGAAGGTAAATGTCTCTGCTTCCTGTCAAGGTGATAGCTTTT
>NW_011495034.1:10963895-10969668 GCF_000754665.1 Bison bison bison | reverse complement strand
TTTTTTTTTTTTTTTTACCACATTAATAAAAATTTCATAACTCTCAAAACAACTTATAAACATTTAAAAAAATGATACCAACAGACTCAAGTTACTGATGAAAACTCTTAGCATTCAGCCCTTAATAGGGTTTCTAATTTCCTTCTTAACATATGTAAAGCAGATCAAATTAAGCACTCTTGACATTTAGACTCTTAAAACAAAACAAGAAGCCAATTTACACTTCCTCAGAATAAGTAAAAAAGAAAAAAAAAAAAAAAATTCCACAGATGCAGGCTGCCCTCCCCTCAACTCCTGCATCAGGGTCTTATGGATTGAATGTTTGCCAAAAAAAAAAAAAAAAAATTCACAGTAGCTTAGTGGATTCACTGGATGTAAGAGATAGTCTCTACCATCTGCTATCTGCTAAGTGGAGAGTTTGTCCTACTCTGGTTTTAGGTATGTGGCCTGAGGTTAGACCAGGGACTGATGGGTAATTATTCACAGTGGGAGAGCAGGGTCAGATATTAGTATGTCTCCAAGATGAACAGAATTCCCTCTATATGTTGCTTCTATTTGCTTCACAGAACATTGATGCCTTATGAGCTAGTGCCCATCTTTATAGTGTCAGAGATTGGAAGAGAATCCATGCCAGAAATTATGTAAACACTTTGATTCTCTACCTCCAGGATATTTTTCTGCTTAAAATAGTTTTATTGATCCTCCCATTACATATACCAACATACCCCCTCTCCTATTTTGTCTGGTCAGCACAGGGCCGTTGAACGCATACTGACATAGGATAACCTAAAAAATGAATTGTTAGTGGTTGATTGTTTTACTTACATTGTTATTTTAATGATTACATCCTACAAGAAAGAACATCTTAAGAATTATGATTTGTAAAGGACATTACACCTAAGACATAAAGCAGTTAGTTAAATATAGAAAGATGAATATGTTAAAGGTAATTTATCAGCAAAAATATTTTAACCAAAATCGATTTGTACCACAGATAATTATAATTAGTATTTTGAAAGACTCCTTAGACTTGGTTTTCCTAAACAAAATTACAGAACCTCAGAAAGGCAGGAAGAAAGGCAGAAAGGTGAGGAGACTACGCAGACACCTAGCAGTTGAGAGTTACAAACACTGGACAATTCAGAATCCATGCATAACTATAAACACTAAAACAAAAACTAGGGACAGGTTAAACTCATAAAGCCGCAACGAGAATAAGTGCTGCAGGTCTGGCATTTCTTGTTCCCAGTACATCATTCTTTCCCAAGGATATAGTTTAAAATGGCAACTAGGTTGCTTCCATGTCCTGGCTATTATAAACAGTGCTGCAATGAACATTGGGGTACACGTGTCTCTTTCCCTCTGGTTTCCTCGGTGTACATGCCCAGCAGGGGATTGCTGGATCATAAGGCAGTTCTATTTCCAGTTTTTTAAGGAATCTCCACACTGTTCTCCATAGTGGCTGTACTAGTTTGCATTCCCACCAACAGTGTAAGAGAGTTCCCTTTTCTCCACACCCTCTCCAGCATTTATTGCTTGTAGACTTTTGGATCGCAGCCATTCTGACTGGCGTGAAATGGTACCTCATAGTGGTTTTGATTTGCATTTCTCTGATAATGAGTGATGTTGAGCATCTTTTCATGTGTTTGTTAGCCATATGTATGTCTTCTTTGGAGAAATGTCTATTTAGTTCTTTGGCCCATGGATAATAAAGCTGTGGTACATATACACAATGGAGTATTACTCAGCCATTAAAAAGAATTCATTTGAATCAGTTGTAATGAGGTGGATGAAACTGGAGCCTATTATACAGAGTGAAGTAAGCCAGAAAGAAAAACACCAATACAGTATACTAACGCATATATATGGAATTTAGAAAGATGGTAACAATAACCATGTATACGAGACAGCAAAAGAGACACTGATGTATAGATCAGTCTTATGGACTCTGTGGGAGAGGGAGAGGGTGGGAAGATTTGGGAGAATGGCATTGAAACATGTATAATATCATGTATGAAACGAGTCGCCAGTCCAGGTTCGATACACGATACTGGATGCTTGGGGCTGGTGTACTGGGACGACCCAGATGGATGGTATGGGGAGGGAGGAGGGAGAAGGGTTCAAGATGGGGAACACATGTATACCTGTGACGGATTCATTTCGATATTTGGCAAAACGAATACAATATTGTAAAGTTTAAAAATAAAATTAAAAAAAAAATGGCAACTAAATGTGCTAGAGATCAGAGTTCAGGACTGGAAGTTCAGAAGGGAAATACTAAATAGTATGAGAAACAAGGAGTCTCCAGTTCTAAACGTAAACTGTTCATGTATCTGGCTGACAGCTAAACTGTTTGCATACAGGGAACACCTCAGGAGACATGATGGAAAAGAAGTCAGAGACCTGGAGTGAAACGTAGGATGTCCCAGATACAGACCTCTGAGTCTGATTTAAAAAAAAATTAACTGTGTTCCTCAATCATGCTCAGTTCAGTTACCAGAAAGGTGGAATTTTGGTCAGAGGACAGGGGCCCAACTGGCAGAGCACCTGGAAATTAGGGGATTCCCTGGAAACAAGGTGAAACAGAAAGCGTGAGCCCCGTAATCCACCTGAATTTCCAATGTTTTAACAAATTTGGCAGGAATGGGTGACGGATAGGAAACCTGGCTAAAATGCAGCAGCAGGAAAGCCTAAGAGCAAAGCAGAAATGTTAGTAGCTGTATATTGCTGAACTTGGAGGACAGGTGAGTGTGAGAGCAGAAGTCAGGCAGCTGCAACAGACTTTTCAGTTTGTTGTCAGGCAAGGTAACTAACTGCCTAAGGAAAGAAAAAAAAAAAAACAACAGAATAATCATCAGAATAGGATGGAATTTGGAGTCACTACAACATATTATTTGCAAAGTCTTCATTTTCAACCCAAAATCAGGTATCCAAAGAAACAACTAAATTTGACAAATGATCAGGAAAATAAAAGCAATCAATGTAATCTGACTCCAAGGGAATTCACATACTGTATTTGGTAGACATAGGTGTGCTCATCTCCTCTCATGAGCTAAAAATCACAATTGACAGGACAGTTGTCATAGAAAAAGTCTGAAACCTTCCAGAAAGGATCTTCTACAGACATAAAGAAGGAGCCTAAATGAGACCATTAGGAAAGGCGGACTAACAATATAATCAAATCCCATACCCCATGGATGGGGAACCCATAAACTATAGATTAATTATATTACACAAGTTCTCTCACAGGAGTGAAAGCTCTGACACCCACATCAGGCCCCCTAGAGTGGGGGCAGGTGTCCAGCTCTGGAAACAGGAGCCCCCAGAGCAACTGGCTATGAAGGTCAAGAGGGTTTGATTGCAGGAAAACCACAGAATTGGGGGAAATAGACATGCCACAGGGCTCACACAAAATCTCATGCACACTAGGATCCAGGGAAAAAGCAGTAATCTCACAGAAGCCTGAGGCAGACCTACCTGCTGGTCTTAGAAGGTCTCCTGGCTCACCCTGGGGACATAGACACCAGTGGAGGACATATCTGGGTGTATTCATCTGCCTGAACTCTCCTGGAGGCTGTCATCTTGTTTGGGTCATTATCACCAAAACCTGGCTCCACCCAAGAGCCTGTAGTTCCAGTTCTGGGATGCTTCAAGCCAAACAACTAACTGGGTGAAGTCACAACCCCATCCATCAGCACTTGAGTGCTGTGCTAAGTCACTTCAGTCCTGTCTGACTCTTTGCAACCCTATGGACTGTAGCCTGCCAGGCTCCCCCCCGTCCATGGGATTCTCTGGCAAGAATACTGGAGTGGGTTGCCAGAGTCCACAGCTGCCTGTAGACATCACACTAGACATGGCCCTGCCCACCAGAAGGCCAAGCCTGAAACAGGAGAAAACAGAGAATATGAACAGACCAAGTGTGGTACTGAAATTGAATCAATAATTTAAAAACTACACTATACATGGAAAATTCTAAAGACTCTACCAGGAAACTAGTAGAGTTCATCAATGAGTACAGTAAAGTTGCTGAATAACAAAATTAATATACAGAAAACTATTGCCTTTCTGTACACTAAAAAGATGGCAGAGTAGAAGTACCTGCACTCATCTTCTCCTGTGAGAACTCCTAAATTACAACTCGCTACTGGAAAACCATCAACAGGAAAATGTTGGATCCCACCAAAAAAAGATATCCCACATCCAAGGGCAAAGGAGAAGACCCAACATGTGGTAAGAGGGGTGAAGTCACGTTTAGAGTCAAACTCCATCCATTTGAATGCAGAGTTCCAAAGAATAGTAAGGAAGGTAAGAAAGCCTTCCTTAGCGATCAATGCAAAGAAATAGAGGAAAAGAATAGAATGGGAAAGACTAGAGATCTCTTCAAGAAAATTAGAGATACCAAGGGAACATTTCATGCAAAGATGGACTCAATAAAGGACAGAAATGGTATGGACCTAACAGAAGCAGAAGATATTAAGAAGAGGTGGCAAGAATACACAGGAGAACTGTACAAAACAGAGCTTCATGACCCAGATAATCACGATGGTGTGATCACTGACCTAGAGCCAAACATCCTGGAATGTGAAGTCAAGTGGGCCTTAGAAAGCATCACTATGAACAAAGCTAGTGGAGGTGATGGAATTCCAGTGGAGCTATTTCAAATCCTGAAAGATGATGCTGTGAAAGTGCTACACTCACTATGCCAGCAAATTTGGAAAGCTCAGCAGTGGCCACAGGACTGGAAAAGGTCAGTTTTCATTCCAATCCCAAAGAAAGGCAATGCCAAAGAATGCTCAAACTATCACGCAATTGCACTCATCTCACATGCTAGTAAGGTAATGCTCAAAATTCTCCAAGCCAGGCTTCAGCAATACGTGAACCGTGAACTTCCAGATGTTCAAGCTGGATTTAGGAAAGGCAGAGGAACCAGAGATCAAATTGCCAACATCCGCTGGATCATGGAAAAAGCAAGAGAGTTCCAGAAAAACATCTGTTTCTGCTTTATTGACTATGCCAAAGCCTTTGACTGTGTGGATCACAATAAACTGTGGAAAATTTTGAAAGAGATGGGAATACCAGATCACCTGACCTGCCTCCTGAGAAATCAGTATGCAGGTCAAGAAGCAACAGTTAGAACTGGACATGGAACAACAGACTGGTTTCAAATCAGGAAAGGAGTATGTCAAGGTTGTATATTGTCACCCTCCTGACTTAACTTATATGCAGAGTACATCATGAGAAATGCTGGGCTGGATGAAACACAAGGTAGAATCAGGGTTGCCAGGAGAAATCTCAATAACCTCAGATATTCAGATGACACCACCCTTAAGGCAGAGAGCAGAACTAGAGAGTCTCTTGATGAAAGTGAAAGAGGAGAGTGAAAAAGTTGGCTTAAAGCTCAACATTCAGAAAACTAAGATCATGGCATCTGGTCCCATCACTTCATGGCAAATAAATGGGGAAACAGAGGAAACAGTGAGAGACTTTATTTTTGGGGGGGCTCCAAAATCATTGCAAATGGTGACTGCAATCATGAAGTTAAAAGGCGCTTGCTCCATGGAAGAAAAGTTATGACCAACCTAGACAGTATATTAAAAAACAGAGGCATTACTTCACCAACAAAGGACAAAAGTCCGTCTAGTCAAAGCTATGGTTTTTCCAATTTTTCACATCCATGTATGGATGTGAGAGTTGGACTATAAAGAAAACTGAGCACCGAAGAATCGATGCTTTTGAACTGTGGTGTTGGAGAAGACTCTTGAGAGTCCCTTGG
>NW_011495034.1:10947376-10963795 GCF_000754665.1 Bison bison bison | reverse complement strand
ACTCAATGGACATGAGTTTGAGTAAACTCCAGGAGTTGGTGATTGACAGGGAAGCCAGGCATGCTGCAGTCCATGGGGTTGCAAAGAGATGGACACAACTGAGCGACTGAACTGATCACTAACAATTAAGGACAATTCCATTTGCCATCGAATTAAAATGAGTAAGATATCTATGAATAAACCCACCTAAGGAGACAAAAGACCTTCATTGTGAAACTATAAAGGGCTTCCCAGTTGGCTCAGTGGTTAAAAAAAAAAAACCCAAAAAAACCTGACTCTCATTGCAGAAGATGCAAGAGACACAGGTTCAATCCCTGTATTGGGAAAATCCCTTGAAGAAGGAAAAGGTAACCCATTCTGGTATTTTTGCCTGGAAAATCCCATGGACACAGGAGCCTGGCCGACTACAGTCCATGGGGACACAGAGTCAGACACAACTGAACAATTGACACTTATACCCTTCAGAAAATATTTATGAATAGAAGAGAAGGATAAGGGAGAAAAATCAGAAATTATGTAAAAGGACAAATTATTAATTGGCATTGGAAGAATAAATCTGGCTCACATACATCCTTTTAATGAGGGTCCTCAACAGTAGCCTCTGTCCCTTTTCTATCAAACTACCACCTAAAATATATGTTGTTTTGCATCTCTCATTCCTTCATTCTCCTTCTCTGTCACCTTCTCTGTCTTTTCTTTCCTCTCTCCCTTCCCCCCTTTTCCTTTCTCTGTTCTCCCTTCCTCTGTTCTTTCCTCTCTTTTCTCAGTTCCTATCAGTTTCTTAATTTCTATAAGCTTTTTCCTCTTTAGTAGTCTGAATGTGTACCTAAGCCTTGTTCTTTGTTGGGTCGGTGATTATTCCCTAAACATTTCACTTGTCTTCCAGCTCCCTCCTGTTGTTCCACAGTGCCCTCCCTCTGAATTGCCCTAATTGATGTTTAACTTGTGACAAGTCCATCTTCCCACACTCCTTTTATCTCATCCCCAAAGTGCAGAGAGCATTTACTTTTGAGGAAGTGAAAAGTAATAAATGCTGGAAGGCATCATGCTCTGGAATGAAAATTTGGTGAGGGACTCAAGGGAAAGGGGTTGAGCCTTCCCCTTTCACCTGACTGAAGCATAGTTTTTAAAGGGAAGGATCCTGGTGGGGAAACTAGTGGTGTTTGGTGATCTTGCAAAAGCTGGCAATATTTAGATAAAATGGTTTAAGGAAAAACAGTATGAGTCCAGAAAGATAAAGAAGTAGCTTGAAGTAATGTATTCACTCAAAATGTGTTATAAGCAAGGACAGAAATGGGGAAAAGAATAAGGACTAGGCTGCACTGATGGAATACTGCATGGTGGCTGGGAGCCTGGAATTGTAGTAAAGATTAATCAGTGTCTCATGCACCAATGACCTGGAAATATTTACCAATGGAGAGCATGAGTCTGATGACTTTGAGGAACAAAGCTTTTCTGGAAAGGGATTTGGATCTCAAGGATATGCAGGAAAAATGAAACAGAACATTGATTTCAGAAAAATGATGAGAGAAGGCTAAATAAATAAAGACAAGAGGGAGAAAAGAGAAAAAAAAAAAGCCTACATTTTTGAGGATACAAATAGATAATGAACCATTAAGAAAAAGAGCAGTATATGAGAGAATGGGGCTGGAGAAATAATAAATGAAGACAAGGATGCACTTAAAATGTACTGTTTAATGTTTAAACTATGTCATAGACAATGGGGTAATGCTGGATTGTGAACACGTGTGAAGCTTATACAGCAATATTTCCTCACTTTGAGGCAATGTACTCATGACAGTTGTTGACTGTATACCTTACATCTAATTACGTACCTTACACATTTTTCCTCAATATTTTGTCTACTGTTATATAGTATCATCTATAACAAAACATATTTAAATTACCTTTTTCTATTCCCACTAGAGTCAATCCTGTTTGAAATCAATGGGGGTTTTCTTAAGTTTTCCTCAAAGTGAGATTGGACTGACCCTTTAAGATTAACAGCATTTTCTGTCTGAATCTGATTGCTGCAACTGACAAAGAGAAATGTGAAAAAACAACGGTGACCAACTAAATACACATAAAGCCTGCAATTATGCAGAACGATCTCAATTAAAATTTTAAAAAATATTTTCTTGAAGGGAGAATATCAGAGACACATTTAAAGGCTGATCAATTCATATACCTTTTTTGACCCATCACTTTCCTCAGCAGCATCCCAAGGTTCTCTCTTACTTAACAAAATACATCCATGAAGTTTCCTTTATGACCCAAATATATTTGTGCCTTTTGATGCCTATGTTTTCCTGCTTTCTGTCTCTGTGCCACTTTCCACCAATTATATCAATCCACACCCTTGCCATAATAAGTAACATCTCTTATCCAAGAACAAAATGCGAATGTTTATTATCTTGCATTTGATCAGTACAATTCATCAGGTGTTTCCCTTGACTCCCATATATTTCTTTTTTCTTCTTCCCCTCATCTTCCCTCAGTATTTGAACCATTAGTCGACATTTTCCTTCATTCTGTCAATTCTGAAAAAAAAGTGTTATTTGAAAACTTCTTTATCCCCAATGATTCTATTTTTAATCAATATTTGCACTTCATCCCGAGATTAAACAACTCCCTAATCACTGATAAAATATCAAACAATTGGAGTTAGAACTAACTTATGCCCTTAAGTATCTGTGATGATGGAAAAGAACAAAACAATTTAAAGGAAGGTCATAATAACAAATACTGTGGGACCCAGGACCAGTTAGAGAAAAAATTACAAAGTGTATAAAGCTTAACATTTCTCTGTGCCTCTACCATTTCTTGTCTCGAGTCAAAATCAAGCCACAGGATTCTTGTTTAATGAAGTCACCATACTTGCCTGGTATGTGTCACTGGCTTATATTTCACATCTCTGACTCCTTCCCTGAAACTGGACTCTTGAGTGTAAATGGCATAGCAAAGTGTTAGGAGGTAACAATCTAGTTTAACAAGTTTACATGGAAGTGCCAATGATGGATAGCCCCTCTTAAAGTCCTGGCATGTTTTCATTTTAAAAGACAGAAACATTAGAACCTGGATCAATCTCTAGTTGGCTTGTTTTCAGATAGAATTACAGGCTTAAGTTAAAACTATTAAGAAAAATATTCGTAGAAGATCAAAAGGACTTTCTGTTACTTCTCACACTACATACCACTTTTCTTTTGGTAAATAGGATTGAGGATGTTGAAATCCCAAACAAAAACGGTAACATGATGTTGAATGCTGGTGTAGGGGTTCAAAGGCTTGCAACAGAAGTAAAAACAGATCTATAAATATGTTGCAGTCTGGGAGGAAGACACAAAAGGTTAGAATAGAAGCAAAGTAAGTATGTAAGACACATATGTACTGGGCTCAGACATACATATCTAACACTTAACATCCCCCCAGGTCTAATTGACCTCATTTTTTCCACAGCTTTCTCCTTTTTCAGCAGCTCTGAGTTATTTTCCTTGTGAGTTCTATGTCAAAGTCATCTGATGACTTTGAGCAGACTGAAAGACTTTTATTTTTTTTCCTCTGTTCTTCCTTTTCTCTCTCTCTCTCTTCCTCCTCCCCTTCTCTCCCACCCTTCCACCCTCCCTCTGCTTTTATAAAGATAAAAGTGAAAAGAGAGGATGGTAATATCATGTTTTTTAAGAAGTTGAATTTGTTTGAAAGAGGGTCATAAAAATCCATCTGATTGGAATAGGGTGTGGGTACAATAAGGAGGTGTATGCTGTGCTAGTTTAATTGAACTTGTTTAATATTGGTGACCTTTTTTAAAATTGTGTTTTGCCTTGTGCTCTGCCCATTTTTAGTTTTTCATATTATAGAGGTATAGGTATTGGATCTTCCTCATGACCTTAGGGAAGGAAGAAGGCACGCCAGCTGTATGTGTCTCTCTCTCTCTCCTGGGTATGCTCCTGTATGTCATGACCCTGTTCAAAAGGCCAGGACAATATTGTTTACCAGGTTTTCTGGTCCCTGAAACCTACTTGGTTTCTCTAGGCTCCTAGTTAACAGCGAGAAGACACTCAGTAATACATCATAGTAGAATGCTTATTAGAAAACACAAGTTTCATAGCAAGTGACTTTTCTATGAAGTATAATAAATCATAGATGGGTAATAAATAGTAAGTGCTAGCCAGCTGCTGGAACAACCCTTTCTTCCTGTCAAGATTAAGACAATTAGGTATCTACATAGATTTCTGAATTAAGTATCTGCTCTGTGTATGCAACTTTAAAACATTTCATTTGAAATAATAGTATCCTTGGCCATAAAGTGTGATGTTTTCACTTAGACAACTTTGAAGAGTCAAATGTACCTCTTTTATTTTTGTAACATTTAAATGAGTCAGAGAGTTAGATTTAATTATTTCTTCCTTATTATATCATTTTTAGCCCTTTTTCCTCTCTGTTTATTGGGTACTTTGGTTGCATGTGCTTGTTTTAGCTGCATTGTATATGACCAAGAAATGAAAAATCAAATGCTTTCAGCTTAGGGTGCTGTAAACATTTTTACCCTCCTTTTTCTTTATGGAGTAACATCTCATAGCATTTTTTAATGCATCAACATAGTTGAAATTCAGCTTGAAATTCAGAAATACACATACTGCCAGATATAGACTATTAGCCCATTGGGGACTTCATTAGTAGATGTCTTATTCAGTTCAAAGATGGCACTTGAGAGTTTCAAGACTCTCTAGTTTACTAATTAGCTTATCTCCAAGGACCATGTTTAACATTGCTCAAACCTTTTTAACTTTTATTAATATGGACATTTGCACATAACTGTTTTCAGTTTAATGTACCCAAATCCCCAGTCACATTCAAGGACAACTGCTTTGGAACACTGTAGAAATCCTGTTTAATGGTTTTCTTTCATATTTATGTATATTTACTTATGAGCAAATAATTTATTTTGTTCTACCTTTCTTCCAACTAAGCATATTCTCTTTGCCTAAACCTTCAGATTACAGTAACCACATAAAAGTATACTCACTGTGAATTGGCAAATTCTGAACTTAATCCCACCTCAGTTCAGTCACTCTGACTCTTTGCGACCTCATGAACCGCAGCATGCCAGGCCTCCCTGTCCATCACCAGCTCCCGGAGTTCACCCAAACCCATGTCCATCGAGTCAGTGATGCCATCCAGCCATCTCATCCTGTCGTCCCTTTCTCCTCCTGCCCTAAATCTTTCCCAGCGTCAGGGTCTTTTCAAATGAGTCAGCTGTCCGCATCAGGTGGCCAAAGTATTGGAGTTTCAGCTTCAACATAAGTCCTTTCAATGAACACCCAGGACTGATGTTCTTTAGGATGGACTGGTTGGATCTTCTTGCAGTCCAAGGGACTCTCAAGAGTCTTCTCCAACACTACAGTTCAAAAGCATCAATTCTTTGGTGCTCAGCTTACTTTATAGTCCAATCTCACATCCATACATAACTACTGGAAAAAATATAGCCTTGACTAGATGGACCTTTGCTGGCAAAATAATGTCTCTGCTTTTTCATATGCTGTCTAGGTTGGTCATAACTTTCCTTCCAAGGAGTAAGCGTCTTTTAATTTCATGGCTGCAATAGCCATCTGCAGTGATTTTGGAGCCCAAGAAAATAAAGTCAGCCACTGTTTCCACTGTTTCCCCATCTACTTCCCATGAAGTGATGGGACCAGATGCCATGATCTTAGTTTTTTGAGTGTTGAGCTTTAAGCCAACTCTATTACTCTCCTCTTTCACTTTCATCAAGAGGCTTTTTAGTTCCTCTTCACTTTCTGACATAAGGGTGGTGCCATCTGCATATCTGAGGTTATTGATATTTCTTCCGGCAATCTTGATTCCAGCTTGTGCTTCTTCCAGCCCAGCATTTCTCATGATGTACTCTGCATATAAGTTAAATAAGCAGGGTAACAATATACAGCCTTGACATACTCCTTTGCCTTTTTGGAACCAGTCTGTTGTTCCATGTCCAGTTCTAACTGTTGCTTCCTGACCTGCATATGGGTTTCTCAAGAGGCAGGTCAGGTGGTCTGATATTCCCATCTCTTTCAGAATTTTCCACAGTTTATTGTGTTCCAGTCAAAGGCTTTGGCATAGTCAATAAAGCAGAAATAGATGTTTTTCTGGAACTCTCTTGCTTTTTCCATGATGCAGTAGATGTTGGCAATTTGATCCCTGGTTCCTCTGCCTTTTCTAAAACCAGCTTGAACATCTGGAAGTTCATGATGCATGTATTGCTGAAGCCTGGCTTGGAGAATTTTGAGCATGACTTTACTAGCGTGTGAGATGAGTGCAATTGTGTGATAGTTTTTAACATTCTTTGGCATTGCCTTTCTTTGGGATTGGAATGAAAACTGACCTTTTCCAGTCCTGTGGGCACTGCAGAGTTTTCCAAATATGCTGGCATATTGAGTGCAGCACTTTCACAGCATCATCTTTCAGGATTTGGAATAGCTCAACTGGAATTCCATCACCTCCACTAGCTTTGTTCGTAGTGATGCTTCCTAAGGCCCACTTGACTTCACATTCCAGGATGTCTGGCTCTAGGTGAGTGATCACACAATCATGATTATCTGGGTTGTGAAGATCTTTTTTGTACAGTTCTTCTGTGTATTCTTGCCACCTCTTCTTAATATTTTCTGCTCCTGTTAGGTCCATACCATTTCTGTCCTTTATTGTGCCCATCTTTGCATCAAATTTTCCCTTGGTATCTTTAATTTTCTTAAAGAGATCTCTAGTTTTCCCCATTCTGTTGTTTTCCTGTATTTCTTTGCATTGATCGCTGAGGAAGGCTTTCTTATCTCTCCTTGCTATTCTTTGGAACTCTGCATTCAGATGCTTATATCTTTCCTTTTCTCCTTTGCTTTTTGCTTCCCTTGTTTTCACAGCTATTTGAAAGGCCTCCTCAGACAGCCATTTTGCTTTTTTGCACTTCTTTTTCTTGGGGATGGTCTTGATTCCTGTCTCCTGTACAATGTCACGAAGCTCCATCTGTAGTTCTTCAGGCACTCTGTCAGATCTAGTCCCTTATCTATTTCTCACTTCCACTGTATAGTCATAAGGCATTTGATTTAGGTCATACCTGAATGGTCTAGTGGTTTTCCCTACTTTCTTCAATGTCAGTCTGAATTTGGCAATAAGGTGTTCATGATCTGAGCCACAGTCAGCTCCTGGTCTTGTTTTTGCTGACTGTATAGAGCTTCTCCATCTTTGGCTGCAAAGAATATAATCGATCTGATTTCGGTGTTGACCATCTGTTGATGTCCATGTGTAGAGTCTTCTCTTGTGTTGCTGGACGAGGGTGTTGCTATGGCCAGTGCGTTCTCTTGGCAGAAGTCTATTAGCCTTTGCCCTGCTTCATTCTGTACTCAAAGGCCAAATTTGCCTGTTATTCCAGGTGTTTCTTGACTTCCTATTTTTGCATTCCAGTCCCCTATAATCCCGCCTAGTGGGATACTAATCACAACAGAAACCTTTGACATGAACCTGTATTCATCAGATGATACTCCAGGGATTAGAGAGCTCTCCTGGTAGGTAAACGTGTGATTAGTTTTATAAACTCTACTGCCCTATTCTGTTTTCTCTAAACTGTAACTGGAAAGGCCTTCATTTAGGACATTTTCGTAAGGTTATTGCTAGAGTTTTATCTTGAATCAAATAGAAGCAATTGGTGTTTATTTCCAGACATTAAATTTATACTGTAATATCACAGGAGGTATATTTCAGAGCTGCCTGCTTCTTTCCATCTCCACTGTCACTCTCAGAGCCCTATGTGAATTATTTTAGAGGTACAATAGCCTTGTTTCCCTGTAATTTTATCCCTACCTCTCCCTGTGCTGGAGTGAACTTTTTATCAATTTAGTTTGCTCATGTTCTCCCCTTGATTAAGACCCTTCAGTAGTTTTCCATTGCATTTAGGAAGAAAAGGCTACATCACTGACATATCCTATGGAGCCCTGCAAGGCCTGGCCTGCACCTATTTCTCCAGCCTCACCTTACTCTCCATCCCTAGTGAAGCCCTTGCTTCACTGTCCACCTTTCAGTCCTTGAAAATATTAAGATCTTTGCCACATTGCAGACCTTTATACACATTGCTTTCTCTGCTGAAGTGAACATCCACTTGGTAAATTCTAATGTTCTTACAGAACTCAGATTAATGTTTTTTCCTCAAACTTAAATTAGATCATCCTTTCTTCTCTATCAGAGTACTTTGCTTTTTCATCACAGACCTAACCAGAATACTTAATTGCATATGTATTTGTGTAACTTAATCTGAAGTTTACCTTCTATATAAGAATGCAAATTCTATGAGATCAAGGACCGTTGCCTCTTTTTATTGACTTCTGCATGTCAGTACTTAGGATACTGTCACATAATGAATTATAAATACCTGATTGCTTCTGAACAAATAAATAAAATATGATGTTGGATTTTTCAAGGTAGCTTCTAATATTTTTCTGTCCTGTCAGCAATATAGTTTCTAATGGTAAAATTAATTTTCTTACATAAACAATTGATATTTTATTTTCAGCTGAGCATCCATGGAAAGAAAGAGCATTAGTGGGGATTTATATGGACAACATCATATAGTAGTAGGAGAAAGCTGCATTTAACCAGCATATCTGGTGGGCAGTCTTATTGTCATACACTACATGTGATTCAAAAGAATCTACTCTTCAGCTGGAAGGCACATTCAGAACAGCTGGTTTACTTCTATCCTTTTAGACAATTCCAATTATCTAGATAAGGCAGTTCATTGTGGTCTTAAAGTCTTTCCATGACTTAAAAAAATGGCTTCCTTCTACAAAAGTTTTATTTGTATTTTTCCCTTATAAAATATTATTATACCTAACCTAAATGTTTCTATTTAGTAGAGGCAGAATGGAGCTAATCACAACCCTCTGAGTCCATCTTCTCTGAATTATGATTATAAAGTGATAGGATTAATTTCCTTTTAGGGCTCCTTAAGTGACTCTGAAAAGAATTCCCTGAATTGGAATTGTAAAACAGTATCCAAATGATACAAGTTGCAATAAGCTGCTTTGAAAGGAAAAAAAAAAATCATTGTTGCTGTTCAGTCACTCAGTCATGTCCGACTCTCTGCAGCTCAATGGACTGCAGCATGCCAGGCTTCCCTGTCCTTCACCATCTCCTGGAGCTTGCTCAGACTCAATGTCCATTGAGTCAGTGATGCCATCCAACCATTTCACCCTCTGTCATCCCCTTCTCCTGCTTTCAATCTTTCCAAGCATCAGGATCTTTTCTAATGAATCGGCTCTTTGCATCAGGTGGCCAAAGTATTGGAGCTTCAGCATCAGTCCTTATAATGAATATTTAGGATTGATTTCCTTTAGGATTGACTGGTTTGATCTCCTTGAAGTCCAAGGGACTCTCAAGAGTCTTCTCCAACACCACAGTTCAAAAGCATCAATTCTTTGGTGCTCAGCCTTCTTTATGGTCCAATTTTTCATATCCATACATGACTACTGGAAAAACCATAGCTTGACTATATGGACTTTTGTCAGTGAAGTAATGTCTCTGCTTTTTAATATGCTGTCCAGGCTTGTCATAGCTTTTCTTCCAAGGAGCAGGCATCTTGTAATTTTATGACTGCAGTCACTATCTGCAGTGATTTTGGAGCTCAAGAAATTAAAGTCTGTCACTGTTTCCATTTTTCCCCATCTATTTGTCATGAAGTGATGGGACCAAATGCCATGATCTTAGTTTTCTGAATGTTGAGTTTTAAGCCAGATTTTTCACTCTTCTCTTTCACTTTCATCAAGAGGCTCTTTAGTCCCTCTTCACTTTTTGCCATAAGGGTGGTGTCATGTGCGTGTCATTTTTAAATGTATGCTTATATGGTGTTTTGAAAACATCAGCTTCAAGTTCTGTTCCCACGAGTTCCCTCTACATTTAATGAGATACAGTATACTACAAAAAAAGAAACCTGTGACCAAAAAAAAAAAAAGTCTTTCAGAGTTAGGGCCTAGAGAGATCAAATTTCTTCCAAAGCAATATATCATAAGGATATGATTGGTTACACTTTCTTATTGATGATTTTGACTATATGACGTTGCTGGGCAGCTTCCTTTTCCACATAGATTAGTTTGAGTCTACCAATGCCATTCCAAGAAAATCAGCTACAGCATTTGGTACCCATTTACTGGCCTTATGGATTGCATTTGTGGTTGATAGTCTATTAAATTACTGTGCAGATTGGATTCAGGCCAGTGGTTAAAATATTTCTATTAGACTCCAACAGCATACGTGTATTTCTTACAAATTCACATCACTCTCCTCACTCTCTTATCGTTCAGTGTTTCATTCTGTCTACGGAGGTTGAATTGGGTGCACACTCAATTTCACAGGTGAACAGAAGCCTGCAATTTTTCTGGGCTGAGTGTTTGGGAGCAGAGAGCAGTGCCCAAAGTCAGTATAAAGGCTTGTGTGTCACCAGGACCCTTTCAGGAGGACCTATGTCTCACTCAGGAAATATCAAAAGAGGAATTTCTTCCTGTTTTAATCTGATTATTAAAGACCTTAAAACATATGTTTTTACAGTTGCTAAGATTTTTTTTTCTGTGTGTTTACTTAATCTGAGCCTTACACTGACATCTTTAAAAAGGCACCACATGCTTTGCTCTCACTTATTAAAACTAAACATATCTCTCCTTGTTCCATGAACAACCCAAATCCAAATTATATTATTATTATGTTGTTGGTTTTATTGTTCTGAGAATCAAGACATAGCTTTGGGTTCAAGGATCAGTTTTTATTTAGAAGTTGCACATCCAGCTCTGATTATGTTTCCTTTCATTTTTGATTGCTTAAAAAAAAAGTTCCATTCCAGGAGATGTGTGCTAAGAATAGTATGATGATCACGTCCTTCTGTTATTTAATTGGGAACAGTCCTTTGACCTTGAGGCTGTTTATGCTCTGATACTGAAACATTCTCTTTAATTTGATCTTTGATTCCTTGGGGTTGTAGTGATGTGGTCAACAAGTTTTACTGAAGTTTCTTGGTAAGTCCTGTAACTTGTTAAACTGTTATTAAACCTCAGAGAGTCCATGAAGAATAGTGGGAGCCTGTTACCCAGAATGACTGACGTATCGCAACTGGCTCCTTCATTTGGCTGTTTTAGGCCCCATCTTGGCATTTTAGCCTTTCCTTAGAAGGCTGTGAGGCAGTTCTTGACAGCCTAAAATAAACATGCAGCTTTCCAAGGAATGAGAGTAACAGTAGTTTCTCACATCTGTATTCCTTTATTATTTGAATTCGGTGGACATCTGTTTTAAACATATGCTATGATCTAGTGTCTGTGCACCATTCAAAATGAAGAAGGACCCTCAGGAGGGAAGGTGAAGCAACATGAGATCTAATATTTTGACTCTATAGTGTATGTGCAGCTATTATACTATCCCTGATCCTTAAAATAGCCCAGGAAAGTAGATATTCTCTCTACTCAAGGGACTTATCAAAGTCTCCCATATTTTAAACATGTCAGAGGTAGAATTATAATTTAGATGAGGCAATCTTTATCCTTCGCTTTTGACCATGCTGTTCTACCTAGTGGGCTTCCCCGGTGGCATTATTCGTAAAGAACCTGCCTGCCAATGCAGGAAATGTGAGGGACATAGGTTCAGTCTCTGGGTTGGGAAGATGCCCTGGAGAAGGGCTCAGCAACCGACTTCAGGATTCTGGCCTGTTTAATTCCATAAACAAAACAGCCTGGTGGGCTTCAGTCCATAGCATCACAAAGAATTGGACACAACTGAAGCAACTTGGCACGCACGCACATACTACCTAACAGAAAGCACTATATTATACCGTGAGCTGATTCGGACTGGGGATATCCAGAAAGGTTTATAAATAAGCAAACATTTTATTTGGACTTGAAGGATGAGTAACCTTTTGGAGAGCAGAAAAGGGTTGAAGAAATGGGTTCTTCTAAAGGTTTCAGGATGAAAAAACATTGTGATCAAAGATTTGGAAGCAAGAAGGGCTGTGGTGTGTTTCAGAAATGGCAAACAACTTGATGTGGCCAGGCTATGAAATATGCAGAGGAATGCAGTGAGATCTTAGCTTAATGAAAGCCTTTAAGTGTCATGATAGGGATTTGCAACATTATCCTGTAGATGATGCTACCAAATAAGGGAAGAATCATAAAGATGTATTGGTTTTGTGTAGAATGTGTTTTTCAGCTCATCAACCCTGATTCTTCTCTTTTCTGGTCTCAAGGGTTTTGAAATCAAGGAGGAAAGAACACAGAGAAACTGTCTTTGTGATAATTGTCTTCAGACAGCTATCTTAAGATAAACAAAAAGTGAAGACACTAATCTTAGTTTATCAGAGAAAGTATTTTTTTGTGGCAGGAGATTTTAGTTACTTAAATGATTCAAGAGACTTATTTTGTCAGATCAAGTTGGTGAAAATTCTATAGCTTTTCTTTCATGAAAAGTCTAAAATTTATTTTTTTATATCCCAGAGGGGAAAAATAATTCAGTATTACTTCATAGGCATTTTTTAAAGTAAGTTTTATTTAACTTACTTTGTGGAGCTATTTTTTTCAATAGCAAACTTTTGACATCTAAAAGGTATATGTAAATTAACTTTTTAAAATCTATCTGGAATCAAACCTAACTTATATCCATCATAAATCAAATTTAATTCATATTCATATCTATTTGCCCTAAAATTTTTCCAGTATTCACTGTATTTAAACTTTTTTTCACAATGTTTTTAGCTGGCAGTCTAATTTAGACAACACTTACCTGACAGAGTAAAATCTAATCACAGTTTTTAGGAAAGAAGTATAGTGTTGGCTATCAAATGAGCACAAATGAGCGTAAAATTAAAAATGGCTTGATGTATATTCTGTTACCATGTATGTGTTTTTTGATGTAATTTTAGTCATGATCTTGGCTTGTTGACTTTGGTCTAACTTGAAAATGTGTTTTATCAGGAAAAAAAGAAGTACTGTGTTTGAGAAATGCATTATTTCTCCAGTGTTCTGGAATCTGTTGCTAATATAATTTGAAGTGAACTTTCTTTAGCTTGGCCTCCAGAGTAATCAGCTATAGGCATGTGGATGGTGAATACCTAATAACTGTCCCCCTAGAGGTGACAGAGAGTTGTATATACATTGTAAGTCTTGGCAAGGAGACAAGGCTCATCCATCCAGATTTTGCCAATGAAGACATATAAAGAAAAGAAAGGGGGGAAAAAAATTCTATACTAAAGAAATGTTACAGCTGCAAATATTTTGACAACTTAGATTTTCCATGACACTTTGGTTTATTTTATCCATTAATTCAGCAGTATTTACTAGGTCTATTTAGAATTAGTCTGATTTGTATTCATGTTTAGTTCAGCTCTAGGCCCTGAACTAAGGTGACGGAAAATGCAAAAAAAAAAAAAAAAAAAAAAAAAAAAAAGAAGGAAAACCTCTTCCTAATTATTTCTGTTGTTTTTCTTAGAACTAATAAGTTATATGCAATCATTAAAAGCAAGTGAAATCATATTCTTACAGATGCCTGGAAACATCTTATATTACATTTATTTTTTATTCACATTTCTCAAAATATTTCCTCTTATGTTCATCTTGATTTCCAAGTGAAGGGAGCTTAGGATATTTGAAAAGCTGTTAAGAAGAGTAAGAAGACTGTCAAAGAACATTATGAGTCCATTGAAACAAGTGTGAATACTTATTAACCATTATTTTCTTTTGAAGTTTTGAAATACAATAACAAACAGCACAGAGGTTGATAAAGACAAAATTTTCTGGCATCATTTAAGATGATACAGTGACTTGAGATAGGAAAGCCACCTTCATGAAGTTTGAGGAGGAGAATTTAGAATCTAACCTTGCTGTATATGAACATTACCTGCTTTTGACAATGTATCATTCATTTCAGTCACTCAATCATGTCCAACTCTTTGCGACCCCATGGACTGCAGCATGCCAGGACTCCCTGTCCATCACCAACTCCTGGAGCTTGCTCAAACTCATGTCCATTGAGTTGGTGATGCCATCCAAACATCTCATCCTCTGTTTTCCCCTTCTCCTCCTGCCTTCAATCTTTCCCAACATCAGGGTCTTTTCCAGTGATTCAGTTCTTTGCATCAGGTGGCCAAAGTATTGAAATTTCAATGACAACGTATAGTAGTGGTAATAATGGTAATAACAATAATAGTAATATGTAGTATTTGTTACATTTTTCTCTTATGCTATCATGTTAAATGCTTTATGTAATGCTTTACTAGCTCAACTAATCCATGTACAAACTTCAAAGCTACTGTCAAATATCACAATACAAATGGAGGTGGAAACTTAGGCAGAAATCAATTAAGTACCCTCCAAAGATCATCCAGCAAGTGTGCTGAGACAAAACCACTCTGCCCTTGAAGAACAAGGATGTGGTTGAATGTTTCCACACAACCAGCAAATCTTCAAAGAGCAAAACGTATTTTGAAATAATTTTCCCTCAAGAGAGCCATTTACAATTACCTTGAAAAGACCAACATGCTTTTTGATCATGCCAGTAATTTTGTAAGACCCAAGTATAGATGGTGTGCCAAGGGGCTAAAGAATAATGATGTTATATTTATTATTTCCCTTGAAATATTAATTGTATGAGTTGCCATTTTTCTCTCATCTTGAGTTGCATTAATCCTGGAGGTCTTTTGCTCCAGAAGAACTCACCACTGAATTCTGTTTTAGTGCATCAGAACATACCACTACGTCTTGATTTATGCAGTATAATGTAGAATAAAGAAAACTGCATTGAGATTTCTGTGACCTGATTTCTAATTTTGGCTCTGATCTTATGATCATGTGCAAGTCACTTTGTCTCGCTGGGCCTTAGTTTAGTCATCTGTAAAATAAAGGGGTTGATTAAAGATCTCTATGGCCCATCTCTAGATCTAAAATGCTGTGACTCCATGATTTCTATTCCTACACAAAAGAGAAGCCAGTGAAAAATCAAAACAGGCTTATCTTCCATGATTTTCTGCCCATTTAATTAAGACTGAAATTGCCTTGAAAGTATCAAAACAACACAGTAATGTTTTATGTGGAATGTTTCAGTTTTGTCAGTTTTTTCATGAGTGAACCTGGTTAAGACTTTTAATTTATGGATCTACCTATTAAATGCTTTCAATATGAAAGCACTTATTACTGTTGATTAATAAAAACTCACTAAAAATCACTGCTATAATCTTTCATTTTTTGAGTAAGAGTCAATAACAGGAGCTGTGTAATAACAAGATGACTCAGGAATCTTATAAATGAATAATAACTGTCAATTATTGGGCAACACTGACATTCCAGTTAGTTTGCCTGCATCACATCACTGATTCTCAGCAGCATTTCTCCACAGTATATATGGGCCCATTGAACAAATGAAAACATTGAGATTATAGTTTGTAAGTAACAAAACTCAGAATGAAACTCATGTCTATCTCTAAATCTTGCACTGTTTATTAAAACGCATTCAGATCAGATCATATCAGATCAGTCGCTCAGTTGTGTCCTACTCTTTGCAACCCCATAAATCGCAGCACACCAGACCTCCCTGTCCATCACCAACTCCCGGAGTTCACTCAGACTCAGTCCATCGAGTCAGTGATGCCATCCAGCCATCTCATCCACTGTCGTCCCCTTCTCCTCTTGCCCCAATCCCTCCCAGCATCAGAGTCTTTTGCAATGAGTCAGCTCTTCACATGAGGTGGCCAAAGTACTGGAGTTTCAGCTTTAGCATCATTATTTCCAAAGAAATCCCAGGGCTGATCTCCTTCAGAATGGCTGGTTGGATCTCCTTGCACTCCAAGGGACTCTCAAGAGTCTTCTTCAGCACCACAGTTCAAAGGCATCAATTCTTCAGCGCTCAGCCTTCTTCACAGTCCAACTCTCACATCCATACATGACCACAGGAAAAACCGTAGCCTTGACTAGATGAACTTTTGTTGGCAAAGTAATGTCTCTGCTTTTGAATATGCTATCTAGGTTGGTCATAACTTTCCTTCAAGGAGTAAGCATCTTTTAATTTCATGGCTGCAGTCACCATCTGTAGTGATTTTGGAGCCCAGAAAAATAAAGTCTGATACTGTTTCTACTGTTTTCCCATCTATTTCCCATGAAGTGATGGGACCAGGTGCTATGATCTTCGTTTTCTGAATGTTGAGCTTTAAGCCAACTTTTTCACTCTCCTCTTTCACCTTCATTAAGAGGCTTTTTAGTTCCTCTTCACTTTCTGCCCTAAGGGTGGTGTCATCTGCATAACTGAGGTTATTGATATTTCTTCTGGCAATCTTGATTCCAGCTTGTGTTTCTTCTAGTCCAGCGTTTCTCATGATGTACTCTGCATATAAGTTAAATAAGCAGGGTAACAATATACAGCCTG
>NW_011495034.1:10943798-10947267 GCF_000754665.1 Bison bison bison | reverse complement strand
GATGTTGGCAATTTGATCCCTGGTTCCTCTGCCTTTTCTAAAACCAGCTTGAACATCTGGAAGTTCATGATGCATGTATTGCTGAAGCCTGGCTTGGAGAATTTTGAGCATTACTTTACTACTGTGTGAGATGAGTGCAATTGTGTGATAGTTTTTAACATTCTTTGGCATTGCCTTTCTTTGGGATTGGAATGAAAACTGACCTTTTCCAGTCCTGTGGCCACTGCAGAGTTTTCCAAATTTGCTGGCATATTGAGTGCAGCACTTTCACAGCATCATCTTTCAGGATTTGGAATAGCTCAACTGGAATTCCATCACCTCCACTAGCTTTGTTCGTAGTGATGCTTCCTAAGGCCCACTTGACTTCATATTCCAGGATGTCTGACTCTAGGTCAGTGATCACACCATTGTGATTATGTGGGTCGTGAAGCTCTTTTTTGTACAGTTCTTCTGTGTATTCTTGCCACCTCTTCTTAATATCTTTTGCTTCTCTTAGGTCCATACCATTTCTGTCCTTTATCGAGCTCATCTTTGCATGAAATCTTCCCTTGGTATCTCTGATTTTCTTGAAGAGATCTCTAGCATTGATTGCTGAAGAAGGCTTTCTTATCTCTTCTTGCTATTCTTTGAAACTCTGCATTCAGATGCTTATATCTTTCCTTTTCTCCTTTGCTTTTTGCTTCTCTTCTTTTCACAGCTATTTGTAAGGCCTCCCCAGACAGCCATTTTGCTTTTTTGCATTTCTTTTCCATGGGGATGGTCTTGATCCCTGTCTCCTGTACAATGTCACGAACCTCATTCCATAGTTCATCAGGCACTCTATCTATCAGATCTAGGCCCTTAAATCTATTTCTCACTTCTACTGTATAATCATATGGGATTTGATTTAGGTTATACCTGAATGGTCTAGTGGTTTTCCCTACTTTCTTCAATTTCAGTCTGAATTTGGCAATAAGGAGTTCATGGTCTGAGCCACAGTCAGCTCCTGGTCTTGTTTTTGCTGACTGTATAGAGCTTCTCCATCTTTGGCTGCAAAGAATATAATCAATCTGGTTTCGGTGTTGACCATCTGGTGATGTCCATGTATAGAGTCTTCTCTTGTGTTGTTGCAAGAGGGTGTTTGTTATGACCAGTGCATTTTCTTGGCAAAACTCTATTAGTCTTTGCCCTGCCCTGCCCTTCATTCTGTATTCCAAGACCAAATTTGCCTGTTACTTCAGGTGTTTCTTGACTTCCTACTTTTGCATTCCAGTCCCTTATAATGAAAAGGACATCTTTTTTGGGTGTTAGTTCTAAAAGGTCTTGTAGGTCTTCATAGAACCGTTCAACTTCAGCTTCTTCAGTGTTACTGGTTGGGGCATAGACTTGGATTACTGTGATATTGAATGGTTTGCCTTGGAATGAACAGAGATCATTCTGTCATTCTTGAGATTGCATCCAAGTACTGCATTTCGGACTCTTTTGTTGACCATGATGGCTACTCCATTTCTTCTGAGGGATTCCTGCCCACAGTAGTAGATATAATGGTCATCTGAGTTAAATTCACCCATTCCAGTCCATTTTAGTTTGCTGATTCCTAGAATGTTGACGTTCACGCTTGCCATCTCTTGTTTGACCACTTCCAATTTGCCTTGATGCATGGACCTGACATTCCAGGTTCCTATGCAATATTGCTCTTTATAGCATTGGACCTTGCTTTTATCACCAGTTACCTCTCCTTAATATCTGAAGATCATTTTCTGCCTCCCCCACCACCACATGACCATCAGGTGTCCTGAGAAATCACTAAAGAATTCAGCCTAATTATTATAATGCCCAATTGTAGTTTTTCATAGTATCATTTAAAAATCAGCTTATCAAAACAGCTAAATAAGTGTAATGATGTGAGGAGTATTATTTTAGGTTGAGGGAGAGATCAGTCAAGGAGAATCTGTCATTCATTTCTTGGTAACTGGCTTCATGCATTCCTCCCACCGCCTTGGTGAGAGTCCATCTGTGTCTGTTGCAATGACTGTTTTAAATCTCTCATCTTCCAGGTCAACTGTTGTATCACAATCCAGAGGAAGTAGTCTGGCTTCATAATGTGACTTAGTAGAAAGCAGCATGCCATATTCTGTGAGCCACATATGGTCTGAGGGTTGTAGGATGAATATCACTATGAGATTCTGGATCCAGTGATACTGAAAAAAATCTGTTTTTCTCAATTCCCTGTGTTTTCAAAAATTGGGACAAGAATGTTTGGTTTCCAAGCTGTCTATGTAAAAGTGATTGCCTGATGTCCTCCAGTTCAACCAACTCATACAACAAAAATGAAAAAGGCCACAAATAAAACAATTTCATATATTGCCTTTATGGGGAAATTTGTACCTGAAGGAAAGGATCCAATTTCCATTACTTAAATTAGCTCTTAGTGTAGCTTTAATATACATCTTTTCCAGTGAAATCATTGAGTAGTGTGCTTGAATACATATCAGAAACAAACCAGCCCTTTCTTATTCCATTGCATAATTCCCATAACAATACTGAAAATAAATGCACTCACCAAATTTTTTTGTTTTCTTTTGGGAAAGCAAACTGTTTGAATGAGAGAAATAATGCAGCTTACTTTCAGAAATGGAAATAGTTTTGTTTAGAATTGTCAAAAATGTATGCTATTTGCATATGATATTTTGAATTTTGGTCAAATGGAATACTTAAGCCATCTAACTGATACTATAGACTCTTAAAATTTTTTTTTTTTATTGAAGTATAGTTACTTTACAATGTTGTGTTAGTTTCTGCTGTACAACAAAGTGAAATCAGCCATATGGGTATATCTATCCCCTCCCTGGGTAAGCTTCCTCCCCTAAATCCCATCCCTCTTGGCCATCACGGAGCACCAAGCTGAACTCCCAGTGCTATAGAGCAGCTTCCCACTAGCTATCTATTTTACACACGGCAGTGTATATATGTCAGTGTTCTTCTCCCAATTCTTCCCACTCTCCCCTTCCTTTGATATGTCCACCTGGTTGTTGGCTAAGATCAAGTGAGGGTACTATATATTCTTACAGGATGGGACCTTCCCATGTTGAAGACTCAGTGGATTAAAGCCTCTCAGGTGGCGAGAGACACACTGAGAAGAGCTAAAGGCTGAGGCTGCCCAGCTGTGTTTTTGATTGAGTCTTGGAAAACTCTCATTTCCATTGTTGACATTCTTTCTCTTTAAAAATAGTTCTCATCCTTGAATCCTAATGAAACAGTAAAGCTTATTAAAAAACAAGAACAACAACAACATAATATACAGTTTCCTGGTATATTTGTTACAAAAAAAAAAAAAAAAAGCTTTGAAAACAGAATTTGTCACCAGCTAGTAGGAAATGGCAGCCCACTCCAGTATTCTTGCCTGGAGAATTCCACGGAGAGAGGAGCCTGGTGGGCTACAGTCCATGGAGTCGCAGAGAGTCAGACATGACTGAGTGACTAACTTTCT
>NW_011495034.1:10909354-10943698 GCF_000754665.1 Bison bison bison | reverse complement strand
AACTTTCTGAAAAGCATAGAACTAGTCTGTACACTGGAGAAGGCAATGGCACCCCACTCCAGTACTCTTGCCTGGAAAATCCCATGGACGGAGGAGCCTGGTGGGCTGCAGTCCGTGGGGTCGCTGAGAGTTGGACATGACTGAGCGACTTCACTTTCACTTTTCACTTTCATGCATTGGAGAAGGAAATGGCAAGCCACTCCAGTGTTCTTGCCTCGAGAATCCCAGGGACAGGGGAGCCTGGTGGGCTGCAGTCCATGGGGTTGCTGAGTCAGACACGACTGAAGCGACCTAGCAGTCTATACACAGGTACCAAAGTTTTCTCCCTTAGCTCTTTCAGGAGTAATTTTCCATACTTCCTATACTTCTTCACATTGCTGGGCTAAGAGAACAAAATGCATATCATCATCATGTCCACTTAAATATTAATCACATAAAATTGTGCGGATTGCTGAGTGGGTCAGGATATGATACATTTCTTTCAGGCCTATTGCTTTATTTCCTTCAGATTCTTTATATTTGAGCGAACTGCTTATTCTAGGAGATAGAGTTAAGGAATTAAGATGATTGAGGCTGCATAATTAGACTAAGGACAGATTTAAGGAAATTTTCTTTTCTTCTAGCTAAAGTCTGGATTAGTGGGCAAGCTACCATGTTCTATTACACAGTTAGTATAGTCAGATCTGGTATTCCAATTTCAGGCTTGTACCACCTTTTAAAATCTACTTAGCCATTTTAAGTCTTTCATAGTCAAAAGAAACACCCAAATTTATTTCAAAAGAAAGAGAGATATTCAGGCTGAGGATCCTCAGCCATCTATCTCCCCACATCTTAAGTCATTTTCATTTGGTCATGGGAATGAAGGATGCTTCTGACCAGATCTGTTTTTCTATCTCTTCCAGTACTCTGCTCTGGCAGCCACCCTCTTTCTGTCTCAGCTTTTCCTATGCTCTAGTTCCAGCCTCTCTCCCCGGGATGTCTTTTCCCTTTGACATGCTCAGATATTTCATATGATATAGTCACATGTTACAAACGCATGTCTAGAGATAAAAGAAAAATAAAAGGAAAGCTATTTTCTTAACCTCTAGATCCTCCTTGAGCTATGCCTTATTTCTCTTCTGTTTTTCCAAACCAAGCAATTTGAATGAATTGTCTCAACTCACTGACCCTGTTTTTTCTATGTTTATTACTTCATTAAGGTATATTGCAGCCAGGTGCACATATCTTAAATATACAGTCTGGTAAGTTTCGATTAATATAGACACCAAAGTAACCACCACTCCATTCAAGTTACAGAAATTTTCATTACCCCTGAAATTTTCCTCATGCTCCTTTACAGTAAATCCCTGCCCTACCTTTCTCTACAATTACTTGTCGGGTTGCTTTAACTGTAGATTATAAATCTCCTTTTTTCCTTCCAATTTTGAAAATAACCTCAAAACTTACAAAAATTATGTAAGCACAATACAAAAACTTCTTTTCCTAAGCTCTTTGAAATTAAATTACCAACCTGTTGCCCCGTCAAGTCTGAATATTTCAGTATGTGTTTTTCCCCAACAAAGACATTTTCCTAAAGGACCACAATGAAACCATCAGAATTAGAAATGAATTGCAGCAACACTAATGCCTAATCCTCAGGATCCATTCAAGTATCACGCATAAATGTCAGTTGCAGCAAAAGAATCCAGATCCGGATCATGTACTGCATTTAGTTTTCTGTCTCTTTTAGTTACTTTTAATCTGGAACTGTCCTCAGTCTTTTCTTGAATGTTAATCACTCTGCAACTTTAAAAAGTACAGGCCAATTATTTTATAAATTGTCTCTCACTTTGGTTTGCTTAGCATTTCCTCATGATTCTGTGTTCTCATGGCATCGTATCAGTGGCTCATGACTGTAATTTGTCCCATTATTGATGATCATGTTGATCACTTGATTAAGGTGCTAATTTTCAGGCTTCTCCACCATAAATTACTCTTGTTCCCTTTGTAATTAATGAACATTTCTTGAGGAGGTAATTTGAGTCTGTGTAAATATCCCATTTCTCATCAAACTTTAAAATTTTGTATTTTAAAATTTATATGTATAAAATCTGGTTTTCTACTTTATTGAATTAAAATTTTACTATGATCTTACTATTGAATTTAAATCTTTAACTATAATAAATCTTTAATGCTCATATTGGCAAAGATTTGGCCAGTGACAGCTCCTTCAAACTGACTTCTTTTTCTTTTTGACATGTTTTCATCTTTCCTTGATACTTATTTTCTGGCACGACAGACAGTCCTTCTACTGCCACAGGCCTGGAATCAAATATTTCTCCAAAGCTCCTGGATTCCTTTTAGAGGGAAATGCAATTTAGTAAGAAAGACCTGGTTGTGCTCATGGCAGTTGGTGTGTCACTGCTTCCAGTTTCCCTCACTGGACAGAACTAGGGAATATATGCAAGTGTACGTGCTTACACACATGCATTTATATTTATTTGTATTTTTCTCTATATACTGAAAATCATGAGTTCACACTGAAACTTCCAATTACAGTTCAGCACCCCAGAGTTCATTCTAGTTTTCTCCTTTTTCATGTCTGTAGCTCCATTCTGATGGTGAGATATAGGATCTCATTATTCTTAACATTTTTACTTAATTTGTTGAATTCTCCTCTGTATAACCCAGCTCATTCTTGGTACTGCCTTCTCTCCATATGGGAATTCTCCTCAGAGCCACTCAGACTCAGACTCGTGTGCTGCGCTGCCATTTCCATGCCCTCCTCCACGTGTGAAGCTCTGAGAACTCGCTGAAGCACCCCCTCCACTTGCATGTTCTACTTCTCACACCATTTTGTTGTCGCTTAGTCACTAGGTCGTATTTGACTCTTTTGCGAATCTTGCTAGGTTCCTCTGTCCGTGGGATTTCTCAGGCAAGAATACTGGAGTGGGTTGCCATGCCCTCCTCCAGGGGATCTTCCAGGGATTGACCCTGTGTCTCTTACGTCTCCTGCATTGGCAGGTGGGTTCTTTACCAATGAGCCACTAGGGGAGCCTCTCACCCCACTTGGGATTCAACATTCTGTGCTGGCAGGTGCTACCTCTCCCACATGGACACTCTCCTCATTCTGCCTGTCTGCTGACACTTAGACCAGGCCACTTTTCTGGGTGGAACGCTACCTCACTTTGAATGGGTGCCAAAACCTCATGATGGGCCATCTTCTCCAGCTCTGCCAACATGGATGTCTATTTTCCCCATTGTTTGGTCTTTGATACCTGAACCTGTCTGCTACTCATATACTACACTGGTACTCATATACTATTAGCTACTCATATACTACTAGCTACTCACATATTATCCTTGCCTCCCTGTCACTCTCCTCACCCACATATGGCTCTGACACACTGTTCCTTGCCACTGCAATCAGTCCTCACCCAAACCTTAGTCTGATGCCTATCTGGCTTGGCCCCAACACAAGCTTTTTGGATTGAATTGTTTAGGAGAGAAAGGGAATAAACAGGAATTACTGTGAACTTAATCATCCTCCCCAACCCACTGGCAAATTTGTAGTTTGGATCCCTAACATCCAATGTGACTATAGGTGGAGATTGGGCCCTTAAGAATTTTAAGGTTAAAGGAGGTCATAAGGGTAGGGCCCTAATCCAATAGTACTGATATTTTTATAGGAGACATCAGAGAAAAGATCATTTGACAACACAGCAAGAAGACAGCTATTTATAAGCCCAGGAGAGAAGCCTCAGGAGAAACCAAATCTGTTAACACCATGTTCTTGACCTTATAACCACTCAGAACTATGAGAAATATACTTCACCATTGTTTAAACCACTCAGTCTGTGGTGTTTCATAATGGCAGCCCTAGAAGACTGATACAGGAAGATAAAAGGAAGGAGAAATAAAGATGGACATGCTTCCTCTGTGTTGGAGAAGGCAATGGCACCCCACTCCAGTACTCTTGCCTGGAAAATCCCATGGATGGAGGAGCCTGGTAGGCTGCAGTCCATGGGGTCGCTAAGAGTTGGACAATACTGAGCGACTTCACTTTCACTTTTCACTTTCATGCATTGGAGAAGGAAATGGCAACCCACTCCACTGTTCTTGCCTGGAGAATCCCAGGGACGGGGGAGCCTGGTGGGCTGCCGTCTCTGGGATCACACAGAGTCGGACACGACTGAAGTGACTTAGCAGCAGTAGCAGTAGTAGCAGTGTAATGTAAAGCTGCTTTAAGCTGCTTCAGTCATCATGGTGATGCTGGACCTCCCTTTATCAAAACCGTTATGAATTTTCAAATATAAATGTAAGATTTTAATGGACATCACTATAATATAGTACCCTCAGCTCCCCCTTCTTTAAAATTTAGTCATTTTTTACTTTTTTAAAAATAAAAAAATTCCAGCTTTATTGAGGTAAACATTGTGTAAGTTTAAGATGTACTCTGTTGTTTGATACACTTGTATATTGCAAAACAATTACTACCATATTTTAATTAACACCTCCATCACATCATGTAACTCCAATTTCATTTTCTGTGGTGAGAACACTGAAGGTCTACTCTCTTAGTAACTTTAAAGTACATACTACAGTATTATTAACTGTAATCATTATTCTGTACTTAGAATTATCTATCTTATAGCTAGAAATTTGTACCCTTTCACTAACATCTCTGCATTTTCCCCACTCTGGTAACCTCTGTTAACTTTTGTATTTTATACCACTAACAAAAATTAACTTGAAATGGATTAAAGTTACAAACATAGACCTGAATCCATGAGTTTTAGAAGAATGCATAGAGGAAAAGCTTTTTGACATTGGTCTTGGCAATGATTTTTTTTTTTTTTTTTTGATATGACACCAAAAGCACAGTGATGTTTCTGTTTGACTACATCAAACGAAAAAGCTTCTGCACAGCAAAAGAAACAATCAGAATGAAATGGCAACCTTTATAAAGGGTGAAAATATTTGCAAATCGTCTATCTGATTAGGAATTAATATCCAAAATACACAAGGGACTCCTATAACTCAATAGCAAAAAATAAGTAATACAATTACAAAATGGTCAGAAAAACTAAGACATTTTTCTAAAAAAAGAAAAATATACAAATAGCCAACAGGTACATATGAAAGGAGCTCAGCATCACTAATCATTAGGGAAATGTGAATCAAAGTCATAATGAAATCTCCTCACCCCTTGCCTGAATGACTGTCATCAAAAAGACAAGAAGTAGGAAGTCTTGGTAAATTTGTAGAGAATAGGAAACTCATGTGCATTTTTTGGTGGGAATGTACATTGCTGTATCCACTCCGGAAAACAATATGGAGGTTCTTCAAAGAATTAAAAATAGAGCTACCATGCTGTCTGACAATCCTATTTCTGAATTCTATATCCATAGGAAATAAAAACAGGATATCAAAGAGATATCTGCACTCCCATGTTCATTGTAGCATTATTCACAGTGGCCAAGGTATGGTAACAAGTGTCAGTCAAGAGATGAATAGATAAGGAATATGTATGTGTATGTAATGTATATATAATATATTGAAATATTGTATAATGTATTATTCTGCCATGAGGAAGAAGGAAATCTTGCCCTCACACCACTTTATTCATAATGTCTTGTAATCTATCCCCACAAATCTACAGAATCATTCTTTTGAAACTGATGCATTTTCTTGTCAACCGGGGCCATATTTTTGGTTTCCAGAACTCCTCTCCGTGGTCTCTGACTGACAGTGCATGTAGTATCAGCGCAAACAATGGGAAATACTCTCTTATCTGTGGTACTCTTTGCAGTGAGCACTGGCAGGGAAGGCAGGAAGTACCTGCTGCAAACGGAAGTAGACTCTCTATTGCTCTTGGAACTTAAGCAAGTGAGATTTAGCAGCAGCTTCTTTATAAAGCTGCCTAATTAGAAGTAGTAATCTGTCTGCTGGCCGGTTAAGAGGCCCATGTACTTCTGCTAGGCTACATTTTTAAAGACTTCTGGGACCCAGGCCAATGTCTGTCAGGAGAAGGGTTTTGTCTTTCTCAGAACAAAGGAGTATCTCAAAGAGCATTGCTCAAGCCAAGTCACTGGTCTAGGCAATCAACATTTTCATGTGAATGTCTCAAAGTATCTTGTATTTAAGAGGGTTATATGAAAATGCATGTTGTGTGTGTGTGCTTATGTACACACACACACACACACACACACACACACACACATATATATATAAATAAATAAATATATATATATATAAATTCTTATACCTGTTTGTCCTTTTGAAAGCTCTATTTTAATTAACGACACCGACATTTCTCTAGTTGCCCAAATCTAGGAATAGTTTTCTCTTTCTTTCTTCCATATCCAGTTAGTAACAGTGTCTTACTGATTTTGCCTCCTTAATATATCTCCTGTCAGTCAACTGCTCTCTATCCCCATATTCACAGCCTTAGTTCAAACCTCCAACCTTTCTTAGTTGGATTACTAAAATGAATTATTAGATGTTTTCTCTCTTCTCTAAGTTTATTGTCTATTTCAAGAGAGACATTATTAGAATATTTGATGGGTTGTAGAAAAAGTGTGTTAGTTGCTCAGTCGTGTCTTGACTCTTTGTGACCCCATGGACTATTAGTTCACCAGGCTCATCTGTCTGTGGAATTCTCTAGACAGAAATGGTGGAGTGGGTAGCCGCTCCTTTCTCCATAGGATCTTCCCAACCCAGGGATTAAACCTAGGTCTCCTGGATTGCTTCAATATACATATACCTAACTCATCAATAATATACAAATGCCTAACCCAGCAAATGGGCTTCCCTGGTGGTTTAGACAGTACAAATCCCACCTACAACGCAGGAGACGTGATTTGGATCTCTGGGTTGAGAAGATCCCTTGGAGAAAGGAATGGCAGCCCACTCCAGTATTCTTTCTTGGAGAATCCGATGGACAGAGGAGACTGGCAGACTACAGTCCATGGGGTCGCCAAGAGTTGGACATGACTCAACAACTAAGCATGCACTCCTGGACTGCACACAGATTCCTTACCGTCTGAGCCATCAGGGAAACCTATTTGATAGGTTAGGTATATGTATATTGTTGCAAGTGGGAGATGACCCTGTAAGCCCCATAATCCAACATTTCCCACCATTCCCAGGAACAGTGTGATATAATATCTAGATATTCCAGAATAAAATAAGAGCATAGGAAATGTGGCTGTTATGGTTAATTTGGCTGGCTAGGAGGTGCCCATATGAAATATCATTTCTGGGTTTGTCTGTGAGTGTCTTTCCAGATGAGACCCAATAAAGTAGATCACCTCCCCAAATGTGTGGCCATTATCCAATCCATTGTGGGCTTGAATAGAACAAAAGGAAGAGAAAGGAGGAATTCTCTTTTTGCTTCCTTCCTGCGTGCTTGAATTGGGACATCTCATCTTACTTTCTACAGCCCTTGGACTGGGATTTAAGCCACTGGCTGTCCTTTAGGCACTCAGACTTGGACTGAATTATATCACAGGCTTTTTTGTGTCTCCAGTTTGCAGACACCAAATTGTGGAACTTCTCAGATTCTGTAACTGTGTAAGCCAATAAATACCTCATGACTTTTTTTTTCTCTCTCTCCCCCTCTACTTCTCTCTCCCTCTCTCTATGTGTGTGTATCTTCTACTGATTTTGTTTCTCTGGAAACCCCTGACTAATACAGTGGCAGAATTATACCACTGTACATGAATTCAGTTAATTAAATTGTTTAATTTGCTTGTGACATTGTAAACACTAATTTTTTCATCAAAATAGAACTAAAAAAATGCACATTACCATATTGTGGACAGTCCTACTACTTAAGTTCAGCTATTTATTTCCCCACCCCATACAACTCTTTCTTACCTCTCCAGCACCATGGTGGCTCATCTGAATTGTGCATGAACTGTACAAAATAGTAAAAAATAATTGTATATACTTAAAAGGGATTTTTCTAAAGCACTTTGGTGCCTCTGGCCCTGGCTCTGAGTATCTTTACATCTTGATGAGGCTCTTCCATGCTTAGGTCTCTGACTGATATTCTGCTGGAGGAATATCAGTACAGATGTGGAATCCAGAAGGGACTAAAGCATGCATCGAAATGAATATAGCCATGAATTCCAAATAGAGAGAGATAATCAAGCAAAAATAACACTATGAAAATTAAATGTGGTTATATATATTTGGAGAGAGCTCCTGGTTTAGTGCTTGACCCATGGTAGAAAGTCAGTTAATGTTAAAAGAACTGGTGAGCAGTTGTGAAGATGTGCCACCAGCTTCAATGATGGAGTGTGAGGCTGGCAGAGTTTGCAGGGCCTGGTGCCTACCTGGGCTGGCTTAAAGGTCTGTCATTGCACAGCCGTGTATCTTTTATGTCTAGCACAACATCTAATTCATATGGTATTCTGGTTGGACGTGTTTGCCTGTATAAATTTTTCACTGGCTATATAGAAAATATACGTACTCTTTGGCATTATTTTTCCACTGACTAGGGGATTGGGTACACTTTGTCTCAGTGACTTAAGTCACTCTGCCATCATCTCTTTACTATCTGTTTCTTCAGGTAAGTGCCTCTCACAGGTGAAGAACGACAACTGTGACTGCATGAATTTCCAGTCTCACGTGAGAGAGATGCCCTTTTAGAACTGCAGTGTTCTTAGTAGGTCTTTGGCTTGAATTCCCTTCTCCACAGCAGATGTTAATTTCACCTGGACTTAGTTTCAGGATTTACTAAGTTTCCAAGGCCCCTGTAACATTGTTGTTTCTGGCAGCTAAAAACACTCAATTTTGTTCCCTTTTCCAGTATATTTTGGCAAGAGTTAAAGAACAACAGAGCAGCATGTAATGAAGAGTTTGAGCTCCTATTTTGGTACAGGTATTGGACCGAAAACAGGGGCATTGTCAGAGGTCCCCACAGCTTGTTTATACATACCTATCACTTTATGACACTTAAACCCTAAGATACGGAAGCAACCAACTTCCTGCAGATTTCTTATCTTCAGAGCAGTGGGTGTGATCTTAAGCAGCCAACACTGCGCATATGTTCCTAAGGGTCAAAGGAAGATTCTGAGCCAAGAATGACTGCAAAAGCCAATCTCTTCATACCTTGTCTCTCAGGTGGCCGCACTAAATATGGCCCTCTGTAGGGTTAATTAAATAAAATGAAAAACACAGTGGAACATTAAGAGATGAAATAGCAGATACTGTGTAGAAGAATGTCTGATGGTGATTTGATCTCAGTAGGAAATTTTGAAGAAAATCCCTGACAAAATTTTCATTAGGACATCATCAAATTGGTCAGCATGTGTTTCCAATTATGGGTTATCTACTCCAGAAATTGTAAGCCGAAAGAAATACACTTAGGCTTCTGGCTTATGGAAGCAAATATTAAATATAATGTTTATTGAATGTCAACTTTTTATCTTGCATATTATGCAGAGTCCTCAAATTACTAGGAAGCCTTCAGTAATCGTAGATTTTCAACCTAGCATGTTTCTTGCTTTAGCTTCCAATGACCATATTTACTTACCAACACTTAGCACAGACCACAACATAATCTCTGCTTTTAAACTTAAAATTTTTTATTATACTATTTTGCCTATTACAATACCATTTGTGGGGGTAGAATACCTCTCTAGGCTTTCTATAATAGTAATATTTCTACACATTAGTTGACTGAAAATGAAATACTTTCTCACTGAGATAAAAACTAAAGCATTCGTTAATGATTATAATACTCCCACAGATGACACAATGCAGAGATTCTTATTTCAGCTGAAATTTAAAATTTAGAAACATAAATCATTACAGAGTAAAATCCCTTGCCTATCATATAGCCAGGTGCAACATGCAAATGTATAATTTAAATAAGCTTTTATTTTTTAAATACAGAATACTTCCAGTTATGTTAGTATTCTGTCCTAACTACTCTTTAACAGATAGATGTTCCTTCTTATAGGGAAGAAAAAAAGATAATTAAGGATCCTGTTGTTGTTCAGTCCCTAAGTCGTGTCCGATTCTTTGTGGCCCCATGAACTGACAGAGAAAAATGCCCACCGTGCCAGGCTTCCCTGTCCTTCACTATATCCCAGAGTTTGTTCAAACACATGTCCATTGAGTCAGTGATGATGCCATTGTCTGTCTCCCACTTCTTCTTTTGTCCTCAATCTTTCAAGCATCAGAGTCTTTTCCAGTGAGTCAGGTCTTCACATTGGGTGGCCAAAGTATTGAAGCTTCAGCATCAGTCCTTCCAATCAATATTCAGGACTAATTTTCTTTAGGATTGACTGGTTTGATCTCTTTACTGTCCAAGGGTCTCTCAAGAGTCTTCTCCAACACCACAGTTCAAAACCATCAGTTCTTCAGTGCTCAGCCTTCTTTATGGTCCAACTCTCACATCCATACATGACTAATGGGAAAACCATAGTTTTGACTAGATGGACCTTTGCTGCAAAGTGCTGATGTCTCTGCTTTTTAATATGTTGTCTAGGTTTGGCATAGCCTTTCTTCCAAGGAACATGCGTCTTTTAATTTCATGGCTGCAATGATTTTGCAATGATTTTGGAGCCCAAGAAAATAAAGTCTGTCACTGTTTCCATTGTTTCCCCATCTATTTGCCATGAAATAATGGGACCAGATGCCATGATCTTAGTTTCTTGAATATTGTTTCAAGCCAGCTTTTCATTCTCCTTTTTCACCCTCATCAAGAGGCTCTTTAGTTCCTCTTTGCTTTCTGCCGTTGAAGTGGTGTCATTTGCATATCTGAGGTTGTTGACATTTCTCCCGACATTCTTGATTCCAGCTTGTGAGTCTTACAGCCCAGTATTTCGCATGATTAAGGATCCTAGTCTTTCAAAAACAGGTTTACTTTATGAAAATAAAAGTAAATGTTAATAATGTGAACTGTTAATAATATGAAAAGTAAATGTACCTGTGGCGGATTCATTTTGATATTTGGCAAAACTAATACAATTTGTAAAGTTTAAAAATAAAATAAAATTAAAAAAAATAAAATAATAACAACATTAATATCCATAGACTGTACATACAGTGAGGCAAAATATCACAGGTGTACTTGACATTGAACCATAGCCATTGCTGTGAGCTTGGTCTTCCACATGCACTGGTGCTCATCAAGTGTCTGCAATTCATGCAGTTCAGTACAAATATTTATGGGTGTTTTCCAGTCATTTTATAAAACACTACAACTTTCTGTCTATCACAGAGCATCTCAGATGATTACACAAAGACTGTTAGAAGCATCACATAATGCATTTGTGCATGCAGTTTTGTTCCTATGTAGATCAAAACTTGGAGAACATTGAAAAACACTGAACCAGGAGTCAGACAACTAAATAGCATTGGTACTTGTTGGATGTATGCCAGTCTTTCAACACTTCAATTTCCATTCCTAATATTTAAAACGAGAGATAGTAATAACTTCTCAGCTGCATGAGGACTTATTGAGAGAATATGTGTTTGAAAATTCTTTGTATATTCTAAAGTGTAGCCTCATTATTTTACATATTGTCATAGACTGAAAATGTCCTCCCAAAATTGATATGTTGAACTCTTAATGCCCAGTGTGATGATGTTAGAAGGTAGGGCTGGCTTTTAGGCAGTAGTTAGGTCATAAGAATGGGACAAACATAGGTAAGATTAGTGTCTTTATAAGAAAAAGCATGAGAGAGCTTGGTTTTCCCTCTGTCTTTGCTCTGTGAGGAAATCAGAAAGAGGGCTATCACCAGAAACCCACTCAGATGCTAACATGCCACTTTGGTTCAGGTTTACACTGATATTTCTGATAACCTTCATAATACATTAACTATTGCAAATGTCTTCTGTCAATCTGGTTAACCATCTCAACCTAGAATAAGTATGCATTATACGCAGAAGGATTTAAAAGTTCAGTTCAGTTCATTCACTCAGTTGTGCCTGACTCTTTGCAACCCCATGAATTGCTGCACACCAGGCCTTCCTGTCCATCACCAACTCTCGGAGTTCACTCAAACTCATGTCCATCGAGCAGTGATGCCATCCAGCCATCTCATCCTCTGTCGTCCCCTTCTCCTCCTGCCCCCAATCCCTCCCAGCATCAGAGTCTTTTCCAATGCGTCAACTCTTTGCATGAGGTGGCCAAAATACTGGAGTTTCAGCTTTAGCATCATTCCTTCCAAAGAAATCCCAGGGCTGATCTCCTTCAGAATGGACTGGTTGGATCTCCTTGCAGTCCAAGGGACTCTCAAGAGTCTTCTCCAACACCATAATTCAAAAGCATCAATTCTTCGGTGCTCAGCTTTCTTCACAGTCTAACTCTCTCATCCATACATGACCACTGGAAAAACCATAGCCTTGACTAGACGGACCTTTGTTGGCAAAGTAATGTCTCTGCTTTTGAATATGTTGTCTAGTTTGGTCATAACTTTCCTTCCAAGGAGTAAGTGTCTTTTAATTTCATGGCTGCAGTCACCATCTGCAGTGATTTTGGAACCCCAAAAAATAAAGTCTGACACTGCTTCCACTGTTTCCCCATCTATTTTCCATGAAGTGATGGGACCAGATGCCATGATCTTCATTTTCTGAATGTTGACCTTTAAGCCAACCTTTTCACTCTCCTCTTTCACTTTATCAAGAGGCTCTTTAGCTCCTCTTCACTTTCTGCTATAAGTGGGGTATCATCTGCATATCTGAGGTTATTGATATTTCTCCTGGCAATCTTGATTCCAGCTTGTGCTTCTTCCAGCCCAGAGTTTCTCATGATGTACTCTGCATTACGTTAAATAAGCAGGGTGACAATATACAGCCTTGATGTACTCCTTTTCCTATTTGGAACCAGTCTGTTGTTCCATGTCCAGTTCTAACTGATGCTTCCTGACCTGCATACGGGTTTCTCAAGAGGCAGATTAGGTGATCTGGTATTCCCATCTCTTTCAGAATTTTCCACAGTTTATTGTGATCCACACAGTCAAAGGCTTTGGCATAGTCAATAAAGCAGAAATAGATGTTTTTCTGGAACTCTCTTCCTTTTTCCATGAACCAGCAGATGTTGGCAATTTGATCTCTGGTTCCTCTGCCTTTTCTAAAACCAGCTTGAACATCTGGAAGTTCACGGTTCACATATTGCTGAAGGCTGGCTTGGAGAATTTTGAGCATTACTTTACTAGCGTGTGAGATGAGTGCAATTGTGTGGTAGTTTGAGCATTCTTTGGCATTGCCTTTCTTTGGGATTGGAATGAAAACTGACCTTTTCCAGTCCTGTGGTCACTGCAGAGTTTTCCAAATTTGCTGGCATATTGAGTACAGCACTTTCACAGCATCATCTTTCAGGATTTGAAATAGCTCAGCTGGAATTCCATCACCTCCACTAGCTTTGTTCATAGTGATGCTTCCTAAGGCCCACTTGACTTCGCTTTCCAGGATGTCTGGCTCTAGGTGAGTGATCACACCATCATGATTATGTGGGTCGTGAAGCTCTTTTTTGTACAGTTCTTCTGTGTATTCTTGCCTCCTCTTCTTAATATTTTCTGCTTCTGTTAGGTCCATACCATTTCTGTCCTTTATCAAGCCCATCTTTGCATGAAATGTTCCCTTGGTATCTCTAATTTTCATGAAGAGATCTCTAGTCTTTCCAATTCTGTTGTTTTCCTCTATTTCTTTGCATTGATCGCTGAGGAACGCTTTCTTATCTCTTTTTGCTATTCTTTGGAACTCTGCATTCAGATGCTTATATCTTTCCTTTTCTCCTTTGCTTTTCACTTCTCTTCTTTTCACAGCTATTTAAAGTTAGAGTGGCCCATAAAGGCCACTTGCAGACTAGATCCAAGAGCTACATAAATGACTGCTTTTGTTGAATGAAGTAAAACCTCAATAGAAAGATGTGATGGGTAGTTGTTCCACAAAATTAGTACCTTATGTTTAGAACTATGTTTTGTGTAATACCATTGCACAAAAGGACAAAACTAATTAACCAATTGTAAGTTTCATCTGTCTTCATCCAGGCCATTTTTTAATAACTGGAGAGTAGTCAGGTTAGATGTGGTGATGTGACATTTATGAAGTTGCCTCTGTATGTCCAATGTGCATGATTTCAGCAAAATGATTTAGGATTCCTGTCCTACAGGGATTCTGGATGCTAGGTAATGTTGAAAGGCTTCAAACCAAAATGTACTGCATATCTGCACACGTCATGCAAGGCAAACACCTTGATAATTTGTTTCTCTGTTTTATGGAAATTGGAAACTGAAAATTTATTGTCTCACAATGTGGGGTATTTTAAAAATATAAATGGCACTTTTGGGTTCTCAAATATTTTAGCTATGCATAGGAATCTGATCTGACTCACCAGATTATTTGACTAAATATTCATATGATTGTATAGATGCAATAGTTTGTGTTATCAGTGTTTAAGAGGTGTATGTACTATGTGCCATCTATGGGCAAATTTTTATTATTTTCATTCCTACATAAATCTGAAGTAAATCAGGCAATTTGACACACACACTGGCACTTAAGTATAATACAGTATATTCTAATGCAATTTAACTATGGTAAGGTAAAGATAACATATATATCTTTGGATATATATGCTTGGAAATTCATTTTGCTTGTTTTAAATGAATAAATTAGGGTTGATGGTTTCATTGTTAATGAATGACCAAACTAACTTTTCCCATCTCCATCTTTTACTGTTAAATCGTCTGCAGTTCACATCCAAACTGTTATATTTGACTGGACATTTAATTTTTATCATTTTTTTATTTTGACCTTGCCATGCAACTTGTGGGATCTTAGTTCCCTGGCCAGGATTGAACCAGGCCCTCAGCAGTGAAAGCATGGAGTCCTAACCACTGGACTGCCAGGGAATTCCCACAGACATTTCATTTCTATAAGGCCAGTGTCACTACACGATTGTTCAAGCAAAATAATATGAAATGTCTAGTTTAAGTGGAAGGAATCATGAAAAGGACAATGGAAACAGAGACCAAAAAGAGGAGGAAAGAGGGGAAGAAGAGAAAGAAGAGATTGAAGGAGAATGTAGAGAAGAATAAAGGGATTGCTGAGCAGGAAGAGGATTTTTGTTAGAGAAGTGAGAGTTGACCAGGAGGAAGAAGAGCCTTTCTCTACTCTGTCTAGTTTGAAATAACAGTGACCTTGAACTGTTCCTGCTGCCATGGTGACATTCCTTTTTAGTAACACTCTCTGCTCGGGTCCTCAGAAGTTCTGCCACTTAACCTTAGCCTTTTCGCTTTTCTTATTCCATGTGGCTTGGGATTCCTCCACCTCACTATCATTTGTCACCCACTGGGGAAGAAGCTGGCACTGTTCTGCTTGTGCTTCCATAATAATATGTCATAAATTGGGTTGCTTAAACAATAGAAATGTTATCTTTTCACACTTCTGGGGTCCAGAAGTTCCAGATCAGATCTAGGTCTTGACCAATTTGGGTTCTGGTGAGATCTCTTTTTCTGGCTTGCAGATGGCTATCTTCTTGCTTTATCTTTACATAAATTTTTTTCTGACCCTGCTAGGGGTGGAGGAAGGGTGATGAGAGGATCTCTCTTTCTTTTCTTGTAAGACCACCAGTCCAATCAGATTCAGGCACCAACTTTATGACCTTGTTTAACCTTCATAATCTCCTGTTTCCAAACATAGTCACATGGGGTTGGGGCTTCATCATATGAATTGAAAATTGTGTATAATTCAGTCCATAACTGAAGTCTCTTTCCATGCTACTAGAAGAAAATCAACTTCACTCTCCTATAAATAAGTCAGGAAAATACTCTGCTGTCTTTCTACTTCGCCAATTCCTACTGATATGGTTAATTGTCTGACATATGGCTCCCTAAACCTTCAAACAAGACATACACTTACTTGTATGTCTCCAGATATGTAGATTTATATGAAAATACCCCAAACTGTCAAATAAAATGGCTTTGAAATTCTGGACCATCCTTGTAGCTGAAAAGATTTTCTTTTCTGTTGTTAGAGCTACTTTGATTGCTGGTCACTTATTCTTATCTATAGTTCCTGGTGACTATGAATTTGCTTGAGTTTTGCATATTACATCAGGAAAGCCACTTACGTATTTGTGTCAACTGCTTATCTGTCAAGATGTTACCTTTCCCAGAATTTTTAGGTTTTTCAAGTGTCCTGCTTTCCTACCCAGAAATCCTACTTGATGTCTTACCTGGGCTTTTAACCCATTAGTTATCAAATGTTGGTAGGCTTTTGTCCACTTTTTAAGGCCATTCATAAACATTTTGAAGTTCAATGGTTTTGTTTTTTAAAAAAACATACAGCTAGTATATCATGTTGAATATATTTTTTCTATACTGCCAATAATACCATTTATGGATTGACCAAACTTAGCCATTCTTTTCCTAGAAGTTTCAGGTACTTATTTCTTTTTATGAATAAAATATTTTTAAAATTTTCATATAGTCCATAAGTTTGCTTACAATTCTTGGATCCCTTAAATGGCAATATAGTTCCTGATTTTCCTTTCCAAAGTAACCATACTACTGATGAAAGAGTGTGTGCTTGTGTGTATGTTTGTGTGTATGCGTGAATGTCTTATAGCTAGGAAATCTCTTGAGTTGTCATTATATATTATTTCAGTTAGTAGGTAAGGATGTCAAGGACAGCAATGGGTATTCTGGTGAATATCCTGTTTCTTATACACTTGTCTTTTGACTTTTTTTAGCCAGGCTAAATCTCTCCACTGGAGAGACCTTAGTTTACAGCTGTCATTTCTCAGACTCTGTGACGCTGTAGAAATTCATGAGATTTCTCAGGCCCAGGGCTGAGATTTCCTATAGGTAGCTATGTAAAAAAATCCAGGCTGGTGCTTTGCAACCGTTATGAAACTAATTGAATTTCTTTCCATCTATTAATGATATCTGAAAAATTGCTCCTTACACTGTGCCCATTGGCAGTCTGTCTGCTGGCACTGTTGGAGTGACAACTGAGAGGATTTACTCCTTTGATATAAGATCCCATGAAGAAATGCAGAGCAGTCAGTTAACATTCCATTTAATAAGCCATCACTCTTCTTTTTTATTTCTTTCTTGAGCATAATTGCTTTACAGTGTTTTGTTCATTTCTGCTATACAATGAATTAAATTGGCTATATGTAATGTGTTAGTTTCTGCTGTACAATGAAGTGAATCAGCATATGTATACATACATCTCCTTCCTCCCACCCTGCTAGGTCATCACAGAGCACCAAGCTGAGGTCCTTGTGCTGCACAGCAGCTTCCCACTAGCTGTCTATTTTACAAACATACGTCACACACTGCATATATGTCAGTCCTCTCCTGATTCATCTCATCCTCCCTTTCCCCTCTGTGCCCTCGTGTCCACTCTCTGCATCTCTAGTCCTGTTCTACAAACAGGCTCATCTGTACCATCCTCTGTATCCCATACATGTGCATTCATTTATGATATTTTTCTCTTTCTGACTTACTTCACACTGTATAATAGACTCTAGGTCCATCCACATCACTACAAATGACCCAATTTTGTTCCTTTTTATGGCTGAGTAATATTCCATTGTATATATGTACCACATCTTCTTTATTCATTCATCTGTCGATGGACATTTAGGTTGCTCCCATGTCCTGGCTATTGTACATAGTGCTGCGATGAACATTGAGGTGCGTGTGTCTTTTTGGATTATAGTTTTCTCAGGGTATATGGCCAGTAGTGGGATTGCTGGGTCATAGGGTAGTTTTTAGTGTTTTAAGGAACCTCTGTGCTGTTCTCCATAGTGGTTGTATCAATTTACATTCTCACCAACAATGCAAGAGGGTTCCCTTTCCTTCACATCCTCTCCAGCATTTATTGTTTGTAGTTTTTTTGATGATGGCTGTCCTAACTGATGTAAGGTGATACCTCTTTGTAGTTTTGATTTGCATTTCTTTAATAATGAGTGATGTTGAGCATTTTTTCATGTGTTTGTAAGCAGTCACTCTTTATGAATCGTCTGCATAGAGGTTTATATCTATCTAGAAGGCTCAAGTTGGAAAGAACTGGGAAGGTCAATAAAACAATTAGTACATGATGATTCTTTATTGTTTGTCTGGTATGTGAAGTACACATTATCTTCCTTTCCATAGGAAAATAATGACACCCATACACAATCAAGGTTTAAAGTCCATTTTTCCTCTGCTAATATAAATATAATATAATATAAAAAAAATGTGTCCTCCTTGTGAAAAAGGGCATAAAAATGAGAAAGGAAATGAAAAGTTCAATCTAAAGCAAGAAACACTTATTTGAGAGCTGAACTAATGGCTACAGCATTAAAAAACTGATGATCCACCTTTTCAGGTAAATCGCCTCAAATTAAGGAAAGAAATCCTGTTCTTCATTTGACTGTGTTTCTCGTCAAAATTGTGGAAGATTTCATTTCTTCCTCCCCTATGGCCTTAGCCAAACCACAGAACTGAAAAGAGGCATTTGTTTCAATAACTTGGAAAAAGTTAATGTGGTGCATAATGAATTCTAGCTGGTTTGACTTGAGCCATTCTGATTCACTTGCAGATAGGATTTCATTTGATTTGGGGAGAAAGTTGGTGCCAAAAAGGAATTGTGCTGGGTTGAGACCTAGTGGCTTCTCTTCAGCTACAACCTCAGCAATATTTCCTGTATCAGTTTTTGATTCAAGTGGCAGTAGCCCCTGAAAGCTTAAGAGAGAGAGAGAAATGTAGTGACATTTCAAATATCTATTTGCTATGTTTTATCAGTTGTGGGCTTCACTCTCTTGCAGAAAGTAGCCATAGATTTTTCCCTGAGGGTTAGCCACAGAGGGCTTTAAATCATTTTTACTCTCTACTTAAATCTCGCAGGTACAATCTAATTTATACTTTACATGGTTACATACCTTATTTTGGCCTCTTTGGCAGGACAGCCTATGGAAAGTCATTGAATAAGCCTGTTGTTCTTTTTATCATTCTTGTTGTCACTGTTCATCTCATCTCCCCCCTCTTCCTGTCACATGAGTACCTCCCAGCCACAGACTTGCTTCTCAGTAAAGGCCATTCCTTAGATCCTCTGGATTCTCCTTGTGTTCATGGTCTGTCCATGGCTGCATGGCAGCAATAAATTTAATCAGATAAAGCAACTACAGCTAATGTGGAAGCAAACTGATTTTTTCCCTTTCCCACGTAATCGAGTGCATTTAATGCCTTGACTCAGTAAAAAGTGCGTATCTCAGAAGACCCCTGTGGGACGTACACAGTCTGAGAAATTAGTGCTGGTGGGAAAGGTATTTTTCCATCCCGTAGGTTTAATTAGTTTCCATAAGTACTACTCAGTAGACAGAGATCAGACGGATGCAAGCCAGCCCACCTGGTGAGGACCGAGATGTTTTGTTCTGTTGGATGTGAAGATAAAGCTAAAGATTATTTGACTGTCAATATGGTTGCACCATTTCTGCTCATTTTTTTTTTCCTTCAAAAGTGTTTAAAAAAACATTATATGGAAACAGTTGAGAATATTTGTTTTACTGTTGTTTTTGTTGTGGTAAAAGAGATAAGTTCAGGGGTTTTATTGAACTGCATTATTTATAATCATTTTCCCCTTTTTATAAAGTAATGGATTTAGTTCATATAAAGCATATAATGAATTCTGTTAACTGCTAAATTTTACTGTTAAATTTTTACTTTCAGTTACTGTCTCTCTCATACACATACATATGAATATACAGCCACATAAAGATATTTCAAAGAATAGAGGACTCAGAGTGCAATCAGAAAACTGCTCCCTGTAGCTCTCCCCAATTCCCTTCATCCAGTTTATTTAAAACCCTGTGTAGTGCTGGGTAAAACCTTCACCAAGCTTTCTGCTAATTCACTGATAATATAAAGTACTCACCGGAAAATTCACCTCAAGGCAGTTGTTTCCAGAATTAAAATGTTAGGTTCCATGTCTTTTATTCAGTGTATCTTCTGTCCTTCCTCAACTCAGGCCTGTTCCACATAGGACAAGAATTATCTGGTGGGAAGGGTGGGGATAGCATTACTCATATTGCCCGTCAGTGTTTTCACTCTCCTCTGGGATTAAGAGGATAGCTCAGGTTAGGCAAGAATGTTGGAGTGGGTTATTATTGCCTTCTCCAGCAGATCTTCCTGGCCCAGGGATCGAACCTGGGTCTCATGCATTGCAGGCAGATTCTTTACTGTCTGAGCCACCAGGAAAGCTCATGTTTCTCATGGCAACCACAGAGGACCTAGTATAAGTACAAGCTTTTTCCATCTCTGATGCTTCACACCTGATTAGCCAATAGAAAAACATCCCATTGGCCAGTAGAAAAACTCACTGTCAGTGGGCAGAGGATCTTCCCACTGGACCCACAGCTAATAACTAAGCTGTCCAGCTGACCCCCAGCTGACTTCTAGCCAGTCTGCACATCTGTGAGAATAAATACTTATTTTGTATGCTACTGATTTTATAGTTGTTCATTGTGTAGTAATAGGTATCAGACAATAGGAAGTTCCATGTCAGCCCTCAGTTCAGTTTGGTTGCTCAGTCATGTCTGGCTCTTTGAGACCCCATAGACTGCAGCACTCCAGGCTTCCCTGTCTATCACCAACTCCTGAAGCCTGCTCAAACTCATGTCCGTGAGTCTGTGATGCCATCCAACCGTCTCATCCTCTGTTGCCCTCTTCTCCTCCTATCTTCATTCTTTCCCAGCATCTATCAGCATCTTTGCTAATGAGTCAGTTCTTCACATCAGGTGGCCAAAGTATTGGAGTTTCAGCTTCAACATCAGTCCTTCCAATGAATATTCAGGACTGATTTTCTTTAGGATGGACTGGTTGGATCTCCTTGCAGTCCAAGGGACTCTCAAGAGTCTTCTCCAACACCACAGTTCAAAAGCATCAATTCTTTAGTGCTTAGCTTTCTTTATGGTCCAGCTCTCACATCCATACATGATTAGGCCAACTCATTCTCATGTCACCCACATTGGTCTGCAGGAGACATACCCCTTTGCCCTTGTCTCTATCACTTCAGCTGCATCCCAAACATGGCCCTCTATTCTGTGGTCATAAACTACTTCAGTCAGTCTTTTACTCTTTAGCATTACCCAGATGCAAGTCAGTTATTTTAAATCTTGAACCACATATCAGGCTCTTGGAGTCGTCTTCCTGAAGTCATCCCCACGCTCTGCTTGAGGAGTAGGGAGAGAACTTCTCACCATTCCCCTTTGGGATGATGTTAGTAGTTCTTGGGATGTAGATGAAGTGGATGCTAAAGGTCACAACTCTTATGTTAATCCCTCCCTTTGTACCTCTGTGATCGCCTTTGGAATGTGGATTATTTGCTTCTTATGGTCTGGAAGCCTCATTAGAACTGATACAGAAAGATGTCCATTTTTCTATCCTGTTACAGAAAAACACATGCCCATATACATGTACAATGGGATCATGGTTTACATGTTACTTGTGTGTGTGTGTTAGTCACTCAGTTGTGTCTGACTCTTTGTAACCCCATGCACTGGAACCCACCAGGCTCCTCTGTTCATGGAATTCTCCAGGCAAGAATACTGGAGTGGATAGCCATTCCCTTCTCCAGGGGATTTTTCTGACCCAGGAATCAAATCTGGGTTTCTTGCCTTGCAGGCAGATTCTTTACTGTCTAAGCCACCAGAGAAGCTGGCTTTACACTAAATATGAACACTTTTATCATTAAAAAATCTATAATGCTTTAAATTTAGAATATAATATTTAATAGTTTATGAAATAGTACCTGTTGTAAACTTGGCTTATTTCTTTATTATTTTTTCTCTTATATTCTATACTGTAATGAACATACCATACTGTAACTTCACAGAATTTCTTGGTGCACTATGTCTAGTGGACAAAAAGCTTAGTCTTTATAATCTCATACATCCATTGCCATGTACTTTGTTCATTATAGCTTTGAGGTTTGCAGTTTCCTACCTCTGTCTTTCTTTATGTAAGGTTGATATTATGAACTTTTTCACATATGATATCAGAGATGTTAAGACTTTTCTATACCCTTACCAAGAGTCTTATTTTTCTCAAGTCAGTTGAGAGCAAGTTGAAAACAATGAGCTTTCACAATGCACTGCATTTTATTGAAACAATCACTTTCCTAGATATATCCATTAATCAAATGTCCAGTGGGTACTCAGTGTTGTTCCTGGTGCAGAGGAGAATAAAGAACAATTGTGTGGTATATTCTATAGCTCTAAAGAGCTAACTTCATGGACAAGAGGAAAAACGGACGTATACACAAATAAATAATAATAAAGAAGCATATAGGGAGTATATGATCAGATGCTCCACTGGAAGATGCTGGCCTTACATTCCTTTAGATTAATGCTGTAGCTGAGGTACAGCGGCATATAGCAAGGAGTGTGCTCTCTAGGAGGAGATTCACATTAAGGATTTGAACCGCCCCTCTGCCACTTATAAAATGGGTGATCTTGGAAGAAGATACTACTTTTTTTTACATTGAAGATTTTTGTCATTAAAAAGGAGCCATACTAAAAGACTGTTACAAGAATTCGGGACATTGCACCTCAAAGTATAAGATCAAAATAGATTGGGGAAGTTAATTTTTATCAGAGTCAAAAAAACAAGCCTTGAAGAAAGCACCAAATTGTTATTCAATAAAATATTGAAGTGGTTCAGTTTCCTCAAAGCGATGTATATCCTTGAAACATTAAAAGTTCTTTACTCACTAGAGTTGATTTTGTGATTAGTATACACAAATCATATGCTATTGTGATTTGGGCATTTTTTTTTTAAAGGTGAGTATATATAAACAAGAACCAAGGTTTACTTTTTGCAGAAGTAATTTTCATGATATTTTTTGAATATAAATAAAATTTGTCATAATATTCTGAATTACCTAAAAATAAATCCCTCCATTTTACTGGGTATGTTTGCACCTATGCCATCTAGTTTCAATCTATATATGAGTTAGATCTATGAAAACAGTGGTAACCATAACATCTCTCTAAAACTCTGCAGGTATTTTGACATATTATTTCAGGTATCAGGCAGTACATATGAAATTGTTTTCAGTATCCATTGTTCTGGCCCAAATAATTTCACCCAAATTCTGTAATACGTTGCAAACTTTTATATTGCAGCACTTAGAAAAAATTTTACATAATTATAGAATTAAGTTTTGTTAGGCCATCTTATTGTAAATCCTTTCTTCTTTCAATTGCTGAGACTGATGTGAAAAAAAATGGGTTTTTATATGAAACTAAAAATTTCAGACTCATTAATTGGTGTTTTATATTTTTTCAATGCAAACAGTATTAAATAGAATTTTTATTATAAAGACCTTTAATCATGTAGGGTTTTTTGTTTATTTCTAATAGCTGTTATGCTCTTTAGCAGGGAATTTTAACCACCAGAGGAGAGGGTAGTACTACATTTTGTTTATTTTCAGACTGTACTCTGGACAATAAGAACATGATCAAATTTTACCTACTTTAATACTATTTATGATACTTGATTACCCATTGAATTTTATACGGTTTCAAATTATGAGACAGAATGTTCACTTATATTCAACCTGAGGTCAATACACTGGGGCTTCTGAGAATTTCTGTTTTCTTATCTCCCTGCCTCTATGTACTGATTTCCTACAAGAAACTGGTAGAATAAAAAATGCGGTTGACTTGTCATTCACCGATTACCTTTGTCTACACTAAGGTGACCTGTTGTGTTCACGACCTGTTAACCTGGAAGGTTAGGAAAGGATGTGTACTCCTGCTTGTTTGGATGAAGTTCTGTGTGTAAATTGTTGTGTGAGTGGAGAAATCAATTAAGTACCCTTGGAATATATGCTAGGTCTGGTGATGGGTAGAAATGTGTTAGTCTGATTTAGAAGACATTTCTAGAAGTTGAGAGAAAAGATGGAAAGTTTATTTTAGATTTCAAAAGGAAAGAAGGTTGACTAGGGATTTTTTTCTATATTGGATCTATAAGAAAAGGAAGACTGACCTGGGGTGGTATTTAGGGCTATGTGTGAAAAATATTAGGAAAATTAACCATAGTACAGAACTGTTTACTTGCTTGCATCTTTTCTTTTGTTGGAGAGAATAAGCTTCACATTCAAAAGATTAGAACACTTATTGGTAATACAGAAATGAAGCCAAGCTATTGAAGAGAAAGTAAAAGTGCCCATAATTCTCTCAATGCGTTCTACTTTTCTGGACTAAGTTAATTGTAGTATAGTTTCCTGAAAAAAATTATAGATGAAAATCACTGAATTGATGAATTTATAGATATATAAAATTACTGAAAGATTTTAAAAGTTATAGACCAAAGTATAAATAATGGAAGATTTGTTGTTGTCGTTCAGTCACTCAGTTGGGTCCAACTCTTTGCAAGCCCATGAACTGCTACGTGGCAGGCTTTCCTGTCCTTCATTGTCTCCTTGAGTGTGCTCAAACTCACATCCACTGAGTCAGTGATGCCATTCAACCATCTCATCCTCGGTTACCCACTTTTCCTCCTGCCCTCCATCTTTCCCAGCATCAGGGTCTTTTCCAATGGAAGATTGGACACCAACAACTGCTATTCTTATTTTAAGGAAGGTAAGAAAATGATTCCTATAAACTTTAAACTGGGGGTAATAATAATAATAGAAAACTTTCCAGTATGAATAACTAAAAGGATGGATTATGAATATTTAGTATAAGCAGCTATGTTCAGTGGGAGTAAGCATAAGCTCATATATTGTGTATTGTGGCAAATATTACAACTTGACTTATGACCAATATTTCTTACTACCTAATTTCCTATTGTTTTATACCATAGTGGTTTAGAAGCAAAATGTTTGATTTATAGCCTCTTTTTTGGTTATGGAAAGACATTTGTCATATTTCTGACCAATGAAATACATGTAAAATTTCTTGCTATTGCCTGTTTCCCCTTCATCTTTCTTATGTCTTACTCATGGAAATAAGAAGTGATACTTGGAGGTACAGCATCTTTCTTTGACCATGAGATTATAAATCAACAAGCGAAGGATGCATGCAGTATAACAGGTCAATATTGATGGTATAAACTCCAGAATTCAGTTATAAGTACCACAGCCGAATAGTACAAAATTGAGAGATAAGACTTATGAGCAGTACAGTTGAAAATACTTTTTAGTTGATAGGAAGTTCAATTCAAAGCAACACATTATGTGATATCACTTCCAAAACTCTAGAGCATGCTTTAGCTACTCTGAACATGCTGCTGCTAAGTCGCTTCAGTCATGTCCGACTCTGTGCGACCCCATAGACGGCAGCCCACCAGGCTCCCCCGTCCCTGGGATTCTCCAGGCAAGAACACTGGAGTGGGTTGCCATTTCATTCTCCAATGCATGAAAGTGAAAAGTGAAAGGGGAGTCGTTCAGTTGTGTCTGACACTCAGTGACCCCATGGACTGCAGCCTTCCAGGCTCCTCCGTCCATGGGATTTTCCAGGCAAGAGTACTGGAGTGGGGTGTCTGAACATAGTCCTCTGATATTCTGTAATTATCTGACCATGTCTAGGTCAAGCTAAAGGGCACTGAAAGATGTCACGGTGGTCTGAAATGAAGACTAAAGACAAATTATTTAAGTTGTAAAAGGGGAGACTTAGGTAGAATGTGACTGCTAGCTTTAAATATTGTTGTGTTGTGTTAAGTTGCACAGTCGTGTCTGACTCTTCACTATTCTATGTACTGTAGCCTGTCAGGCTCCTCTGTCCATGGGATTTTCCAGGCAAGAACACTGGAGTGGATTTCCATTTCCTTCTCCAGGGGATGGATCTTCCTGACCCAGAGATTGAACCACATCTCCTGCATCTGCTGAATTGGCAGGCAGATTCTTTACCACTAGCGCCAAATGAGAAGCCCTTAACTTAAAATTTTAAAGGTATTTAATGAGGAGGAAGACAATTTTAATGGTTCCAAAGCACAGAAATAGGACTAGGGGCTAGAATTTAGGACATACTTTACTGGGGGATAAAATGGAATAGACTAAGGAGACAGTCAATTAGTTTCTGATTTCTTAAAATTAGAAGCAGAAGTTGGATGTCCACTGGAAATGAACATTATAAGGATATTGATACATCTGAAAGGGTTTAAATATATAACTTCTAATATTATTAATAATTGTTGTTATGCTTTCATATTATTAATTTCAACATCCTAAAGAGTAATATTTCATCTTGCAGATGTTTGAAGTTAATCATATTTGTAGATGTGGTAAAAATTCTATCGATCAATAATTCAACTTCAGTAAGCATGAATTTTAGCTTAAGTTTCAGGATGACATAAGTTTCTCACTCATTAATACCCATTTTTATGCTTTACCATCTTTGAAAATAAAGGCCATATATTAAAAGCTATTGGGGGAAAAGTTAATTGTCTGGATTGTTAAATTCAGTTTGTTCCATGATTGCGCCTTAAAGGTCACGATTATGGATTTATCCCTGTGTGTGAAATTGATGCAGTTTATACTGAGCATAACAGCAAAAGACAACATGTTTGGCAGCAGCTTACACCCTTAAATACTTAATTAGTGGTCTTCCAGTGCATTCAGTTCAGAACGGAGGCTGCTGAGGAGAGGGTGAGAAAACTTGACTGTACACTCTGGGTTGATTCCTTAAATTCCACGGTAGCATTGTGGTGGAAAAGACTGAAAGCTTCACATTCCACTGTGTCTGAGATTCTGGAAGCAAAATATTCTCACCAATTAGTTGCATCTGTGTGAAGATTAGAAGGTGAAAATGAGGGAGAGGCCATCTTTTGATCCGCTTTTAGCAGTTATCACTGGCAGGTGTGGTTGTGGGATTAGTGGGGTCCCTACAGCAATAGTCCAGGTTCGTTCCTTCAGCCTCCTGGTGTCCTGAGGTTGGGGCATGGGAGGAGCTGGTGATTTGGCAAAGCTCCAGAGGCATCCTAGGAGTAGTAACTCTGTACAGTATTGTGAGTTTTTTCCTGGAGGTCCAGGGATTGATTTGTTGCTTCTATGGTTCTAATTTGTTGAAAAATTTTAATTCTCTTTAGAGTCCCTTCTTGCCTCAAGTATTTGGAGTGGTTTCTGTACTGAACCATCTCTAATAGTTACTCACAACCAAGTTAAAAATGACTGGCAAGTGTTTGAAGTACTCCCTGACACATAATAAATGCTACAGCTGCACTGAGATTCCTGAGTACTCAGTTATGTCCTGAGTACGTCATGCCACACCGTCAGTGCCTTGGCTCATGCTCCACCAAGATCTAGAATATTCTATTCCAAGTTCTTTACCTGACTAACTCCACATCATTTCTTAAATTTTGGCTAAAATACTCCTCAATGTAGACTCAGTTTTGAACTGAAATTAAAAGACACTTGCTCCTTGGAAGAAAGTTATGACTAACCTAGACAGCATATTAAAAAGCAGAGACATTACTTTGCCAACAAAGATCCGTCTAGTCAAAGCTATGGTTTTTCTGGTAGTCATGTATGGATGTGAGAGTTGGACTATAACGAAAGCTGAGCACCAAAGAATTGATGCTTTTGAACTGTGGTGTTGGAGAAGACTGAGAGTCCCTTGGACTGCAAGGAGATCCAACCAGTCCATCCTAAAGGAGATCATTCCTGGGTGTTCATTGGAAGGACTGATGCTGAAACTGAAACTCCAAAACTTTGGCCACCTGATGTGAAGAGCTGACTCGTTTGAAAAGACCCTGATGCTGGGAAGTATTGAAGGCAGGGAGAAGGGGACAACAGAGGATGAGATGGTTGGATGGCATCACTGACTCAATGGACATGAGTTGAGTAAACTCTGGTAGTTGGCTATGGACAGGGAAGCCTGGCAGTGCTGCAGTCCATGGGATCACAAAGAGTTGGACAAAGCCTGTCAGTGCTGCAGTCCATGGGGTCACAAAGAGTTGGACACGACTGAGCGATTGAACTGAACTGAACTGACCTTACTCCTTACTCTTGATTTCTGGGAATCTCCTAGAATCCATAGTGCCCTCTTCTTGCCTCTATCAAACCCATAACACAAAGGCCTGTTTTTGCTACTAAACAGTGAGGTTTTTGATTGCAAGCATCAAATCTTTTTATCTCTGCGTCTTGCACAATGTCATACAAATTGAAAGCAGTTGATAATGTTTATTGCATGAGTTAATGTATAATTAATGCCCAACTGAGTGGAACATGAAAAGACACAATAATATTCATGATTTTAGAAACAAGGAACTTCTTTGTACAATTAATCCACAGACTTTTAAAAACCTAGAAGAAATGTATGTTGGAATATTCAGGAATGAAGGGTCTAACTGTTTGCAACTTCTCTGACATGACTCAGAAAAAAACAAAAACAAAAACATCTTTTTGGAGAAAATAGTTATAGATTATCTTTCTGTCTGTTCATCTATCTATATTAAACATTCTACCATATTTGCTTCATATATATATATATATATGTAATCATATATATGTGCATATATAATAATTCTTGTTGCTGATATGGAGAAAGTTTTAGAGATCTGGATAGAAGACCAAACCAGTCACAGCATTCACTTAATCCAAAGCCTAATCCAGAGAAAAGCCTTGCTGCTGCTGCTGCTGCTGCTGCTAAGTCGCTTCAGTCGTGTCCGACTCTGTGCGACCCCATAGACGGCAGCCCACCAGAATCCCCCGTCCCTGGGATTCTCCAGGCAAGAACACTGTAGTGGGTTGCCATTTCCTTCTCCAGTTCATGAAGGTGAAAAGTGAAAGTGAAGTTGCTCAGTTGTGTCTGACTCTTAGCGACCCCATGGACTGCAGCCCACCAGGCTCCTCCATCCGTGGGATTTTCCAGACAAGAGTACTGGAGTGGGGTGCCATTGCCTTCTCCGGAGAAAAGCCTTAACTATCTTCAATTCTGTGAAGGCTCAGAGAGCTGAAGAAGCTGCAGAAGGATAGTGTGAAGCTAGCAGAAACTGGTTCATGAGGCTTAAGGAAAGAAGTCATCTTGATAACATCTTACTGCAAGGTGAAGCAGCAAGTGCTGATGTAGAAGCTTCAGCAAGTTATCCAGAAGATCCAGTTAACTAAGGTGGCAACACCAGACCATAGGGTTTAAATGTAAAAAAAAAATCTATTGGAAATAGGAAGGAAATGGCAACCCTGTCCAGTATTCTTGTCTGGAGGATTCCATGGCCAGAGGAGCCTAATTCATGTTCATGGGGTTGCAAACAGTCAGACACAACTAAGTGACTAACACTTTCACACTTTCATAGCTGGAGAGTAGAAGTTAATGCCTAGCTTCAAATGACAGGCTGATTCTTTTATTAGGTGCTAGTACAGCTGATGATTTTAAGTTGAAATCAGTGCTCACTTACCATTCCAAAAATCCTGGAGCCCGAGGAATTAAGCAAAATACACTCTTCTATGCTCTCTAAAGAGAGCAATAAAGCCTGGATGACAGCACATCTGTTTATCATAGTTTACTAAATATTTTAAATCCACTGTTGAGATCTACTGATTAAAAAAAAATCCTTTCAGAATATTACTGCTCATCGACAATGTACCCGGTCATTCAAGAGCTCTGATGAAGACGTACAATGAAATTAATGTTTTTTATGCCTGCGAATACAGCATTCATTCTGAAGCCTGTGGTTCAAGGAATAGTTTTGATTTTCAAGCCTTATTATTTAAGAACTACATTTCATAAGGCTATAGCTGTCATAGATAGTGACTCTTTTGATGAATCTGGGCAAAGTAACTGAAAACTTGGAAAATATTCACCATTATAGATGCTATTAAGAACACTAATGATTCAACTGAAAAGGAGTCGGACACGACTGAGTGACTTCACTTTCACTTTTCACTTTCATGCATTGGAGAAGGAAATGGCAACCCACTCCAGTGTTCTTGCCTGGAGAATCCCAGGGACGGGGGAGCCTGGTGGGCTGCCGTCTCTGGGGTCGCACAGAGTCGGACACGACTGAAGCGACTTAGCAGCAGCATAGATGCTATTAAGAACACTAATGATTCAAGGGAAAAGGGCAAAATATCCACATAACAGATGTTTAAAAGAAGTTGATTTCAACCCTCACAGATGACTTTAAGGTTTCAGTGGAGGAAGGAACTGTGACTTTGTTGGAAATGACAAGGGAACTAGAAGTAGAAGTGGAGCATGAAGATGGGACTGGACTGCTACAATCTCATGATAAAACTTTAACCTGTGAGGAGTTGTTCTTGCATGAGGAAGGAAAGTGTTTTCTTAAGATGGAAAATTCTGGTGAAGATGCAATGAAGAGTGTTGAAATAATAAAAAGTGTTTAGAATATTACATTAGCTTAGTTGATAAAACAGCAGAGTTTGAGGGGACTGACTCCAATTTGAGACTAGTTCTACTGTGGGTAAAATGCTATTAAACAGCTTTGTATGTGACAGTGAAATCATTCATGAAAGGAGGAGTCAATCTCTGTGGCAAACTTCATTGTCATATTTTAAGAAATAGCTGGAGCCCCACCAGTTTTCAGCAACAACCACCCTGACCAAATGTCAGTCACCAGCATTGAGGTAAGACCTTCTACCAGTAAAAGATACAACTCACTAAAGGTTCAGATGATGATTAGCATTTCTTAGCAAGAAAGTATTTTTTAATTAAGGTAGGTACATAGGCTTTTTAGACATAATACTTTTACACACTTAATGGGCTTCCCAGATGGCTCAGTGGCAAAGAATCCACCGACCAACACAGGAGCAACACAGTAGGAGAGGTGGGTTTGATCCCTGGGTCAAGAAAATCTGGAGGAGGAATGGCAGCTCACTCCAGTATTCTTTCCTGGAAAATCCTATGGACAAAGGAGCCTGGTAGGCTATGGTCCATAGAGTCACAAAGAGTTAGACATGACTGAGCAACTGAGCATGCACTTTTATACACTTAATAGACTATAGTGTAAACATAGCTTTTATATGCACTGAGAAGCCAAAAAAAATTGTGTGGCTCTCTTTGAAATATTTGCTCTATCTCCAAGCTATGGTTGTATTTAAAAATACACTTAAAATTCAGATTTTGGTGCTACTGAAAAATCAGATGATCTGGAACCTCATATTCCTGTGAGGCACCAGTCCCTAGAGGGGAACTGTGGCTTCCTCCTTTAGAGAGTGATGTGTATCTTCAGCTCAACATAGTCCTTTTTTGCTCCAACCTCTCTTAAAGTGAAAAGGAAAGTGTTAGTTACTCAATCATGTTCGATTCTTTGAGACCCCATGGACTGTAGCCTTCCAAATTCCTCTGTCCAAGAGATTCTCCAGGCAAGAATATTAGAGTGGGTTCCATGCCCTTCTCCAAGGGATCTTCCTGACCCAGGGAGAGAAACTGGGTTCTCCTGCATTGCAGACAGATTCTTTACTGTCTGAGCTAACCTCTGATAAACTGAGGCCAAATGTCAGTTGTCTTATCATCATAGCATGTGTATGGTTGATTAGTTTACAATAAAGTGAAAGTAAATATTTCTTGTATGCTATAAAAACATAAGGGAGAATAACTCTCCCACATATTTCCTTGTGGAAATGAACATTATCCCTATGTATTTCTTATGCAAAGGTGTCTTTCAAAAAAATGCAACCTGACACAAGGTGTTTGCCTGACTTCAGTAGGAATTTGAGTTGTCAGCCTTAGAATAAGAGAAACAAAGTAAACAAAAAGCCTAGGCAACAAATATTACATGTTGTTGTATTTCACATTGTATAGTAAGAGGAGCATATTATGTGCCAGTCACTATTCCAGATGTTTAGATGATTTCACTCAGTCTTCATGGCAACTCAGGTATGAATTGTTACTAGCTGCATTTTAAAATGAAAGAAAGAAAACCATGAGTAAGTGTAAAGGAAATCAATCCTGAATATTCATTAGAAGGACTGAAGCTGAAGCTCCAGTACTTTGGCCACCTGATGTGAAGAGCTGATTCATTAGAAAAGACCCTGATGCTGGAAAGATTGAAGGCAGGAGGAGAGGGGGGCAATAGAGGATGAGATGGTTGGATGGCATCATTGACTCAATGGACATGAGTTTGAGCAAACTCTGGGAGGTGGTGAAGGACAGAGAAGCCTGGCGTGCTGCAGTCCATGGGGTTGCAAAGATTTGGACATGACTGAGCGACTGAACAACAAAAGCCATAGAGTATAATATTCTGGTGATTGGGTACATCACCCAAGACTCAACACTAAGTGAAAAGGAAGACTCAGTCTCTCTGAATGTAGAGCCTGTGCTCTAAATCTACACTATGCTATGCGTGCTTACAGCTGGCTTTCTCTTTACTACATATTTTGGGGGCATTTTTTTCATATCTGGTGCACTTATAGTTGCTGGATTGAGATTCTGAAGATACAGAGAAATTTGTCTGGATATTGGGTCTTGAAGTCAAAGGAATTAACTATTCTAGGATTAAATTTACTGATCTAAAATTAATATTAATTCTTATCTGTTTAAAGAGTCAATAATCACTGTGTAATTTGTACTCCCGGGGAAAAAGCTCTACCCTAAAGGAAAAAGTCCTCCAAACATCTTTTTTTTTAACTTTTTATTTTTATTGGGATATAGCCAATTAACAATGTTGTGATAATTTCAGGTGAATAGTGAAGGAACTCAGCCATACATAAAGATATATCCAGTCTCCCTCAAACTCCCCTCCCATCCAGGCTGCCACATAACACTGAACAGAGTTCCATGTGCTATACAATAGGTCCTTGTGGGTCATCTATTTGAAATATAGCAGTGTACACCTGTACATCCCAAACTCCCTAACTACCCCTTCCTCTCATCCTTCCTCCCTGGCAACCACAAGTAAGTTCTCTAAGTCTCTGAGTCTGTTTCTATTTTGTGAATAAGTTAATTTGTATCATGTCTTTTTATTTTTTATTTTATTTATTATTTTATGTTTTTTTTTTCATTTCATACATGATATTATACATGTTTCAATGCCATTCTCCCAAATCTTCCCACCCTCTCCCTCTCCAACAGAATCCATATCATGTCTTTTTAGATTCTGCATATAAGGGGCACCACAAAATGTCCCTGCTTCTCTATTGACTTCATTCAGTATGACAGTCTCTATGTCCATCCATGTTGATGGAAACATCTTATTGGTACTTCTGTAAAGCCTGTTTTTTCCCACAGACATCGAGCAAAATGTTTGTGCATTCTCACCTCTCCTTCTCCACCCGTCAAAACATGTTTTATTGGTGGTGGGCATTAAAATGTCAAATTTTTGAGTGGGGTTATTTTAAAGTGTTAAATTCTAGGACAGTCTGCTTTCTGCTCTTTCATTCCTCTTTCAGAAATATAATAGGAGAAGGACAAAATGTTTCCTTATACTGCCTGATCAGCTCTTTTAATTGTACCCATGGAGTAAATTCTTATGACAACTCTCATCTTTTAAGAGTAAAACAGTCTCTTCAGCCTTTGCCAATTTAGAAAATGCTATTACCACCACATTTCTAGAAATATTTTCTTTTCCACCATATAGGAAATTGCATGTCCATTTAAAAATATCATTGTCCATATTTTTAGTCAAACCTAGCTCTATATGACACTTCATTGAAGTGAAAAATGTAAGGCAAAGAGAGTCTCATATCCCCTTTGCAAAGCAAGTATGGAATTATTACCTGAATCGTTTAAGATGAAAATCACCCCATTGGCAGGCACAATTAAAAGAGTAGCACTTCATTCAGGAGTTTCACACCATTTATTTGAGGGAAAAGATAGTGGAAAGAGAGTCAGACACTAGGCACTTTAATAGCATTCATCATCAAAGGGCTAAAATATCATAAGCAGAGAAGAAATTATACTTTCGAGGCTATAAAGTCTTTAATATCAATGATATTACCAGGTAAATGACAGCCAGATGATGCTGATTTTTAAAACCAGTAGACTCTCTTGGATTTTCCAAAAATTGCTTTTCATTATAATATTGCTGCATTCATAGAATGCATATAATTTTATATATCACAAATGAAGTATCATATCCATGGCTAGATGTTAGATTTTCAAGTCTTCTAAGCATTTCAATGTAGTCACTATGTATACTATAGTTTTACATGAGATGGTACTTGAAGTCTCCTCAGTCTGCTGCTGCAGAGAAGTTAAAATTAAGGAACTTTCTTAGTAAAACTGGAGATAATACCTCCCTATTGTGATTAGCTTTGTTTTCTTTCTCTTAGAGCAAGTATTCAATATTCAGCATGAGATTTTTCTGGTAGTAGGAAGCACATTTTCCATGCTATGGTGAATTTATTAACTTAGTATCTGCTATGAACTATTTTTATATTTAATACATGTAATCACAATATGGTGCATATTACTATTTATAAAGAATAGATTTTAAATGTCAAATATTTACC
>NW_011495034.1:10902645-10909254 GCF_000754665.1 Bison bison bison | reverse complement strand
ACATCTTTGTTGTTGTTGTTTAGTTGCTCAGTTGTGTCCAACTCTTTATAACCCCATGGACTGTAGCCTGCTAGGCTCCTCTGTCCATGAGATTTCTCAGGCAGAAATACTGGAGCGGGTGAGTTGCCATTTCCTTATCTGGGGGACCTTCCCAACCCAAGTATTGAACCCGTGTCTCCTGCATTACAGGCAGATTCTTTACCGCTGAGCCGCCAGGGAAGACTGCTTAAACATCTTGCTGCTGCTGCTAAATCGCTTCAGTCTTGTCCGACTCTGTGTGACCCCATAGACGGCAGCCCACCAGGCTCCCCTGTCCCTGGGATTCTCCAGGCAAGAACACTAGATGGGTTGCCATTTCCTTCTCCAATGCATGAAAATGAAAAGTTAAGGGGAAGTCGCTCAGTCGTGTCTGACTCTTAGCGACCCCATGGACTGCAGCCCACCAGGCTCCTCTGTCCATGGGATTTTCCAGGAAAGAGTACTAGAGTGGTTTGCCATTGCCTTCTCCAGCTTAAACATCTTATTAGTCCACAAAAATGATTCATGAATGTTTCATTATGCTGTAAAGAACAACTGAAAGGAAAGTCTACCTTGGACCATATCCAGATAGATTTATTTACTGACATGGCAAAACATATTATTAAGTGCTGATGTCCAACATTGAAAGCATTTTTTCCCCTGAGCCTATTCTTTGTCTTTTATTTCTATTTTTTCATTATCAAGGATTCCCATCTCCTGACCACATATTCCAAGAAATTGCTAAATCTTGCCTATTTTCTCCCCTAGTATCTTATTTTCTTAGTTTAAGACTGAGACATCTCTCACCTAGACCATTCCTATAGTGGATATTTCTCTTTTCTTTGATTATAGGAGGATGAGGGGAAATAATGAATTTTATAAAGTTATAGGAATAAAGAAACAAATGTTCCCTATTAGAATAAATCACCCATAATTCTCGGACCAGGAGCAGCTTTGAGGATCATTAAAAAAAAAAAAAAAATCCAAGGGGAATAACAAGCTTTTGTGACATGTAGACAGACTTGTCTATGTGCTCTGCTACTTCCTAGCTCTGTGGCTTTGTGCAATTACCTTAAATGTTGTTAGTCTCAGTTTTCTTGTCTTTAAGGAATTAATAATAAGACCCATAAATAGTAAGATATACTTCATGCGGTAATCATGTCATTTATTTTATTTTATTTTTTATTTATTTATTTTTTTATGTCATTTAAACAATATAACATAGATAAGACATCCAGCAGATTTCCTGTAAGAGGTTACATCCACCATTCTTGATTAAAAAATATATGTATATCATCCTACCCTTCTCCTGTTTTATATACAAAAAATATACACACCCCTTAAAAATATATATCATAGGAATATATTCATAGTTTTTTCTACAGTTATTCTAAGAAGCAGATTGCACTTTACCATTCTTGTGTTAAAATATGATTGTTAGATGTAAACAAACAATATCTTTCTTTAGGAACCAAACTTCAACCTTAGAATCTGTTTGAGAATTTTTCATGATGTCTAACCTAAATTGCTTGTTTCAACATCAACCCTATTCCTTTTACTTCATATTTCTTAAGAATGAAGTAGGTGCAAAAGTACAGGTTTTTCTGATCTGAATTAATTTATCATCTTTATTTGCTTTCTCCTTCAGGAGTTATCTTGTGATGTCTTAGCAAAGCATTATTTCATGGTCTTGCAACATTTGCATTCATTAGCATTCCATTATAGATAAATATAGTCTTCTGCCTCTAGAGTGAAGTGAATGAAAAATAGTGTAAGCTTCCATGATGGATCAGGTCAAGGCCTCAATCTAAGTTTCCTCCAGCACCCTGCCTTCTGTACTGTAAAATTCCTTGGGAGTGATGAAATGTTTTATATTTTATTATTTTTGTTATCTTAAATTCCTTATATCCTTGTGTGTTCAGTCATTAAGACTTGCAGTTGCTTGTCAGTTAGGTCACTTTTTCTTTGTACGTGTTGCATGAGTTAAAGAAAAGCATGACTAGCTACGCACCTGGCTTTCAATCAGATTAATCCTCTTAATAAATTTCTTACATCTTTTGATTCCTCAGAGGTCTGGTTAGTGCTTTTGGAATTTATGATCTGTGGCTTTATTTCTTTTGGCACATTCTTTTGGTATTCTTTCCTAAGAAATCACAGACCCCTCTGGGACTCCTTTGCTTTTGCTGTCTGGACAATATCTCTGTAAAAATCTCAGTCCCTAAAGAGAGGAAGATGGGTGGAAAAGGGCACAGCCGTCGGAGTGTTAGTGTCAGCTGGTGGAGGAGGGGAAGGAATTTTTTTTTTCCCTTTTTTTTTATATTGTCAATAACTACTGGTATGCAAGTTGGTGTTGAAAAGACAGTATACTGCTCAAATGATTTTTAAAATAAGAATCTGCATTTGTCTAACTCTTTGTCTTCTCTCTGTGTTCATCTTCTTTTTTCTTTTGTTTATATTAACCTTGGTCCTTTATTAAGAAAACTATCATTACTGGGGAAAAGCGTGAATGCTCATTTCATATTTAACATATCCATTTCTCTTCTAAATAGAACCTTCTGAAGTAACGTAGGCAGGATTTGTGTGAAGTGAAACTCATTTGTTTTAATTACACAGCCAGTGAGAAAGAAGTTCTAACATGTTCCTCTGTATTGCTTTACATTCTAAATGAGCACACACATCCTATACAGACACTCTCATATTTCAATTATAAGGTGATAATAGTTCTGTTTTCAAATTTGGTTGGTTTCCTATTTCCTTACTTACCCATAGATCTCCTCTGGCTTATGTTGATAAAATATTAATTCTCACTTCTTTATTAATACCATTCACAGTCCTACTACTGGTCACTGTTATTTAAAAGCCTATAACCTTTCTAATGTTAATTAAGAAAATTAAATCATGTTTAATCAGAGTGAGCTAAGTCAAGAGGGACAGGTTTCCCTCATGGCTCAGACTGTAAAGAATCTACTTGCAGTGTAAGAGACTTGGGTTCAATTCCTGGGCCGGGAGGATACCCTGGAGAAGGGAATGGCTACCCACTCAAATATTCTTGCCTGGAGAATCCCATAGACAGAGGAGCCTGGTGGGCTACAGTCCATTGGGTCGCAAAGAGTTGGACATGACTGAGTGACTAAGCACACACAAGCCAAGAAAGTTACAGAATAATTCAGTTTCAAAAACTTTTTCTTACAGTCACACACCATTCTAGGTTCTGGGAAGCCATGATGAGCAAGCACAAACTGGACCCTGCAGGTCTCAGAATCCAGTGGGGTAGATGGACAAGTGTGTTAGTCGCTAAGTTGTGTCTGATGCTTTGCAACCCCATGGACTGTAGCCTGCTAGGCTCCTCTGTCCAAGAAATTCTCCAGGCAAGAATACTGGAGTGGGTTGCCATTTCCTTCTCCAGAGACTCTCCCTGACCCAGGGATTGAACCTGGGTCTTCTGCATTGCAGGTAAATTCTTTACTGTCTGAGCCACCGTGGACAAGTAAGCTGGCAATTAAAGTGTGTGCGCTGGTATTGTGAGAAGTGCTAGAGCAACCTGTTTGTCTTGTTTTTATAATTATACCCATGTTGAGATCCATCATCAACCACCTCTAGGCCTCATTTTCAGGACAACTCATTTCCTTTGAACTATTGCTGCATTCATTCTTTCCCAAAGTTCATGAAGTGAAGTGAAAGTGAAGTGAAGTTCATGAAAGGTGAGGCAAATCATGCTGATTTCTGGTGACTTCTAGGGGAACAAGGGACATACCATATTTTTAGAACTTTAGTGCCTGGGAGAGTCACCTCTCAGTATAAATTTATTTATTGAATTACTGGATCTTAACAGCATTAACAATGAATAGCTGCTTCAGAGAACCCTCAAGCTAACCTTGCTGCAGGAAAGTGGTTGTCTTCTTTGTTCCTTCTTTTCTCATCTTAAACTCTTGTCTTTCACTTAACTAGTGATAGCATGATGATGTTGACCTAAAACAGACTGCCAGTTATTTCTTCAGAAAAATTTGGTTTATTTGGGATCAATAAAGAACTGCAGTTCAAGGTCTACAAGCACAGTGAGCCATGTGCAAGTCCCCCCAAAGAAAGGAGAGAACTCTTTCAAAGAGAAGGAAAGTAAGCTAGGAGGACTATGGTAAGGAAATAGTCCAATGGAGGAACAGAGAGTTCAAAGTGTAGTATAGTAACTTGTCATTGGCTAAGTTGTGAGCTCTTGCCATGCAAGTAGAGGAAATCTTTCTCCTTCCTATTGGGCTCTGCTATCATGGTAGGTAGGGCATGAGAGCTTCCCCTCTGGCCTCCTGATTCTACTTAACTGACATTTCTGTTTGTTATTGTTTACAAGGAACTCTATAGTCATTTGGGACCTCCAAATTCCTTGCCCTACTGACCAGCATCCTTTTCAAGATAAGACTTAATTCCCCTTGAGTCTCTTAGATTCCTTCATAGATATTTTTACAAAGACATGTTTTTGCTGATTGACTTTAGTATTTTAACCTATAATCTGGGAATTTCAGACAAATTTTTTCAGAACTAATAGAGGATATTTTAAGCATTTAATCTGGAAAAGACAATGCCACCAATAGCAGCAGCAGTAACATCAACATAATATTTAACAATTATTGAGTATATTCTATATGGGAGCACCATATTGAGTGTTTTACATTCATTATGTTTTTCTCCTGTTCACAATAATCTTATTAGATGAAGCAAGTAGAGTTCAGAGAAATCGTGACATTTGTTTAAGGTGACGCAGCCATAAGTGTTGGTATCCTCTCAGTCCCACTCTCTGAGGATTGCATGCTTCTCTGGGTCTAAAATTATAGAAATCTCCCAAATTCATGATAATTTTCAAACAATTTTCTATGTCTCCATCTGACTGCCCTGGTTCTCACTTGATCTGCAGCAATTGTTCTGATTGCAAATGCGTGTGCCACTGAGGTATTTCATGATGGTCATGGCATTTTTCTACAGATATTTCCATGCCATTTGGTGGACTATAATTTCCTCATAGAAAAATTTTGTCTTAGAATGATAGAGGGAAAATATGATTGCATTCATCTTGGCAATGATTCACCTTGAGGAAAGACTAAGCATTCTGTACACACAATGAAAGTTATAACAGAATAACCTATTGGGTCTCTGGAATCTTCAAGAAATTCTTTTTTAAAAAGTCCTCATTGGTTTTCTTACTGTAAGATTTTTGGTTTGAGTATAAAGCTTATCTTCTTTTTTTTTCTGTGGTGTTGGCAATTTGTATAGTACCTTACTTGACATGGTTTCGTAAAATTGGACATTAGGATCTATATTAGAGGAGAAAAAAGGAAGGAAGAAAGCAACAGCTCTTATAGGTAAACATTGTTCTAACTTTCCAACAACGAAGCAAAGGTATACAAATCGAATCTGAAACATACCTAAATCCATTAGAGGTTCTCTGCTTTAAGTCTTAAGAGACACTCAAGGATTTCTGAAGAGAGCAGCGATTTTGTAAATCTGATGTTTCTATTAATTGTAATTTTCTTTAAATAGTCTCCCATTTAATTTTCTGTCTTCTGCATGAGCAGTAATTTAGTGACAACTTTTTCAAACTACATAGGTATATTTAGGCACGCTGAGGAATAAAGCTGTTTTTGATGTACACTGTAGGTTTCTGTCCAGGGCTGAGAACTGATTTCAGAATTTTGTTTTTCATTAATAAGTTCTTTCACACCAGGAAAATTATGCAGGGGGTTTGTATAGAAGTTTTTTTTTTTTTTCTTTGCAAAAAAAATCTAAGTCTTGAACAGTTATGGAGGATTAGATAAATGGAGTGAATCTAGTAGCTACATGAGACATTTGGTAAAATAAATGAACACAGTGGGAGGTCCGACTTTTTAATGGATTCAAAAGTTATTTGAACGTTTTTTTTCTTCCATACATCAGCATTTTATCAAATATATTTTTCAGTGTTGCTCTCTGTTTATGGTACAAAGCTCATCTACTAAATTGTTTACTTTCCCTCTTTGTGTTATACACACTGACTCAGGAGAAGGTTGGAGAGCATGAAGGCAAAAGCATATTGATAAAGGGTAATCTAGTCAATGTTAGGCACAGAATAAGGATAAAATTAGAACATCTAGGGCTGAGAATCAGGATATCCATGTTTCCCCCTGGTTTCTGCCATTCATTTATTCATTCTTTCATTTTGTCAGACACTGAATGAGTCAGTCCGCATGTGTTTATTTAGCTGGGGCCTATGATGTGTCAAGAACTCTTTAAGGTGCAAAAGATGCAGAGATGAAAGAGGCAGAACTGGTCACTGCCCTTGAGAAGCTTGAAGTTTGCCTTCGATGCTAACTGATTGGCTGCCTTTGAAAGAAAAAAAATCAGTTAAATGATCTGTTTTCTGTGATTCCAGGTTTTGATTGGATATTACACCCTCTTATGACCAACTCAAAACTGAAATTTGATTTTTTTTTTTCTTTTAAATGATAGGCTTCTTCCATCCAAGTACTAACCAGGCCCTGACCCTGCTTAGCTTCTGAAATCAGATGAAATTGGGCGTGTTCAGGGTGGTTCAGCTGTAGACTAAAAAAAAAAAAAAACTATTTCTTC
>NW_011495034.1:10899851-10902545 GCF_000754665.1 Bison bison bison | reverse complement strand
AAAAAAAAAAAAAAAAAAAACTTTCTTCCTGCAACAATCTGTCACTCCCAGTCCTTGCATTTTCAAAAAGAATTTGACTTCTGTTAATGATGTATTCAGGCTTTACAATAGGGATATTGTTCACATATTTAAATTCCATACTTTTTCTGTTTTATTTACTTTGATTTCTGTAGTGGTTGGTCATGATTATTTAAGGTTCAAGAGTAGGAGTAGCCTTAGCTTTCTTATGAAAAAGAAGTTATGTCACTGAAACACATAATAAAAATAGCTAACATTTCTTGAGCACTTACTTTGTGCCATGCGTGAGGCCTGGCATTTATAACCAGTTTGTTGTTTGATCCCAGGGATAAAGTAATTTACCCATGTCATTTAATGAACAAAGGATGAAGTCAATATTCAACCTTAGGTCCTCTGAATCCAAAGCCTATGCTTTTAACCATGGTTGTATAATCAGGTGGAAAAGATAGCTGAGGAGGTAATATTTTGGGAGTGAGTGACCATTCATTTTCATTTGCCCAGGGCTGCCCCTGTATTGGCATTGGCAATCTCATGTCCTGGAATACCACTCAGTTCTGGGCAAATTGGGAACAAAAACACTTAGTTATTTAGAGCGATAATGACTGAATAGATTGAAGTGGGTCTGTCCTTTGTCGCTGAGAAAGTATTTATTTATTTTTTTAAATTTTATTTTATTTTTAAACTTTACAATATTGTATTGGTTCTGCCATATATTGAAATGAATCTGCCACAGGCATATATGTGTTCCCCATCCTGAATCCTCCTCCCTCCTCCCTCCTGGTACCATCCCTCTGGGTCGTCCCAGTGCACCAGCCCCAAGCATCCAGTATTGTGCATTGAATCTGGACTGGCGACTCATTTCATATATGATATTATACATGTTTCAATGTCATTCTCCCAAATCATCCCACCCTCTCCCTGTCCCACAGAGTCCAAAAGACTGTTCTATACATCAGTGTCTCTTTTGCTGTCTCATATACAGGGTTATCGTTACCATCTTTCTAAATTCCATATATATGCGTTAGTATACTGTATTGGTGTTTTTCTTTCTGGCTTACTTCACTCTGTATAATAGGCTCCAGTTTCATCTACCTCATTAGAACTGATTCAAATGTATTCTTTTTAATGGCTGAGTAATACTTCATTGTGTATATGTACCACAGCTTTCTTATCCTTTCATCTGCTGATGGACATCTAGGTTGCTTCCATGTCCTGGCTATTATAAACAGTGCTGCGATGAACATTGGGGTACACGTGGCTCTTTCCCTTCTGGTTTCCTCAGTGTGTATGCCCAGCAGTGGGATTGCTGGATCATAAGGCAGTTCTATTTCCAGTTTTTTAAGGAATCTCCACACTCTTCTCCATAGTGGCTGTACTAGTTTGCATTCCCACCAACAGTGTAAGAGGGTTCCCTTTTCTCCACACCCTCTCCAGCATTTATTACTTGTAGACTTCTGGATCGCAGCCATTCTTACTGGCGTGAAATGGTACCTCATGGTGGTTTTGATTTGCATTTCTCTGATAATGAGTGATGTTGAGCATCTTTTCATGTGTTTGTTAGCCATCTGTATGTCTTCTTTGGAGAAATGTCTGTTTAGTTCTTTGGCCCATTTTTTGATTGGGTCATTTATTTTTCTGGAATTGAGCTGTAGGAGTTGCTTGTATATTTGTGAGATTAGTTGTTTGTCAGTTGCTTCATTTGCTATTATTTTCTCCCATTCTGAAGGCTGCCTTTTCACCTTGCTAATAGTTTCCTTTGTTGTGCAGAAGCTTTTAAGTTTAATTAGGTCCTCTTTTGTTTCTTTTTGCTTTGATTTCCAATATTCTGGGAGGTGGGTCATAGAGGATCCTGCTGTGATGTATTTCAGAGAGTGTTTTGCCTATGTTCTCCTCTAGGAGTTTTATAGTTTTTGGTCTTAGGTTTAGATCTTTAATCCATTTTGAGCTTATTTTTGTGTATGGTGTTAGAAAGTGCTCTAGTTTCATTCTTTTACAAGTGGTTGATCAGTTTTCCAAGCACCACTTGTTAAAGAGATTGTCTTTAATCCGTTGTATATTCTTTCCTCCTTTGTCAAAGATAAGGTGTCCATATGTGTGTGGATTAATCTCCAGGATTTCTATTTTGTTCCATTGATCTATATTTCTGTCTTTGTGCCAGTACCATACTGTCTTGATGACTGTGGCTTTGTAGTAGAGCCTGAAGTCAGGCATGTTGATTCCTCCAGTTCCATTCTTCTTTCTCAAGATAGCTTTGGCTATTTGAGGTTTTTTGTATTTCCGTACAAATTGTGTAATTATTTGTTCTAGCTCTGTGAAGAATACCGTTGGTAGCTTGATAGGGATTGCATTGAATCTATAAATTGCTTTGGGTAGTATACTCATTTTCACTATATTGATTCTTCCAATCCATGAACATGGTATATTTCTCCATCTATTAGTGTCCTCTTTGATTTCTTTTCACCAGTGTTTTATAGTTTTCTATATATAGGTCTTTAGTTTCTTTAGGTAGATATATTCCTAAGTATTTTATTCTTTTTGTTGCAATGGTGAATGAATTGTTTCCTTAATTTCTCTTTCTGTTTTCTCATTATTAGTGTATAGGAATGCAAGGGATTTCTGTGTGTTGATTTTATATCCTGCAACTTTACTATATTCATTGATTATTTCTAGTAATTT
>NW_011495034.1:10896175-10899751 GCF_000754665.1 Bison bison bison | reverse complement strand
TTGTCAAAGGCTTTCTCTGCATCTATTGAGATAATCATATGGTTTTTATTTTTTAATTTGTTAAAGTGGAGTACATTACATTGATTGATTTGTGGATATTGAAGGATCCTTGCATCCCTGGGATAAAGCCCACTTGGTCATGGTGTATGATCTTTTTAATGTGCTGTTGGATTCTGATTGCTAGAATTTTGTTAAGGATTTTTGCATCTATGTTCATCAGTGATATTGGCCTGTAGTTTTCTTTTTTTGTAGGATCTTTGTCAGGTTTTGGTATTAGGATGATGGTGGCCTCATAGAATGAGTTTGGAAGTTTACCTTCCTCTGCAATTTTCTGGAAGAGTTTGAGCAGGATAGGTGTTAGCTCTTCTCTAAATTTTTGGTAGAATTCAGCTGTGAAGCCATCTGGACCTGGGCTTTTGTTTGCTGGAAGATTTTTGATTACAGTTTCAATTTCCGTGCTTGTGATGGGTCTGTTAAGATTTTCTATTTCTTCCTGGTCCAGTCTTGGAAAGTTGTACTTTTCTAAGAATTTTTCCATTTCTTCTACATTGTCCATTTTATTGCCATATAATTGCTGATAGTAGTCTCTTATTATCCTTTGTATTTCTGTGTTGTCTGTTGTGATCTCTCCATTTTCATTTCTAATTTTATTGATTTGATGTGTCTCCCTTTGTTTCTTGATGAATCTGGCTGATGGTTTGTCAATTTTATTTATCCTTTCAAAGCTGGTTCTTTGAAAGGATAAATAAAATTGAGAAAGTATTTAATGACCACTATTCAAAAATGTATTCTGCATTGGAGTATCTTGACATAAAATTGTTTGTTTTAGAAAGTAAAGATATATGTCATACATCTTTTAAGTAAAAGACATACATTTATGGATGAGCAAAATTTTAGGAGTTAATAAAATGATAAAATCAACAAAACTCTACTGCACTGACCCTCCATTTCAGTCTTTAAAAAGAAATATTAAATTCTTAAAGAAAATTATTCACAAAATATGATAAAGGAACACTGGGGGAGCCTAATTAAAAAATGATTAAAAAAAATTTATCCTAAGGAAATTGAATGAAAAAATGTACGTTAAGAAAGAGAAAATAAATTTCAAAGAGAGATTTTTGAATTATGGCTTTGTGATGCTGAACATCTGGATAGTATTTGAGAAATTCTGTCAAATATTTTAATGAATAATTAGTGTCATAAAGTTATGCCTATGATATTGATAATTGCTTTGAAGCTATTGGTTTTATAATAATGTTTGGTATTTTTAAGTTTTAGCTTTTGATTTAGAAAATTGTTTTTAATATTAATAATTCCTTGCTGAGGACATTACTGATCTCCTGGTGACTAAATTGGTGCTTGTCTTACTGGACTTAGAGCAGTATTTTTCATCCCAGGACACCTGCATTTCCTAGTTATCCTTTTACCTCAAAGCTACACCTTTCCTTCCTTTTTGCTTCCTCTTTTCTTAGTTCAGTTCAGTCACTCAGTTGTGCCTGATTATTTGCAACCCCATGGACTGCAGCGTGCCAGGACTCCCTGTCCATCACCAACTCCTGAAGCTTGCTCAAACTCATGTCCATTGAGTCGGTGATGCCATCCAACCATCTCATCCTCTGTTGTCCTCTTCTCCTCCTGCCTTAAATCTTTCCCAGCATCAGGGTCTTTTCCAATGAGTCAGTTCTTCACATCAGGTGGCCAAAGTATTGTAGTTTCGGCTTTAGCATCAGTCCTTCCAATGAATATTCAGGACTGATTTCCTTTAGGATTGACCGGTTTGATCTCCTCACAGTCCAAGGGACTCTTTTTTTATCTACACAATTCTAAACACTGAATGCCCCATGGCTTGTCTATCTGGATTCCTTTTCTATTTACACTGACTCTCTTGTTCTCCTCTAGTTTCTTGGCTTTAATAAACATCCCTTTACTGAAGACACCAATAATTCTTCTTCCAGTCTAAACTTCTTCCCTGACACCAGTTTTGTGTGTTCATTTCCTTAGTCAACATCTCCACTTGGTTATCCAAAAATGTTCTTAAATCTTATATGTCCACAACTGAGCCCAGATTTCCATCCTTAGTCTTCCAGCAGGGTTGTCCCTTGCAATCCTGGGAATGGCAACTCCATCCTTCTAGTTCTTGGAGGCAAATTCCTTGAAGTTACCGTGACTTCTTTCTATTTCATGCATTCACATCACCTCTATCAGCAAATCCTCTCTGCTTATCTTTGCCATCTAACAATTTACTTCTACCTCTTCCACTATCACACTAGTCCAGACTATTTGTCCAAAGGCCTGGCATGCTGCGATTCATGGGGTCGCAAAGACACGACTGAGCAACTGAACTGAACTGAACTTATATGCAGAGTACATCATGAGAAGCACTGGACTGGAAGAAGCACAAGCTGGAATCAAGATTTCCGGGAGAAATATCAATAACCTCAGATATGCAGATGACACCACCCTTATGGCAGAAAGTGAAGAGGAACTAAAAAGCCTCTTGATGAAAGTGAAAGAGGAGAGTAAAAAAGTTGGCTTAAAGCTCAACATTCAGAAAACTAAGATCATGGCATCTGGTCCCATCACTTCATGGCAACTAGATTGGGAAACAGTGGAAACAGTGTCAGACTTTATTTTTTTGGGCTCCAAAATCACTGCAGATGGTGACTGCAGCCATGAAATTGAAAGACGCTTACCCCTTGGAAGGAAAGTTATGACCAACCTAGATAGCATATTGAAAAGCAGAGACATTACTTTGCCAACTGAGGTCTGTCTAGTCAAGGCTATGGTTTTTCCAGTGGTCATGTATGGATGTGAGAGTTGGACTGTGAAGAAAGCTGAGTGCCAAAGAATTGATGCTTTTGGACTGTAGTGTTGGAGAAGACTCTTGAGAGTGCCTTGGACTGCAAGGAGATCCAACCAGTCCATCCTAAAGGAGATCAGTCCTGGAAGGACTGATGCTGAGGCTGAAACTCCAATACTTTGGCCACCTCATAAGAAGAGTTGACTCATTGGAAAAGACCCTAATGCTGAGAGGGATTGGGGGCAGGAGAAGAAGGGGACCACAAAGGATGAGATGGCTGGATGGCATCACCAACTCAATGGACGTGAGTTTGAGTGAACTCCAGGAGTTGGTGATGGACAGAGAGGTCTGGCGTGCTGCGATTCATGGGGTCACAAAGAGTCGGACACGACTGAATGATTGAACTGAACTGATCCAAATATTTCTCACTTGAATTATGGTGATAATCTCTTAGCTGGCCTCCCTGCTTGCTCCTGAGGACAGCAACCAGAGTAATTCCTTATGGATATGTGAGATTATTTCACTCCCTTGTTCAAAATCCTCATCATACTCAGAGTAAAAACCAAGGGTATCATAGTAGCCTCTTCAGTTCAGTCACTCAGTCATGTCCAACTCTTTGCGACCCCATGAATCACAGCACGCCAGGCCTCCCTGTCCATCACCAACTCCCGGAGTTCACTCAGACTCACGTCCATCGAGTCAGTGATGCATCCAGCCATCTCATCCTCTGTCATCCCCTTCTCCTCCTGCCCCCAATCCCCCCCAGCATCAGTCTT
>NW_011495034.1:10891405-10896075 GCF_000754665.1 Bison bison bison | reverse complement strand
TTGCAGTCCAAGGGACTCTCAAGAGTCTTCTCCAACACTACAGTTCAAAAGCATCAATTCTTCGGCGCTCAGCCTTCTTTACAGTCCAACTCTCACATCCATACATGACCACTGGAAACCATAGCCTTGACTAGACAGACCTTTGTTGGCAAAGTAATGTCTCTGCTTTTGAATATGCTATCTAGGTTGGTCATAACTTTTCTTCCAAGGAGTAAGCGTCTTTTAATTTCATGGCTGCAGTCACCATCTGCAGTGATTTTGGAGCGCCCCCCCCCAATAAAGTCTGACACTGTTTCCACTGTTTCCCTATCTATTTGCCATGAAGTGATGGGACTAGATGCCATGATCTTAATTTTCTAAATGTTGAGCTAAAAGCCTCTCTGTACACACAATCTGAATTTTCACCATTCTCCCCTTCTCCATATTCACTTCTGCAACTCTTCCCCTAGCTCTCTGTCCTTGAACCACCTAAGTCAAATTGATGCCTCAGGGGTTTTGCATTTGTTATTGTCTGTACTTGAAATGGTCCTCTCCCAGACAGCTTCACATCTCCCTTTCCTACTTTGTTTAGGTTTCCTCTTTAAAGCCATATTCTCAATTAGGCCTTTCTTAAACTCTAGGTATACTCACATACTTTGTCACTGCCAGCACTGGCAATATGCTTTCCCTGATTTTTGTCATAGCATTGTAATCATAGTTAGTCCAAACATTTTTAAAATTAATTTTTATTGGAGTGTAGTTGCTTTACTATTAGTCCAAACCTGACCATCAATATCAATATTATAATTTTACCAACAAGGCTAGAATTCTTTTATCAGGCAGTATGGCAGATGTAAACTGAAAAACAAGAGTCAAAGATACAGGCACATTACCAGAGTCCTGGTCTGTCTCTGCAATTAGTCCACTCCATTATCATGTCATAAAACCAAACTATCTCCCAGGGTGTGACCACTAAGGTTTGTAGGTTTCCATTTGATCTTGTCAGGTTCTGAAAGCAAGATTGGCCTCTGGGACATTTTTAGCCTATAACTGAGCTAAGAGACTCTGTCTGTCTTTTGCTGTATGACTCTTTGTTACATTGGATTGCCCTATTGCATCATTCATTCATTCATTCTTCAAGTACTATCTCTCCTTCTTTCAACTTTAAAACAAACTTTTCCTGTTTGGAAAGAATAATTGTCTTGGCCATCCTGGTGTAGATTAGAGACATCAATGATAGTCCAGCAAGTGCCTTTCCCTCTATTCATTTCCATTCATATCAGGTAGGATTATTCAGGTAGCGAACTTGTGGACTGTCTCAACCATTAGGCTTATAGCTGTATTCACTGGCAACCCTCATTTTTCCAGATGGGGAAAAGGCATCATTGAGCCTATCAGGACCTTAGGAATTCCAATACAAAACTTTAAGTATAGTCCAAACTATACCTTTATAGTCACAGTTTCTTGCTTTTATCAAGGATCGTCCTTGCTTCTGATACCTGCAGTTGAAGTCCTACCTAGTCTTGTCACCACTGCATCAGATATGTGCGTAGGTGAGAAAGTAGCGATGATACGAAGAAAAATAAAATAATTTGGGAATAACTGTATAGTTATACCAGAATCCTCCCTAATCCCTTCTCCTCTCAATTCATCAGAAAAGAAAGTTCTCTTTTCTGAAAAAGTAAAAGTAGAGGACTCTGTCTAATGGGGAGACTCCCTTGCCCCTGAATATGCTGAATGTAAGCACACACTTGTTACAGTGTGTAAGCTAGCCCCCATGCTGATACATTGCCCTCTTTTAGACAACCCACGTTTCAGTTTCCCATTTCAATTCTTTACAAAACCATTACTCTGTGTATGTTACGTCTCTGCCCATTGTCAGACATTTTGGGCTATAAAACATTTCTTGGTCTGAAGAGATGTGACTCAGTTTTCTGAACTGGTACAGTATCTTCTGTGTTGGTTCTTTTATAACATTCTGAGTATTTACATCTACCACAGGGTTCAGTCTAGAGTAAGAATCTGTTCCTCTTAATGCTCTTTTGTAGCCTCTTGGGACTAATGGCGTCAGTTCAACTTGCCAGTTGTTTGCAAGTTTGCCTTACCTCCAGGAAATCGTCCCCACTGACATCTGCCATTTCCTTTCTCTGTTTTTGGCAAACAGGACAGTTATGGCCAGCATTTTATGCCTCAGGAGGTTTAAGAGAAATGTGTCTATCTCTGCATTGTTGTAGTATCCCATGCCCACCTTTTTCATGGACCCAGGGGGCCACCTAAGTTGAGTACACCAGAATATCTGCTCATCAGTTCTGATCACCTCCTAATCCTGGAAGGGGATTCTTCTGATGGACATCAACACATCCTATTTTTTAATGCATTCCTCAAATTGTCATAAGAGATTTCCATAGGGCCATGCAGCAAGTTGGCATTCCCTAACAGGCTAATTTTCCATTGTCCTTTTGCATGACCGTGTGGAAAAAATATTGACTATTGCCCATCAGTGGTAAATAACACAAACACAGTGACAAGAAACATGCAGTTCACCCCACTGATGTGTTTTGATCTACCTTCTTCAGACTGGTGCCCTTCTAAACATGAGGCTATCCATTTCCATCAGGACTGCTATTCATAAACCAAACAGCTCTTTGTTAGTCTATTAAGAGCAGTTTATGGGCACTACCCAAGTAGCAATAGGGTCAGGCATTTCCAAAGTTGACTCTAGGGGAAAAGAGGTTTCCTTCTTATTAATATTTTTACATTCTCCCAGTAGCATGTTCTTGTAAAAACCATTTCAGTTTTCTTTTGGAACTCTTCTGGGCATTGCCTTCCTATGAGTGCATCTGTCAGACATCACTCAAGATATTAGAGGTATTTCAGTTTTCAAGATTATTTTATGTCTTTCAGCCACAGGGGCAGTCTCAATAAAACCCAATATCTAGCTAATTGTTTCTCAAAAGGAAATTTTCTGGTCTGAAATCCCAGTATTTATTGCTGGATGATTTTCATAGGCTTTGTAATAAGACCCCATCTATGTTCAGCAAAGACAATTACACAGATAATTTGTTCACACCAGCACTCCGGTTCTACTCTATTTCAAATTAATAATTTGCATGGGCTTGGGCTATTTTATTGGTTGCCTTTTAGTGTGTCTAATTAATATTGCCTGAAGGGTAGATTTATATGCCTTTACTTTTATACTCTGTAGGAGAAATGTTCCCCAGTTAGACACAATCTAATACATTCATCTCATTTCTATAATGCATTCAAGGAGGTGGTACTATTTCACATAAAGTTTGTTCAAATATTACAGTTTTCATCCAAACTTTCACCTTAATCTCTCCTAAATTTCTGTATTTTTTCAGTTTAATTGTCATCCCTGTTTGGGTTTAATTAATGGGTTTTGGTACCAAAATGCATAGGGTTCTTTTACCAAAACGTAAAGGAGTCCTGGAAATGTCTTCACCACTCCTTGATCCTTTTACCCATTCATATATTTGAGTCTCCAGTAGATGAGTCAACCATTGTAATGCTTAGATTGCTTGTGGAATCACTGCCCAAACTAGGGTGAGTACAGCAGATTTATTGAGGGTCCTTTTATGTTGGGGGACCACTAAGGATCCCACTGGTATACCCAACCTCTGAGAGTGCTGCTTAAGATCTGTGTTTTGACTCCGTCTATGTCTGCTTTATTTGTCCTATTTTTAAATAACTGCTTTCTACTCTGTTGGAATGAGTCCCTTGGTTTCCCTCTTTCCTTTCCCCTTTGTTCTACCCCATTGATGCTTAATGTATTCACTCCATTTCTTAATGAACATTTAAAAATTTCCATTCTGCTGGGATGAATCCATTGACTTTTCTTGTTGCTTCTTCCTACTGTCTTGGCAACCAGTCTAGCCTGTGCTGTCCTTCTTTCAGTATAACTTTTCTCTTTGACAGTGGCTCTCATGCTAGTAGTTCAACCTCAGGCTATCAAGAATCTAAACTGGACCTGGTGTCGGGTTCTACTCCAGCACATTCCTTTGGTAGAGTGCCTGAGATAAAGGCCGTCATGTGTACCAGCCAGAGACTGAACTTCATCTGTCTCTTACTTCCATTTTAACTATTATGATAGCGAAGAATAATAACAACCAGGAAATTGCATATTTTAATTTTTTTGTTACTTTTCATTTTCTTATGCATCTAGTGAGCCAACTCCCCAGAAGTTAGATCCATCATTTCTAAATTCCATCAGTAAATTTACCTCTGTTAACTAACATGATATCATGGAATGGGTGTCCCCTTGACTACTCAGGAGTCAAAGATTCCCCAGCCCCTACCTGACAAGAGCATAGCATTAGGTCCTTTCTCATCCTGCCAGAGTCACTAAATTGGCCTGTTCTGAAGAAGGAGAGCTCTGCACTCCTTTGCCAGTGTTATTATTGTGGTGATCAATGTCAAAAACCACACTGGAAATGACATTCTCAATGTATAACATATATGTTAAATATTTTTAAAAATGAAATATTTAGTTTCTTCTGAAAAAGGAAATATGGTTCCTAATAAATATTTATAATTTCAGCCTATACTTTAATGTAAATATTTTACTCATTTTACTCTGAGTATTCATGAACTCTAAAGTTCTCATAAACTCTAAAGTTTCAAATAATCTTGATTTGTCCATAATCTAAGAACAAATTTCTCTGACAAAAATA
>NW_011495034.1:10882413-10891305 GCF_000754665.1 Bison bison bison | reverse complement strand
CTGACAAAAATAAAATAATTGATTATTGGTCAGTTGACCACTAGTCTTGTATCTTAGTATCAACAGTATATCAATCATCTTTCCAGTTTGAAGAATTTTAGTCTTGTTCTTGGATGATGTAATTCTCTCACATCCACCAAGTCTAACAGTAAAATTCAATTATTGTTTGGCACTTGTATTACTTCACATATTTTTCTAATTTTTACATAAAAAAATTAGAATTCAAAAGTCTTGGATTGAGACTATGAGAGAGCAGTCTTGGAAAAAAGTTCATAATAAAAAGATAAAGAAAACATTGAACTTATATTGATGCAAAAAATTAACTCTGGTGATTTTATTTCATTGGATGCATTTTTCAGTTCTTTAGATACACATAGGGCTTCCTTGATGGCCTCGGGAATCCACCTTCCAATGCAGGATATGCAGGTTCTATCCCTGGTCAGGAAGATCCCCTGGAGAAGGAAGTGGCAACTCACTCAAGTATTCTTGCCTGGGAAACCATGGACAGAGGAACCTGGTGGACTACTATTCATGATGTCACACAGAGTCAGAGAGGACTTAGTGACTATAATGGCAATGGCAGAAAACATCTTTTAGAGGAAACAGTGTAGAAACCACGCATGCTAGAAATGAAAATAAAAAGCAAAAAATCAGCCATTGCCTTTCTCTCCACAATTTCAGGAGTTTTTATGGCAAACATTCTCAAAATGTGTTTCAGATATGGATGAATGTTTCAAAATGTCTCAGATAAGGATGAGCAGAAAGGCAAACTCTCAGGGCCACCCCAAACCCACTGAATCAAAAACTTCCTGTGGCCCAGTGATCAATGCTGTAATAACCTCTGGGTGGTTCTGAGGAGCAGTGAAGTTGGCAAGCCACTGCTTCAAAGTGATCCTCTTGCAGGATGCTCATAGAGACAGCATGTGCTTTTTCCCTTGGAGTGCTTCACCAGGAGGTCCACTCTTCCTTGTCAGTTTTAAAGTATTTCCTGCAGGGTAGGTATACATCCTATTCCTTCGTTAAATAGTTTCCTGTCAATGTGTTTTGTAAAGTCACATTCTGACAACCTGGATGGCAAGTGTGGGGATGCTGGTTATGCACAGATTGAGTTGTATATAGGAAATATCCAAAGGACTTGCAGAAAATCCTCTGTGACTGGACCGTGCAGACAGTGTAAACACGGCGACTGCTGGGGAAGGAAGTACTGCACTGTGGGAGCTCAGCCCCATAGTAATATGACACCAAGGCCAGCAGTGGGCTGCTGTCTATGGGGTCGCACAGAGTCAGACATGACTGAAGCGACTTAGCAGCAGCAGCAAGGCAGCATGGTGAGCCCAGTTAATGAAGGAAGAAGTACTAGCAGCACAGACAAACTTCACATTAGCTCTGTGAAAGCTGGGATGTCTGTCTTGTTCAACTTTGTAGCCCCACTGCCTGGTACGGTGGCCGGTATATAGCAGGTGCTAAGTAAATCCTTGTGAACTCCAGGGAAAAAGACAAGCACGGGGTTAAAAAAAAATGCAGGAAGAATTAAAGTACACACAGCAAGGAAAGAATGTAAATAAACTTCTCAGGACTAGGAATATAATAACTAGACATGGTTGATGCTGTTCAATCCCTAAGTTGGGTTTGACTCTTTGAGACCCCATAGACTGTAGAAAGCCAGGTTCCTCTGTCTTCCACTATCTCCTGGAGTTTTCTAGATTCATGTCTATTGGGTCAATAATGCTATCTATCCATCTAATCCTCTGCTAACCCCTGAACCCTTTGCCTTCAGTCTTTCCCAGCATCAGGGTCTTTTCCAATGAGTTGGCTCTTTGCATCAGGTAGCCAAAATATTGGAACTCTGGCTTCAGCATCAGTCCTTCCAATGAATATTCAGGATTGATTTCCTTTAGGATTGACTGGTTTGATCTCTTTGCAGTCAAAGGGACACTCAAGGGTCTTCTTTAGCACCATAATTTGAAAGCATCAGTTCTTCAGTACTCAGCTTTTTTTATGATCCAGTTCTCACATCTATACATGACTACTAGAAAAACCATAGCTTTGACTATATGGACCTTTGTCAGCAAAGTGACATCTATGCTTTTTAATATACTGTCAGTTTGCCATAGCTTTTCTTCCAAGGAACAAGCATCTTTTAATTTCATGGTTGTAGTTATCAGCAGTAATTTTGGAGCCCAAGAAAATAAAATCTGTCACTGTTTCCATTGTTTCCCCATCTGTTTGCCATGAAATGATGGGACCAGATGCCATGATCTTAGATTTTTTAACGTTGAGTTTCAAGCCAGCTTTTTCACTCTCCTCTTTCACCTTCATCAACAGGCTCTTTAGTTCCTCTTCAGTTTCTGCCATTAGAGTGGTATCATTTGCCTATCTCTGGTTGTTGATATTTCTCCCAGCAGTCTGGATTCTAATGTGTGCTTCATCCAACCTGGCATTTGCATGATGTACTCTCCATATAAGTTAAACAAGAAGAGTGACAGTATGTGACCTTGTCATACTTACTTCCCAATTTTGAACCAGTCCATTGTTTCATGTCCAGTCCTAATGGTTGCTTCTTGACCTGCCTACAGATTTCTCAGGAGACAGGTAAGGTGGACTTGTATGCAGATCTCTTTTTTCCAGTTTGTTGTGATCTACACAGTCAAAGGCTTTACTGTAGTTGTGAAGAAAGAATAGATGTTTTTCTGGAATTCCTTGTTTTATCCATAAATCCAATGAATGTTGGCTATATGATCTCTAGCTCCTCTGCTTTTTATAAACCCAGCCTATACATCTGGAAATTCTTGGCTCATGTACTACTAAAGCCTAGCTTGAAAGATTTTGAACATAACCTTGTTAGCATGTGAAATGAACATAATTTCATAGTAATTTGAACATTCTTTGGCATTGTCATTCTTTGGGATTGGAATGAAAACTGACCTTTTCTAGTCCTGTAACCACTGCTGAGTTTTCCAAATTTGCTGACATATTGAGTGTAGCACTTTAACAGCATCATCTTTTATGATTTTAATAGTTCAGGTGGAATTCTATCACCTCCTCTAGCTTTGTTCGTAGTAATGCTTCCTAAAGCCTGCTTGATTTTATAGAATATCTGGTTTTAAGAGAGTGACCACATCATCATGGTTGTCTGGGTCATTAAGACCTTTTTAGTATAGTTCTTCTGTGTATTCTTGCCACCTCTTCTTAATATCTTCTACTTCTGTTAGGTCCTTACCATTTTTGTCCTTTATCGTGCTAATCCTTCCATGAAATTTTCCCTTGTTAACTCTAATTTTCTTAAAGACATCTCTGATCTTTCTCATTCTGTCGTTTTCCTCTATTTCTTAAGAAGGCCTTCTTGTCGCACCTTGCTATTTTTTATAACACTGCATTCAGTTGGATATAATCTTTCCATTTCTTCCTTGCCTTTCACTTCTCTTCTCTCTTCAGCTGTTTGGAAAACCTCCTCAGACTTTGTCTTCTTGCATTTCTTTTTCTTTGGGATGGTTTTGGTCACTGACTCCTGTACAGTGTTGCAAACCTCCATACATACCTCTTCAGGCACTCTGTCTACCAGATCTAATCCCTTGAATCTATTCATCACCTCCACATTATAATCATAGGGATTTGTTTTAGGTCATACCTGAATGGCCTAGTGGTTTCCCCTACTTACTTCAATTTAAGACTGAATTTTACAATAAGAAGCTCATACATGATCTTAGCCACAGTCCGCTTCAGGTCTTGTTTCTGTTGACTGTGTAGAACTTCTCCATTTTCTGCTATGAAGAATATAATCAGTCTGATTTTCAGTTCAGTTTAGTCGCTCAGTCATGTCTGACCCTTTGCGACCCCATGAATCGCAGCACGCCAGGCCTCCCTGTCCATCAGCAACTCCTGGGGTTCACCCATACCCATGCCTATCGAGTCAGTGATGCCATCCAACCATCTCATCCTCTGTCATCCCCCTCTCCTCCTGCCCCCAATCTTTCCCAGCATCAGGGTCTTTTCCAATGAGTCAGCTCTTCTCATCAGGTGGCCAGAGTATTGGAGTTTCAGCTTCAGCCTCAGTCCTTCCAATGAACACCCAGGACTGATCTCCTTTAAGATGGACTGGTTGGATCTCCTTGCAGTCCAAGAGACTCTCAAGAGTCTTTTACAACACCACAGTTCAAAAGCATCAATTTTTCGGTGCTCAGCTTTCTTTATAGTCCAATTCTCACATCCATACAGGACCACTAGAAAAATCATAGCCTTGACTAGATGAACCTTTATTGGCAAAATAATGTCTCTGCTTTTTAATATGCTGTCTAGGTTGGTCACGACTTTCCTTCCAAGGAGTAAGCATCTTTTAATTTCATGGCTGCAGTCACCATTTGCAGTGATTTTGGAGCCCAGAAAAATAAAGTCAGCCATTGTTTCCACTGTTTCCCCATCTGTTTGCCATGAATTGATGGGACCAAATGCCATGATCTTAGTTTTCTGAATGTTGAACTTTAAGCCAACTTTTTCACTCAACTCTTTCAGTTTCATCAAGAGACTCTTTAGTTCTTCTTCACTTTCTGCTATAAGGGTGGTGTCATCTGCATATCTGAGGTTGTTGGTATTTCTCCTGGCAATCTTGATTCCAGCTTGTGCTTCCTCCAGCCCAGCGTTTCTCATGATGTCCTCTGCATATAAGTTAAATAAACAGGCTGACAATATACAGCCTTGACGTACTCCTTTTCCTGTTTGGAACCAGTCTGTTGTTCCATGTCCAGTTCTAACTGTTGCTTCCTGACCTGCATACAGGTTTCTCAAGAGGCAGGTCAGGTGGTCTGGTGTTCCCATCTCTTTCAGAATTTTCCACAGTTGATTGTGATCCACACAGTCAAAGGCTTTGGCATAGTCAAAAAAGCAGAAATAGATGTTTTTCTGGAACTCTCCTGCTTTTTCCATGATCCAGTGGATGTTGGCAATTTGATCTCTGGTTCCTTTGCCTTTTCTAAAACCAGCTTGAACATCTGGAAGTTCATGGTTCACATATTGCTAAAGCCTGGCTTGGAGAATTTTGAGCATTACTTTACTAGTGTGTGAGATGAGTGCAATTGTGTGGTAGTTTGAACATTCTTTCACATTGTCTTTCTTTGGGATTGGAATGAAAACTGACCTTTTCCAGTCCTGTGGCCACTGCAGAGTTTTCCAAATTTGCTGGCATATTGAGTACAGCACTTTCACAGCATCATCTTCCAGGATTTGAAATAGCTTATCTGGAATTCCATCACCTCCACTAGCTTTGTTCGTAGTGATGCTTTCTAAGGCCCACTTGACTTCACATTGCAGGATGTCTGACTCTAGGTGAGTGATCACACCATTGTGATTATCTTTGTCATGAAGATCTTTTTTGTACAGTTCTCCTGTATATTCTTGCCACCTCTTCTTAATATCTTCTGCTTCTGTTAGGTCCCTACCATTTCTATCTTTTATCTGATTTGGTACTGACCATTTGGTGATTACCATGCCATCTCTTGGGTTTTTGGAAAAGAGTCAATATGTTCTCTTGACAAAACTCTGTTAGCATTTACTATACCACGGCACACCATACTTCTTTTTGTATTCCAAGGTCAAACTCCCTTGTTATTCTGGGTATCTCTTGGCTTCCTGGAGTTCCCAGGTGGCACAGTGGTAAAGAATCCACTTTGCAATATAGAAGCCACAGGAGAGCCAGATTCGATCCCTGGGTCAGGAAGATCCCCTGAATTAGGAAATGGCAACCCACTCCAGAATTCTTCCCTGGAAAATTCCATGGACAGAGGAGCCTAGTGGACTACAGTCCATAGGGTCACAGAGAGTCAAACATAACTGCAACGCAACTGAGCATGCATGTCTTTCTACTTTTGCATTCTAATCCCCTGTGATGAAAAGGACATCTTTTTTGGTGTTAAGTTCTAGAAGGTGTTGTAGATCTCCATAGAACGGGTCAACTTTAGCTTCTTTGGCATCAGTGATTGGGGCATAAACTTGGATTACAGTGATATTGAATGGTTGGCCTTGGAAATGAACCGAGATAATTATGTTGTTCTTGAGATTGCACTATCCAAGTAGTGTATTTCAGACTCTTTTGTTGACTATGAGGGCTTCACCATGTCTTCTAAGTGATTCTTGCCCATATTGGTAGATATAATGGTCATCTGAATTAAATTCATCCATTCCTGTCCTTTTTAGTTCACGATTCCTAAGATGTTCTTGTTCACTCTTGCCATCTCCTGCTTGACCCATGTCCACAATTTGCCTTCATCCATGGACCTAACATTCCAGGTTCCTATGCAATATTGTTCTTCATAGCATCAGACTTTACTTTCACTACCAGATACATCCACAGCTGAGCATCATTTCTGCTTTGGCCCAGTCATTTCATTCATTCTGGAAAGTGAAAAGTGAAAGTGAAGTTGCTCAGTTGTGTCCAACTCTTTGTGACCCCATGGAATGTACCCTACCAGGCTCCTGTGTCCATGGGGTTTTCCAGGCAAGAGTACTGGAGTGGGCTGCCATTTCCTTCTAGAGCGATTAGTAATTACCCTCTGCTCTTCTCCAGTAGCATATTGGACACCTTCTGACTTAGGCGGCTCACCTTCCAGTGTCGTATCTTTTTTGCCTTTTCATACTGTTCATAGGGTTCATAGCAAGAATACTGGAGTGGGTTGCCATTTCCTCCTCAAGGGAGCCACATTTTGTCAGAACTCTTCACTGCCACCCACCCATCTTGGGTGACTCTACACAGGATGGCTCATAGATTCATTGAGTTATGGAAGCCCCTTTGCCATGACAAGGCTGTGATCCATGAAGGGAATTAGACATTAAAGAATGTTAAAATTCTCTTATTTGTAATACATAGGCAAGAAATTAAATGGCAACAATCAAGCTTATAGCATTGAGACTTTGGGCCATAGGTCTCTGTCCAGACAATATTTGCCCACTCGCTGTATAGGGAAAATGTGTCTTGAGGGTTAAATGAAAATTGTATCCTGTATTTACATTAAGTTGTTTGTTTACATATTAAGTTTAGTGCAAGGTTGGAGATAACATGTTTAAGTGGATTTCAAGCAAATCCTTTTTGCTTTGTTTCAAGCCCAGATTAGGAAGATATTAAGTACATAGTATATCAGGAAACTTTACTGGCTAAGATGAATTTTTTTCTCTCGCTGTATATACTGGGTTGAACCACATGAAATTGCTGTTTTTGCAGTTCCAAAATGATCAATTATTGGCAATTTCACACAGTTCCACTTAATAAAATGAGGTTTTAGTAACTGCTGCTTTTAAAAAATTGTTTCAAAAAAATAGAGAAAGTAATGTAACTATGTAATATTATTGTATACACCACACATATTTTGCTAGTATTCCTTCATGTGAGTATAAGGACCATGGAGCATACAGCTCTGGGCTTGGGTGAGAGAGTGGGGGGGGTGGGTACCATCTATCAGTCAGTTCAGTCACTCACTCATGTCTGACTCTTTGTGACCCCATGGACTGTAGCACGCCAGGGCCTCCATATCCATCACCAACTTCTGGAGTTTACTCAAACTCATGTCCATTGAGTCGGTGATACCATCCAACCATCTCAACCTCTGTCGGCCCCTTCTCCCACTTTCAACCTTTCTGGTACCATCCATATCCACACCTTATGTGGTGGCGCCCCCTGGAGTAAGCACTGGATAGAATTATACTTGCAATGTTCTCAAGACTTAGTTCTTTTAAAAGCAATAAAACATCACAGAGTTGAAACATCTCTTTTCCTTAATACTATCCCTCCTTCTCCAAAGTGGAAAATAATTCTAAAGTTGATGTATATCTTTCCTGTTTTATACTTTTTTAAAAAGACAATGTAGAGAATTACCCCATTATTTATATTAATTACTATTAATAACTAAAATCTCTTTAATGTTATAGTGGTGTTTGTAACTCTTATTATCACATGATCATTATTAAAACATTATGACCCACCTAGGTTAACAGAAAATTTAAGATGAAGTTTGTTAAGAGCAAACTTTCCCAAGTGTGGTTCCTGGCACACGAGTGTGACTTGGGTACCTAATTCAAAATATAAATTGCTATATTCCACTTCCCACTCCCATAAGCTAAAGACCCAATACCAGAGAAGCTCTCTGGGTGATTCTCACACTCAATAAAGTTTAGGAATCCATGATCTGAGAATAAATAGGCAAGTGAATGTACGCTATTGAATTCCATACTAAAAACTTCTCTTATGGCTTGAATATGTGGTAAATATATCTACAGTCATAGTTAGGATGAAACAGATGAATAATTTTAGTTTCAATTTTTCCCCCCAAGAAAATCTAGTATGTTGCTCATTGAAATATATGTCATCAATTTATGTACCACTTTAGAAAAGAAAAACTAGCAATGAAATATTGCAATTTTTTTTAATATTTACTTTTATATTAAAGTTTTTTATGGTTATTGGAACAGCACTTCTAGACATCCTGACATAGAAAACATGTAATCCATTCTCATGATCTTTAACCCTTCAGCACTTTTACCATTAATGGAATAATTTTGAGGCATGTCAGAATTTGTCAGAATATCCTATGGGTAAGACTTCACCCTCATATTTGTATCACTTAAATCATTTGCTATTGAACATCATGTAGGTTCAGCTCAAAGTTATTCAGAAGTCTCACAAATCAATATTTGATAATTTAATAGCAGTCATATTTAATACCAGAATCACAGAACTTAGTCATTCTAAAATCTCAGGATTTTGAAATTTCTTGCATTTATTCAAGGGTTTTTCCAGGCAGCTTTTCGTTTGTTTGTTTGCACTTGGTTGTGATAGTGGTAAGTAATACTGGGTGGGCTCCTTGTAAAGTAGCCTCAATCCTCCGCTACTCCCCGTGTACACAGTCCTTA
>NW_011495034.1:10878889-10882313 GCF_000754665.1 Bison bison bison | reverse complement strand
CTCCCCGTGTACACAGTCCTTACTGTGTGATGTTGCGCCTCCTGCCTCCAAGGGAAAGAGTCTGCTTCCTCCCCTGTACCTGCCTTGGCCTTGGGGTAACAGAAAGCGGTGGAAGTGCCACAGATCCAGTCTTGCTTTCAAGAGGCTATACGCATTTCTCCCTTTTCTCTTTGGAGAGTTGCTCCTACCATGTGAATAAGCCCCACCTAGTCTCCTGGAAGAAGAGAGACTCATGTGCACCCGATTTTATTCCTCCAGTGACAAATATTTGCTTCACATTTATGTCCTGCTTGTTTCATTTCTGAGCGTTTCTAGGTAAAAAAATTTCATTTTTAAGCAGAAATGTAATTTTTTTGAAGCTATTGAAATGTCAATTAAGTTCAATACGTGAGCCATTAGCAGTACATATAACTCAAAATGGTGACAGCATGAATGCCTGTGATGAGCTTATGTGTGTCTAGCCATGAATATATTGTGGCTGAGAGTGTTTCCAAGATGCTTCAGATTTCAGAGATAGAAAAATAGATGCAAAAAGTTCACTCTAGGTAAATCTGAATATAAAGAATAAAATACTTAAAAAAAAACACTTGGCATCTGGTTTGGAAGTGCTGAAGACGTTGGATTTTATGGAAGCTTTCCTTTCAGAAGGATTGAATAGTGAGCCTGATTTTGACTAGAACATTTAAGTATAAACCATTTCAAAAAACTAAGCTGAAAAAGAATTGAAAAGAAATAGACTAGACTTGGAAGCTGGGCAGAGGTACCAGCCTAAAGAAATAAAATCTTTGCTGATTTGTCACCTCCTTGGAAAGGGCATCAGTGACCTTTTAACCCAAATAGTAACCTCTATCCTCTTATTCTTCATAACACTCACTGTCATTGACATTTTATTATACACACAGGTTTATTTTCTTTCTTCCACTAACTTTATTGCTGTATCCCTACAACCTAGACAAGTGACATACAGTAGTCACTCAGTAATTTTACTGAATAAATGAATTAATGATTGAGAGGCATATCTAAGCTCTGTCTAGTTCACATATGTGCACTGTACACACATTTGTCTCAAGTGGTTGTAGTAAAATAATTATGTTTGTGCCTTAAAAAAACTTTCATGGGACTTTGTAACTATTGGGATCACTCATACTGAAGGAAGAAATTAGCAAGAACTTTGGGGGAGGGTACTATGTATATGTGTGGTGTATATGTGTCTTTGTGTATGTGTGAGGGAGAAAGGCACATTTCCAAAGCAGATGCCATTGAAATGCATCCAACATGCTGAGTGAGGCACTAAAGACGAGTCTAAAAAAGTGTGCTGGCGCCCTAGGCCTCAAGGAGGTGATGACATTTGAGCTGCGGCTTGAAGATAAGGTAAGATGCACATTTTAGAGAAGGATTTTCATCAAGAATTATGTGCAAAAGCAAAGGAAGCACTATTAGACAGCATCAAACATGTTCTTAATCATGGTATATGATTCTTTAACTCTGTTGTTAGATATTTGGTTGAGGATTTTTTAAATTTTGGCTGTTGTGGAATTCCTTGCAGTACACAGGCTTTCTCTAGATGCAGTGTGGTTGAGGATTTTTGCATCTATGTTTATCTGAAATATTGGCCTTTAATTTTCTTTTCTTGTAGTGTTCTTGTATGATGGTGGTATCAAGTGAATGCTGGATGTATAAAATAAATTTGGAAATGTTCCTTCTTCTCTTTTTGGGGAAGAGTTTGAAAAGGATTAATATTGATTTTTAAAAAAATATTTGGTAGAATTATATTCACCAGTAAAACCATCTCTTCCTAGATTCTTTTTTTTTTCTTTTTTAACTTGGGAGGTTTTGATTACTGCTTGACTCTTTTGTTGTTCAGTCACTCAGTCATGTCCAACTCTTTGTGACCACATGGACTGCAGCATGCCAGGCTTCCTTGTCCTTCACCATCTCCTGGAGCTTACTCAAACTCATGTCCATTGAGTTGGTGATGCCATCCAACCATCTCATCTGTAGTCCCCTTCTCCTCCCACCTTCAATCTTTCCCAACATCAGGGTCTGGGAAATGAGTCAGTTCTTTGCATCAGGTGGCCAAAGAATTGGACCTTCAGCATCAGTCCTTCCAATGAATATTCAGGATTGATTTCCTTTAGGACTGACTAGTTTGATCTCCTTGCACTCCAAAGGAATCTCAAGAGTCTTCTCCAGCAACATAGTCCAGCTCTCTTTATAGTCCAACTCTCATATCTGTACGTGACTACGGAAAAAACCATAGCTTTAACTATATGGACGTTTGTTGGCAAAGCAATGTCTCTGCTTTTAATACACTGTCTAGTTTGTCATAGCTTTTCTTCCAAGGAGCAAGTGTCTTTTAATTTCATGACTGTAGTCACCATCTGCAGTGATTTTGGAGCCCAAGAAAATGAAGTATCTCACTGTTTCCGTTGTCTCTCCATCTATTTACCATGAAATGATGGGACTGGGTGCAATGCTCTGTTTTTTTTTTTTTTTTAATGCTGAGTTTTAAGCCAGCTTTTTCACTCTCCTCTTTCATCAAGAGGCTCTTTAGTTCCTCTTCTCTTTGCTGTAATGGTGGTGTCATCTGCATATCTGAGGTTATTGATACTTTATCTGGCAGTCTTGATTCCAGCTTGTGCTTCATCCAGTCCAGCATTTCACATGATGTACACTGCATATAAATTAAATAAGCAGGGTGACAATATACAGCTTTGATGTACTCCTTTCCCAATTTGGAACCAGTCTGTTGTTCCATGTCAGGTTCAAACGGTTGCTTCCTGATGTTCATACAGGTTATAAAGGAGGAAGATGTGGTCTGGTATCCCATCTCCTATACAATTTTCCAAAATTTGTTGTGATCCACACAGTCAAAGGCTTTAGCATAGTCAGTGAAGCAGAAGTAGATGTTTTTCTGGAACTCTCTTGCTTTTTCTATCATCTGAAGGATGTTGGCAATTTGGTCTTTGGTTCCTCTGCCTTTTCTGAATCCAACTTGGATATCTGGAAGTTCTTGGTTCACATACTGTTGAAACCTAGCTTGGAGAATTTTGAACATTACTAGCAAGTGAAATGAGTGCAATTGTCCGGTAGTTTAAATATCCTTTCACTGTCTGTCTTTGGGATTGGGATGAAAAATGACCTTTTCCAGTCCTGTGGCCATTGCTGAGTTTTCCAAATTTACTGGCATATTGACTGCAGCTCTTTCACAGCATAATCTTTTAAGGTTTGAAATAGCTCAACTGAAATTCCATCACCCACTAGTTTTGCTCATAGTGATGCTTCCTAAGGCCCACTTGACTTCACACTCCAGGACGCCTGTCTAGGTGAGTGATCACACCATTGTGGTTATCTGGGTCATGAAGATCTTTTTTGTACAGTTCTTCTGTGTATTCTTGCCACCTCTTCTTAATATCTTCTGCTT
>NW_011495034.1:10864343-10878789 GCF_000754665.1 Bison bison bison | reverse complement strand
TGCCCATTGTTGCATGAAATGTTCCCTCGGTGTCTCTGATTTTCTTGAAGAGATCTCTAGTCTTTCCCATTATATTGCTGTCCTCTGTATCTTTGCATTGTTCAGTCAGGAAGGCTTTCTTATCTCTCCTTGCTATTCTTTGCAATATCTGCTATCTGCATTCTGATAGGTATATCTTTCCTTTTCTCCTTTGCCTTTAGCTTCTCTTCTTTTCTCAGCTATTTATAAGGCCTCCTCTGACAACCATTTTGCCTTTTTGCATTTCTTTTTCTTGGGGATGGTTTTGATCACCGCCTCCTGTACAATGTTATTAACCTCCATCCACAGTTCTTCAGGCACTCTGTCAGATCTAATCCCTTGAATCTATTTCTCACTTCCACTGTATAATTGTAAGGGAAATTATTTAGGTCATACCTGAATGGCCCAGTGGTTTTCCCTACTTCCTTCAATTTAAGTCTGAATTTGACAATAAGGACTTCATGATCTGAGCCACAATCAGCTCCCAGTCTTATTTTTGCTGACTCCGTCTTCCGCTACAAAGAATATAATCAGTCTGATTTCGATATTGACCATATGGTGATGTCCATGTGTAGAGTCTTCCCTTGTGTTGCTGGAAGAGGGTGTTTGCTATGACCAGTGCATTTTCTTGGTAAAACTCTGTCAGCCTTCACCCTGCTTCACTTTGTACTCCAAGGCCAATTTGACTGTTACTGTTCCTTTCTCCTGGGTCCTTGTGCACAAAATGTTTTATTGTGCCCTCTGAGAGTCTGTTTCTCCAGTCCTGTGGAGGTTCTATAATCAAATCCCACTGGCCTTCAAAGTCAAATTCCCTGGGGGGGTCTCAGTTCCTTTCCCGGATCCCCAGATTGGGAAATCTGTGGTGCAGTCTAGAACTTTTGCAGCAGTGTGAGAACTTCTTTGTATAATTGTTCTCCAGTTTGTGGGTTGTCTGCTCAGTGGCTCTACCGTGTGGCTAATGGTGACCTCCTCCAAGAGGACTTACACCACACACCACACCTCCCAGTCTGCTGCAGCCAGAACCCCTGTCCTCAGACTCTTTACTAGTAATTAATTTGTTCAGATTTTCTCATTGCTATGGTCTGAAATTCCAAAACCATATGAAATAATGTATAGTCTTATATCATAAAAAGAATATTATTTTTTTATTTTGTATTTTTATTTATTGAGGTGATATTTGCTAAGATGAAATTAACCATTTCAGAGTGTAAAATTTAGTGTTATTTAGTATATTTGTAATGTTATGCAACTAACATCTCCTATCTAGTTCCAAACATTTCATTACCCTAAAAAAAACAATCCTGTAACCTCTTATAGCCTCTCCTTTCCTTCCCCTGTCTAGTGCCTGGCAATCACCAACTTGCTTTCTGCCTCTATGGATTGACCTCTTCAACCTGTCTTATATAACATAATCATAAAATAATTGTCTTTTGTTTCTAGCCTATTTTTCTTAGCCTGATGCTTTTGAGGTTCATACATGTTATAATATATATGTTAGTACTTCACAAACTTTTATGGTCAAAAATATTCCATTGCATGAATATATCACATTTTACTTTTCACTTCATCCATTCATGAACATTTGACTAGTTTCCAGTTTGGGGCTACCATGAATATTTCTGCTATGATTCTTTGTGTACAAGTGTCTTTTTGCATGCCTGTTTTATATTCATATTTTAAAATCCTTTCCTACTCCAGATTCATAAGCATATTGTCGGATAATGTATTCCAGTATACTTATGGTATATAGAGTTCTTGTAATATGTCGGTTTTTCATTCAACTGAAATTATTTTTGTTCTAAATGATGGCACAGGGATTTAATTTTAATTTTTAAAGAAATTGATAGGCAATTATCTCAACCTTTTTTTTGAATACTTGTCCTTTTCTTTTTTTTTTTTTTTTCCAAAACACTTAAGAAGTTTTATTGAAAACAATAAAATACAGAAACACCATATTCTCATTTTAAAGTAAAACTGACAGCATCTTCCAGAACTTTCCTAGTATTCCACCTTTCTTATCACTATTTAAAAAACAAAGCCAAGTCCCAGATCCAAAATAATCAATGAACCTGCTGGTAAATATTCTTCTTATGGTTAGAGCTACCACCCTACTTTCTTTTTTTTAATTGGACATTTGCACCTTTTCCAGAATGAGTAGCAATTTTTGATTAATATCTGTAAGAACTGGACTTACTTTCTCCATATTAATTAAAAAACAAAACCACACACACCCTAATCAAACTCAGAGGAAATATACATTTGTTCATTAAAGCTCACCTGCTTTAGATAACCGTTTCTCATCACACATTAGCATAGTAAGCCAATGTTTGATCCATGCTGTAAAAGTTTTACAAAATGAAAAGACCTGTTAATTCCCGAGGGAAACCTTAAGGCAAAAACAAAAACCTTACCCTACAAAAAGGGAAACAAAGCAAGTCATGGGGCCTGTGGAAACGGCTCAGATGAGTAAGCACCACAAGGATGAAGAAAATTTTTGTACAAACGAATGCGGGTTTAAAGAGGTGCACTGAACATCCATGTTTCCCGCAGAAATGATGATCGTGTCAGATAAAATGACTCCTGAAACAAGTTCTGCCTGGATTTCAATTAAACAGAATCCTGCTAGTTCTCTCCTACATAAAGCTGTGGTATCAGAGCCTTGTTCAGAGAGCTCTTCCTACTGTTCACTATACAGACCTGGATCCCAGGCCTGTCCAACACCCCTACAGAGGACAGTGTTAAGTGTGTGTGTGTCCTTTGGAAAACTGTCATCTCTTCTTCACCTCAACACTGGGCCTAACTCCAAATTCCAGGCAGTCACTTCCTCTTTATGAGCTGTAGCAGAACTAACTTTTTATCTGGAGACTTCTTTAAGGCTACAAATGTTACAAGTTGGTCCCATTAAACAATGACCTAGAGGCAGCTGACATGGCGTGAATCAAACACGTGCATGTTTCAACAGAACACAGTTTACATTCATCTCTAAATCTGAGATTAAGAAACTAATAGCTGGTTTCCAACTGGTTTCAATACTGGTTTGAAGTCTGAATAATTTTACTGTGTAGACATTAAATATTTTGTTTAAATATTAAACATTAAATCTTTTCCTGACTATCCAGACAGAAATAGAAAAAGCAGGAACTACAGGCAGAAGAAACAGTCTAGTTAACAGACTTGTGACTTCTACACCATCTGTAACAAGGGGAGGGACTTCGGCATGGGTTTCAAAATTGCCTGGGAGCTGCCTCCTAAAGTCACCTCTACTTGGCATAAACCATTTTTTTCTACACAAGGTATGTGATTCCTACAAAAGAAAAGAAACCCAGAAAACAAAACAAAAAGAACTGGGGTGGTCTCCTGCTGTCTGATTAAAGGGCCAGTATTACACTCATTTAATAAGTTATAGTGGGTATTCTGTAGCACTAAAGGGACGGTCACTTTACTTTGTACTACTGAGTCCTTGCCACGCAGAAGAGCTGTTCCTGAGAAAAAAAATACTTCAATCCTGGTTACTCTCAAGAGGACACCCTGAGCCTGGGTAGTGTCCTCCGGATGATGATTTCTGGCTGGCAGGAAGCTATTCTCTAGTAACTTCTAGGCTTACTGCACAAAGAGTTGAAGCACCAGGCAAACTGGCTATTTCAGTAAATCTCAATGTCACTTGCATGTGCTCAGTTAATTATTCAACCTTTCCTAAATTAACATTAAAAAAAACCAAAAAACAACTTACTTCTACAGGCACATTTCTTTAACTACTGAAATAATATGCTGGGCTGAGCTGATACGGCACTTCCTCAGGATGACTTAAGGAAGCTTCTCCCAGAGCCAGTTCACACACTGGTTACCTCACAATCTTCTAAACTATCACTCAAAGTCAATTAGGCTGTAAACATCACTGAAGAGCTGGGTTTATGGATTAGGGAAACCCAGGAGCAACAGTAGCACACGGCAAAACAAGCCTCGGAGGAAAAACCTTTTCTTTGTATTTTCCATTGCATTGTCAAGAGGCAAGGAGGGGAGCCACAACACTACTGGCTATTTAATCAATAAAGCTACACTGAACTGACAACTAATATACAAGTTTCAGAGCCTCTGTTAAATTCCCCAGCAATAGGCCTAAGCTACTGTCATCCTCCTCCTCCCCAGTAATATCTAGTTACCATTATAAACAGAGCTCATTTATCTGAAGTTGTGGCTCAACTGTCAGGGCACACTTGTAGTAGGGAGAACACTCTTTTTTTTTAATGCATCTTTTTCAGCTCAAGTGTCTGAATATTCTCCAAGTATCTGAATGACTTAGATGATGTGACAGATGACTTAAAAGTCACATACAGCTTCTACACTCAACTCTGCAGAATGTACTCTCACATTCCTTTAATAAGCCCCCTAGAAAACTGCTTTTCCCTTGAGACAAGTTTCCTTGGCAAGAAGTTGAAGTTCAAGAAATGGCTACCCAAAATCAAGAGTCCCACCCCAAATCACAGGTGGAGATATTACACCCGTTTCAAAACTTTCAAGTCCCTATACTGTACAAGCAGGCTCATGACTGAACACATAAGCTCTGCAACATGACAACTTTAGTGTAGAAACTGGTTTCTAGAGTTCCATCTCCTCTTCTGTGCAAGCAGCTGTCTCCAAACTATTGTAAACAGGCAACCCTGTTGGCCGAGGTTCCAAGAACAGTTCAGTTCTTTGAGGAAAGGCAGTGCCAGCAGCTGCGTGCTTAGTTTGGCTCTCTCCTGTGTAGTTCTTAGCATTAGATGACGGCTTTGGCTTATCAGAAAGGAGTTCAGGGAGAGGTTTCCAGAGCACAAGCTCCATGGAAGGACGGCTCATGGACTCAATCATCTTTTTTGTAAAGATTTCATCAAATTCCCTCTTCAAACCTGTTTTCATGGTATCAGAAAGGACAAGGCTGGGGAGACGGTTAATATTTCTGTCAGCTTCAACTTCTTCATCTTCGTCAATTATTCTGTCCTCAATTTCCTGAAGCCTCCTTCGGGCAACTTCACACTGTGGTTCCCCCGTTGTCTGATCCATCTCTTCACAAATAACATCTAACATGCCAGGTGCAGAAAGGCCACTAGTGCATGGATTTACTCCATGACCCTCTATATCCTGATGTGCACAAAGAATCCAGTCATTAGGACCAGCACAGAGCCCTGCTTCAGTTAGCCTTTTCTTTCTTACTGGACAATCATCCTCCTCTTCCTCCTCTCGCTTGTGTTTCTTTCTACAGTGAGTTGAAATACGTCCGCGCGCCGCGCTCCCGCCGGAGCTGCTCGGGGTGGCGCGAAGTCCCGGCCGCGGGGCCAGCTCGGCGCCCTCCGTCCCCGGCGGGAAGGCCCGACCGGCGAAGGCCGGCGGCGGCTGCAGGAAGTCCGAGCCACCGCTCAGGGGAAGGCCGCTAAACGGCCGGCCGAGCGCCGCCATCGCCGGGGAGACGAGGAGGCTGCGCCCACGGCCCCGGCCGTCCGCGTCCCCCTACTTGTCCTTTTCTACTGATTATTTCTTATATTCTGATATAGGGTTCTATTCTACTCTTTAATTTTTTTTAAATGCAAAACTATTATCCTTTTACTTGGAGGAAATTATGTATTTTGTTTTTCTTCACTTTGAATAATTTTTCAATATTTAATGCACATGCTAAATTTTGCATTTGTATCAAGATGATGGAAAATTTGACTACATTCTTTTTCAAACATATGAAGAACTGTTTGTTTCCTTAGTGTCTGTCAATCTCATTTTGTTTTTAAGTACTAGATTGTGATTAAAATAAATTTTCTTTTTAAAATAAATTATTACACATCAAATTATTGGTTACGAATCTTAACCACATTCTTTTACCATCCTTCTATGATTCACTTCTTTCTCTTCTTGAAAAATGTCCACAAACTTTGCTCTTTAGAATTAATAAATTTGTGGTAAATTTTCTGTGTCCTCTTACCTAAAAATAATGCTTTTTCTGGGTATATAATTCTGTTTTAAAAGATGTTTTCTCTTAGAATTTTAAGCTTTGGCTCTTTGTCTTCCTGTTTCCAGTGTTGTCAATAGCAGCTTTGTGGTCCATATAATTGTAATTTTTAAAATGTAATCTTTTATTCCCCCATTCTTTCTGGAAGCTTTTTAATATTTTGTGTTCATACTTGTTCTGTTTTTAAGTGTGAGTTTTGTTTTTGTATTATTTGTCTTTTTGCTCCTAAAGTGCAGGCCCTTCTAGTTTTAAGAGTTGTATTTTTCTTCACTACTAAGAAATTGTCTGCTGTTTTTATGTTTATTTTTTTTTCTTTTCCTGAAGGTTGTCTCTCCCATCTTCTCTCTACTTTCATGTCCTGTAAACCTTATCAAGGAGATATTGGAACTTTTAAGGAAAGTTCCATCACAAAGTAGTGACTAAGAAGATAAACACCGCTTACAGACCAAGTTTGTCTAATGTGAACAGTGTTTTGAAAATAATTGAAAGCTGTGGTACATATACACAATGGAGTATTACTCAGCCATTAAAAAGAATACATTTGAATCAGTTCTAATGAGGTGGATGAAACTGGAGCCTATATACAGAGTGAAGTAAGCCAGAAAGAAAAACACCAATACAGTATACTAACGCATATATATGGAATTTAGAAAGATGGTAACAATAACCGTGTATACGAGACAGCAAAAGAGACACTGATGTATAGAACAGTCTTTTGGACTCTGTGGGAGAGGGAGAGGGTGGGATGATTTGGGAGAATGGCATTGAAACATGTATAATATCAGATATGAAGTGAGTCGCCAGTCCAGGTTCAATGCATGATACTGGATGCTTGGGGCTGGTGCACTGGGACAACCCAGAGGGATGGTACCGGGAGGGAGGAGGGAGGAGGGAGGAGGGTTCAGGATGGGGAACACATGTATATCTGTGGCGGATTCATTTTGATATAATGGCAAAACCAATACAATATTGTAAAGTTAAAAAATAAAATTAAAAGAACAACAAAAAAAGAAAATAATTGACTCACATATTTTTAAATTGATAGATTTCACCTAAGTATACAAATTTCTTGCATTTTTGGCAATTTGGAAGATCTGACAAACTGAACTTTCATTCCTAAGTGAAAGTAATTGGCAAGAAATAACGGCCTCCACTCAGAGGGGATGCACACACTCCAGATTGTCCTTGTCATTTCTGCTCCTCTTTGTCCTCCTGATTTCAAGCTCTAGTATCAAGTGCTATGTGTCATCATCCCTGTGGCTTCTTTTATTTAAGTGGAGAGAGAGAGAGACTCTCTATTTGTCCATATTTCAAAGTAGGCATAAGAAATTGCAGTGAGTTTCAAGAAAATGAAAGATTATTTCTTAGTAGAAGTAAAGAGATTTCCTACATGTTTTTAGTATTAACAAATAAATGTCTGTTGAACAAATACAAAACAAAGTGCCTTTCTATATATATGTATACATATATGTATGTATATAAACTGAGAGTTATGACAGACATGTGGAAAGATGCATGATGAAAAACTTAATGAACTGAAATATGGACCAAACTTTTACAGGCTTATTTTTGAATACAAATGCATAGATATAAAGCAAGTGATTTTGCCATGATATGTTACCATGAATTAGGTTAAAAATTGCCCAAATGGCATTTTTATTGCAGCTGGTAGTTTTATAAAAGAGTATCTGTTGAAGGCAATAGAAATTATATGTCCTGAACCAAAACAAGCATTGAAAACATAAGACAAACTGGCGATATGGCTAAAAATTTACAGTCTGTGTTGGAAGAAAAAAAGTTAAGTCATTTATGAATTTGTTTCTTCTAGCTGATGATATCACAGCTATATATAATGTCAACTATTTAGATGTATTTATTCATCACCAGTAAAAACTTTTTGTATGACTGAATAACATTTGGAGATGATGCCTGTGAGGGTCATAGAATTACTGTGTTGAGAAAAAATTTAATGTAAATTGGTCAAATAAGTGTATATATAGATGGTGCTTGAGTGGTGATCTGTGCTAGATTTTTAAATAAACTTAATTAAAAGCACTAACATTTGCAGAGACATAGAACTTAAGTCTTTGGATTCCTTTATTATTCAGAAATAGTTTTGTAAAAAGCCCATATGATATGCATAAATTCCTCTTCTTAAAAATTTTAAAAATCCTTTTTATTGCAGAATAAAAGCCAAGCTCTCACCAGGTCCTACAGGCTTCACAATTGATACAATTCCCCCACACACTAATGTCTCAGACCTTGTGTTTTTGCCCTTGCTTAATCCACTGCAGGAATATTAAGGGTCAGGTATACCTCATCCTCAGAGCCTTTGTACCTACTCTTCCTTCTGCCTCCAGAATCCTTCCATAAATAGCTACGGGCTTGTTCCTCCACCTCTTTGGGCTATTCCCCAAAGTGTCGCCTTCTCTGTAATGTCTTCCCTGGTCAGAGTATGTAACACTCCATCTCCTACATTTTACCACCTGACAACACACACATCATATCGCTTTTCTGCTTTTTCTCCATAGCCATACATTCTTATACCCTGTATATTTTATTTTCTGTTCCCCCACCCCAGTACACTTACACCCACATGCATGCTTAGAAAGTAATCTCCACATGGACAGGGTATATTGTTCTTAAGCTTTGTTTGTTTGTTTCTTTGTTTTTCATCCCCAGAGGTTAGAAGAGTGAGTGGAACATAAAAGGTGCTCAATAACTATTTATTGTGTTACTAAATGAGCCAAGTAAATTGGTTATTTTTTGACTTTAAACCTTAGTCAACTCAAGATCTTGTCTAATTGACTGGACACACAATGTAGCCTGGAAGTTATTTGACTGAGCAAGGATATAGAGACCTAGAAATTCTGAAACTATTAGAAGAAATCAACATATTTATGTCACTCAGAGCAGAAGCCCCACCTCTTTTCACCAGCAAATGTTGAATTAAGGAACTTGTCTTTTCACTTGACATTAACACATATAATTAAGTATTATTCACAATGTGATTTCTCTGCAAACGTATGCACATGTATTAGCCTAAGTGTATACATTGATTTGTTTCTCCCAAAGGTATATTTGAGAAGCTCATGTGGTCCTTTTTTCTGTGTTAATGTTTATTTTCTAAGGACATGAAATATTTTTTCCAAAACTAGACTATTTGTGAATTCAATTACAAAATGAATATCTGATTTAAACCATTATGAGTAGAACTATCATCATGGAGTTTGCCTTTCTTAATTATAACTGGCTGTTTCAGTAAAGTCAAGAATAGAAGCTATTGAATTGTGTTGCCATGTGGTGGCGTGTACCAAACATGACAGCATCAGTATATCAGAATTATGCAAATATTTGAGAATTAGTGATTACAAGATTATTACAAATATTCTCTTCATGTTTTTGATAATTAGTGACATGAACATATTGCTCTTAGGTGAGAATTCAAACCCCATTTCTCTGTTACATATTTATTCTCCAAGAAACAAAACTCATTATTGACATTTTGGGCTAAGAAAATAATTCCAGCTTTCCTGTTTATATAGAAGGAACAACTTATTACAAAAATATAATATTTAAATATTCAAACTCTATGTTTGAAGTTACAAATTTAAATAATACTCAATCTCATACATGCTTCTATTTTGAAACACGCCCAGTTTGTTTAATTTATTTTATTACTGCCTTATGGCTATGGGCAGCAGAGCTTGGTTTTCCTAAGATGAGGTATGGGAAATGCACATAGAACTTCCTATATTATAGTGGAGGACTTTGCCCTGGAGAGACAATACTTCTTTTAGCCTTTCTAATTCTTTCCATAAATATACTATAATTTCATAGGAGAAAAATTCTCCAGGATTTCTTTTTCTTCCTTTTTTCTCTTTTCCTTGCGTGGTTAAAAGACTGTGTGTGCACAAGTATAAAGGTGGGATTGTGAATCAAGTTTTCTATATATGGACTTTAAATGAATTACCTTTTTCTCTGCTCTTCTTTTTACTTGGAGTTTTGAAGGGAAAATCATATCTTCACATGGCTGGCCTTATTCAGTCCAAAATATGATAGCCTATACTTTTAATCCATTTACATTTATTATAACTCCTACTTTATCTCACTTCTGCATTTTTAATTTATGCTTTTTTGTGAGTTTTTCTTACTCTTTATACTTTACAGTTTCATGATGCTATTTTTTGCTTTTTTCCCTTTTTAGCTGATTGCTTTGAAGTTGTGTGATCTTGTTTTAAATCTAGTTATTTAATTTCCTTTTAGTTTTTACTCTAAACTGTTCATTTTTTAATCCATTGATTTTAGGATATTTTGTGAGATTAGATTAAACTTCATAGATTTGTTTATGCAACTCTCTGCAAACCCATGGACTGTAGCTACTGGGCTTCTCTGTTAATGGGATTTTCCAGGCAAGAATACTGGAATGGGTTGCCATTCCCTTCTCCAGGAGATCTTCCCAATCCAGGAATCAAACCCAGGTCTTCTGCTATACAGGCAGATTCTTTACCAACTGAGCCAACAGGGAAGCCCACCTAATTTTTAAGTAACATTTAACAAGTAATGTACTCTTTAACAAAATTAACATAAACTTGTGGTTGCTTTACAAGCACTGTGTTAAACTTTGTCATATACCATTGTATTTGTTTCCCATTATCTTTTATCATTGGTCTGAATGTTTATTCTTCTATAAAATATCATTACATTTTCAAAATATGTTTAATATATGCCAAGAATGCTTTATTATTTTACTCTTTAATCTCATAGCCATTCTCGAGCATTTATACTTTTTTATGGAATTTCAAATTTCTTGATCGATTTCAGAACATCTCATTTAAGATATTGTTTGTAATTTCATTAAATTCATATATTAGCTTAGGGAAAATAGTGTTATTTATCTTCCATTTTAGACCTATTGCTTTTTCTTTTTTTCTTTCATCTCACAGTTAATATTTTATAATTCTTGCATCACTGACTTGATGGACGTGAGTCTGAGTGAACTCCGGGAGTTGGTGATGGACAGGGAGGCCTGGCGTGCTGCGATTCATGGGGTCACAAAGAGTCGGACACGACTGAGCAATTGAACTGAACTGAAATATTTGTGTTTAAGCCAGTCTTATTTTTGTTCCATATACATTAATTACATATACACACAAATTTTTTTGAAATTTAAAAACTGTACCAAGATATATCTATGTTTTAATTTTCATCTATTTTGTATGTTATGCATTATTTTGAGCTTCATGTTTAGTTCCTTTAAAACCCATAGTTTTAAAACTATGCTAAGTTTCCTTTTCATAAGTTTGCTTATTGGTTTAACTAAATTTATTGGTATTGTATTATCAACTTGCATCTCTATATTTAAAGAAAATTCTCTTTTTCCATATTTATTATATTTTCTTAATATTGGGATTTTTGTGTTTATTTTTCTTCCTCTGGAAAAAAAAAATCTGAAATAACTTTTGAAGTTGGTCTCTGTATCACATATTAAAAAGTTAATTTTCTTAGTCATTTCTGCTCGTTAAATTCTTTTTACAGTAGGTTAAATTAATCAGTTCCATTTTTGTGTCCTTAAAATTATTTTTTTAACTTGCTCTTTCATCTCAGCCTTCATCTTAGTTAATTACCTTCATCTGAGCTACTTCTTTTTATGATATTTTAATGTTGGTTCATACAGGCATTTATATATGAAAATTTTAAAACATGGAGCTGGTATTGGCTGGTGCACTGGGACGACCCAGAGGGATGGTGTGGGGAGGGAGGAGGGAGGGGGGTTCAGGATGGGGAACACATGTATACCCGTGGTGGATTCATTTTGATGTTTGGCAGAACTAATACAATTATGTAAAGTTTGAGAATAGAATAAAATTAATTTAAAAAAAATCCTTTATATTTTTTGTATTATTTTAAAAATATTGATTCTCTTCTGAAATAATGCTACCCTTTTCTTTTGCATTGGACTCTTCATATTTTCCACCCTAGTTTAATCATTCATGTATGAAAGAGGATACATTTTCTTTTAACAAGTACCTGCTAAAGATAGAGTGCTTTGATTGCTTTTAGAGCCCCTCTTCATGTATTTGAGTGCTGAAGACTCTCAGATCTAAAGCTGAGTTGATGCATATAGTATGTACTCTAATTTCTGGTAACTACAGGCTTGATCCTAAATTGTTCCATGCTGAAATTGTGATTTGTTTTTTCTCTGCCTAGCTTACTTCTTACTCTTTTTAAAAATGTTTTATGAATTAATTCTCAAAAATGATAGAGTGCTTTTAAGTTCTTTCCATGTTCAAGATTGAGTTAAAGCAAGTGAACCAGTTTGGGGTGCAAAATTGAAATGGGTATCAAGAAAATCTGAGTAATCAAGACAAACAGTATTTGTGCATAAATATATCTGGGCTTCCCTGGTGGCTCAGACAGTAAATAATCTGCCTACAGAGCAAGAGACCCAGGTTCAATTCCTGGGTTGGGAAGATTCCCTGGAAAAAGGAATGGCTACCCACTCCAGTATTCTTGTCTGGAAAATCACATGGACACAGGAGCCTGGTGGGCTACAGCCCATGGAGTTGCAAAGAGTCAGACACAACTGAGTGACTAACACTTTCACTTTCATGTAAAATTTAAGTAATGCAATATTTTTAAATATTAAAAAAAAATCAAATTGGGAAGCAATGCCCCATGGGTGGCCTCTATTTTTATAAACAAGGTTTTATTGGAACAGGGTTGGATCAGGATGAGGTGAGTGAGACAGGGTCATGCAAGTACAGAGTAGCATTCTGGCTTTAATATTTGATTTTATTCAACACTGATTTTTTGCATTTAAAAATATTTCAGTAAAATACTATATTGAAATGATCAATAGTCAGTAATCTTGATTACTAAACTTTTTGGTGCTTCCTTAAATGTTGTGCTAAAGAGTTTATCTCGTATACCTCTAGCCCAGAGTTGAAGAACTTTATTGGGCTCCCTGGTGGCTCAGAGGGTAAAGAGTCTGCCTGCAGTGCAGGAGACCTGGGTTCGATCCCTGGGTCAGAAAGATCCCCTGGAGAAGGAAATGGCAACCCACTCCAGTACACTTGCCTGGAAAATCCCATGGACAGAGAAGCCTGGTAGACTACAGTCCATGGGATCGCAAAGAGTCGGACATGACTGAGTGACATCACTTTCACTTTCATTCAAAATATACATGTCTGCATTCTACTTTGAACCTACTCATTTTGAAGAAGGGACCTCAGAGAATGCTATCCCTCTTCCTGTTTCTATCTCCAGGCTTGCTCCCACCCCATCCCCACTAAGAACTGCTGAATGAGATAATTTTCATCCTAGAGAATCAAAAAAGTATGAAAGTCAATCAAGAGTTTTAACAGTTTCTTCTCACAAGCTACAGATCCTTTCTACGAGTACCACCATATGCTATCCTAATTTCTATTTCTGCCTGATAGACTAGAAAGTATCTAAATGGATGATAGAAATGAGAAACTGATAGAATGGTTATGTGTGTTAGTCTTCTCTGGCTGTTGTAACCAAAAATAACAGAGACTTGGATGACTTAAATACAGGTATGTCTTTCTCATAGTTTTGGAGACTGGGAAGTCCAAGAAAAGTGTCAGGCAATTTGGTTCCAGTGGGGCCCTCTTATTGGCTTCCAGATGTCCACCAACTCACTGTGTCCTCACATGGTAGAGAGTGAGAGCTCTGCTGGCTTTATCTTCCAATAAGGGCACCAAACTCGTCATAAGGGCTTCATCCTCATGATCTTATTGAAACTTAATTGTCTTATTACTCAAAGCCCCATTTCCAAACACCATCACATTGAAACTTAGAGCTTCGACATACAGACTTTTGGAATTTACAATTCACTCTGTAGCACTATGTGACTCTAATGGCTTCAAAATATGATTCTCTTGAATTGGGGAATATAGTGTAGTATGGCGATGATTATGGAAAAAATTATTTCTTTTTCATAAAGACAATAGACATTTAAGATATATGTAGATAGTCCTTGTTCATAGATGCCACCTGATTATTTCTCTGCTTTGTATTGTAGAAAACTCTACAACCCAGCTCTCTTCCTTAATCTACCATCATCAATGCTATAATTACTTAAGTTTACTTCTGTAACAAAAAGGTGGCTGGTGTTCTTACGCAAAGATACTAATATAAAGTGTTTGATTTTTTTTTTTAATCTTTAGAGACAAATATATCAGAGACTGTAAATTTGTTTCCACTCTGACCTGGAAATATAATTTTTATTTAATTGCATTACTTCTTAAACTACTCATTTGCATACTCCTTACAAGACCTTTTAGAACTAACACCCCAAAAAGATGTCCTTTTCATTATAGGGGACTGGAATGCAAAAGTAGGAAGTCAAGAAACACCTGGAGTAACAGGCAAATTTGGCCTTGGAATACGGAATGAAGCAGGGCAAAGACTAATAGAGTTTGGCCAAGA
>NW_011495034.1:10863532-10864243 GCF_000754665.1 Bison bison bison | reverse complement strand
GCTCTATACAGTCAGCAAAAACAAGACCGGGAGCTGACTGTGGCTCAGACCATGAACTCCTTATTGCCAAATTCAGACTTAAATTGAAGAAAGTAGGGAAAACCACTAGACCATTCAGGTATGACCTAAATCAAATCCCTTCTGATTATACAGTGGAAGTGAGAAATAGATTTAAGGGCCTAGATCTGATAGATAGAGTGCCTGATGAACTATGGAATGAGGTTCGTAACATTGTACAAGAGACAGGGATCAAGACTATTCCCATTGAAAAGAAATGCAAAAAAGCAAAATGGCTGTTTGGGGAGGCCTTACAAATAGCTGTGAAAAGAAGAGAAGCGAAAAGCAAAGGAGAAAAGGAGAGTATAAACATCTGAATGCAGAGTTCCAAAGAATAGCAAGAAGAGATAAGAAAGCCTTCTTCAGCGATCAATGCAAAGAAGTAGAGGAAAACAACAGAATGGGAAAGACTAGGGATCTCTTCAAGAAAATCAGAGATACCAAAGGAACATTTCATGCAAAGATGGGCTCGATAAAGAACAGAAATGGTATGGACCTAACAGAAGCAGAAGATACTAAGAAGAGGTGGCAAGAATACACAGAAGAACTGTACAAAAAAGATCTTCACGACCCAGATAATCACGATGGTGTGATCACTGACCTAGAGCCAGACATCCTGGAATGTGAAGTCAAGTGGGCCTTAGAAAGCATCAC
>NW_011495034.1:10859471-10862561 GCF_000754665.1 Bison bison bison | reverse complement strand
AGTGGAAACAGTGTCAAACTTTATTTTTCTGGGCTCCAAAATCACTACAGATGGTGACTGCAGCCATTAAATTAAAAGACGCTTACTCCTTGGAAGGAAATTTATGACCAACCTAGATAGCATATTCAAAAGCAGAGACATTACTGTGCCAACAAAGTTTCGTCTAGTCAAGGCTATGGTTTTTCCTGTGATCATGTATGGATGTGAGAGTTGGACTGTGAAGAAGGCTGAGCGCTGAAGAATTGATGCTTTTGAACTGTGGTGTTGTAAAAGACTCTTGAGAGTCCCTTGGACTGCAAGGAGATCTAACCAGTCCATTCTGAAGGAGATCAGCCCTGGGATTTCTTTGGAAGGAATGATGCTAAAGCTGAAACTCCAGTACCTTGGCCACCTCATGCAAAGAATTGACTCAAGAGGAGAAGGGGACAACAGAGGATGAGATGGCTGGATGACATCACTTAGTCGATGGACGTGAGTCTGAGTGAACTCTGGGAGTTGGTGATGGACAGGGAGGCCTGGCGTGCTGCGATTCATGGGGTCGCAAAGAGTCGGACACGACTGAGGGACTGATCTGATCTGATCTACCTCTTTTAATGGCACGTGTGGAATAGTTTGCTTCTTATATTTTGATTATATATCTCAAATATCAGTGTTGACTACATAATAGATTTTTGTCAATTTCTTCACCATGAAGCACTAGAGAAACTTACAGTATCACTTAATTCCAATAATCCCTTACTGCTGTCCTCTTGCTATGTTATTACAGTTGTTACTAACAGTATATATCATTTCAAATTTTTGTCACTTGTAAGATTGAAAAGAGATTATAATGAAAACTAAATACCTGATCTCTAATCACACTCCACCAATTTCCAGTTGTTTCATCTTATACAACCCATTTAATCACTTTGGCTTTCAGTTTTCATAGCTGCCTAGTAAGGGTGTATCCCTGCTCCATTCCATGTTCAAAATAAGTTTTGATATCTTCATAATGAAGCAACAGGACTGTCAATTAAAAGTAGTTTTTTGATTGCAGCTTATACTTTCCCAAAAAATGTTTCTTGAAGATACATTAAAAGAAAACATTTCAAAATGGCATAAGCAAATGAAAAGGAAATGTAATTGGGAAAATTAAAAAATAATTATGGAATAGTTTTGGACTGAGAAAATCATTACCAGGCTTGAATTTGATCTTACTTTCTATAACAAAAAATTAGAATAAAGCTTCATACCTTGTACAGAGTCAGCCCTTTGATTACAGGATGCAGGGGCTCTACGAAACTGGATAAAATATCAAGTACTCTTTGGTTGTCTGTATAGTGTAATGCTGTTCCTTCTCTCTTGTGCATCATGTTTTAATCCTAGACAGAAATTACAACTCCCAGGAAACCATGGGCTAAAGGAAACAGCAAATTTGCAGAGGTACAGCAGATTCAGGAATCCAGGATTTCCTAAGTGAAGTGTTGTGGGCAGATGGATAATACTTTCATAGTAATGCTTATTTGAATTATTGCTTAAGCATGCTTATCTAATTACAATGGGATCTACTGATTGGCTGGTTAAGATTATTGTTTTTTTTTTTTTTTTTAATTTTATAAATTTGCTATGCTATGCTACGTCACTTCAGTCGTGTCCGACTCTGTGTGACCCCATAGATGGCAGCCCACCAGGCTCCCCCGTCCCTGGGATTCTCCAGGCAAGAACACTGGAGTGGGTTGCCATTTCCTTCTCCAATGCATGAAAGGGAAAAGTGAAAGTGAAGTTGCTCAGTCGTGTCGGACTCCTAGCGACCCCATGGACTGCAGCCTACCAGGCTCCTCCATCCATGGGATTTTCCAGGCAAGAGTACTGGAGTGTGGTGCCACTGCCTTCTCCATAAATTTACTTATTTTTAAAATAAAAATCGTGTATAATTAAGAGGTACAACACAATTGTGTATAACATAGTTTTTCATATTTTTATAGATTATACTCCAATTAAAGATATTACAAAATAATGGCTATATTTCTCTGTTCTATATAATATGTATCCTTGTTACTTATTTATTTTATACATAGTAGTTTGTATCTCTTAACACCATACCACTGTTTTGCTTCTCTCTCCAACTCTTTTCCACTGGTAACCACTAGTTTATTTTATATATCTATATATAGTTTATTCTCTCTCTATATATCCTGTTTGTTATATTTTTTGTTTTATTTTCTAGGTTCTGCATTTAAGTGATGACATACAGTATTTGTCTTCTCTGACTTATTCCATTATGCATATTACCTTCTAAGTCTATCCACATAGTTGCAAGTGGCAGAATGTTTTTCTCTTTAGGGCTAATAATTTCATTGTGTGTGTATATATACGTGTGCGTGTGTGTGTATATGAATGAAACAATTTTGTTATTCATTTATCTATTGATGGGCATTTAGTTTGCTTCCAAAGGTCTGTCTAGTCAAGGCTATTGTTTTTTCAATGGTCGTGTATGGATGTGAGAGTTGGACTCTGAAGAAAGCTGAGTGCCAAAGAATTGATGCTTTTGAACTGTGGTGTTGGAGAAGACTCTTGAGAGTACCTTGGACTGCAAGGAGATCCAGCCAGTCCATTCTGAAGGAGATCAGCCCTGGGTGTTCTTTGGAAGGACTGATGCTAAAGCTGAAAAACTCCAATACTTTGGCCACCTCATGTGAAGAGCTGACTCATTGGAAAAGACTCTGATGCTGGGAGGGATTGGGGGCAGGAGGAGAAGTGGACGACAGAGGATGAGATGGCTGGATGGCATCACCGACTCGATGGACATGAGTTTGGGTGAACTCCAGGAGTTGGTGATGGACAGGGACGCCTGGCGTGGTGCGATTCATGGGGTCGCAAAGAGTCGGACACGACTGAGCGACTGAACTGCATATCTTATGTTTAGTCTTTAAGTCTTGCCTGAGTCTTTTGTGACCCCATGGACTGTAGCCTGCCAGCCTCCTCAGTCAATGGGATTTTCCAGGCAAGAATATTGAAGTGGGTAACCATTTCCTTCTCCAGGGGATCTTCCTGACCCAGCAATCAAACCTGCATCTTCTACATTGGCAGGTGGATTCTTTACCACTGTCT
>NW_011495034.1:10850775-10859371 GCF_000754665.1 Bison bison bison | reverse complement strand
AGTTATGGAAGTTTTGGCCACAGCAATCAGAGCAGAAAAAGAAAGAAAAGGAATCCAAATTGGAAAAGAAGTAAAACTCTCACTGTTTGCAGATGACATGATCCTCTACATAGAAAACCCTAAAGACTCCACCAGAAAATTACTAGAGCTAATCAATGAATATAGTAAAGTTGCAGGATATAAAATCAACACACAGAAATCCCTTGCATTCCTATACACTAATAATGAGAAAACAAAGAGAAATTAAGGAAACAATTCCATTCACCATTGCAACGAAAAGAATAAAATATTTAGGAATATATCTACCTAAAGAAACTAACAGCCTATATATACATTCCTCTTTTTAAAATAATGTTTTCAATTTCTTCAGATACATACCCACTAGTGGAATTGTTGGATCATATGTTTTTGAGGTTTTGTAGCACTTAGGTAGCTTCCCTGGTGGCTTAGATGGTAAAGAAACTGCCTGCAAGGCAGAAGACCTGGGTTTGATCCCTGGTCTCCAGGAAGATCCCCTGGAGAAGGAACGGGCTACCCACTCCGGTATTCTTGCCTGGAGAATTCCATGGACAGATGAGCCTGGCGACCATTGTCTGTGGTCAGAAAGACTTGGACACGAGACTTTTACAACCTTTTTTGGTCTTTGAGGAATTTTTAGATGATTGGTAGCATGTCATTATAGTTACAAATACACTTTGGCCTGGTGGATCTACTTCTAGAAATTTAAGCAAACGTTTTAATAAGAATACAAATTATAGGTTAAGAATACTTGCTGCAGCATTATTAGAAATAGAAAAACAAATCAAAGCCAAAAAACAACCCACAAAGTTATCCTAGATATCATATGCGTGTATGCTAAGTCACTTCAGTTGTGTTTGACTCTCTTTTATGACCCCATGGACAGTAGCCCACCAGGCCCCTCTGTCAAGGGATTCTCCAGGCAAAAATACTGCAGTGGGTTGCCATGCCCTTCTCCAGGAGATCTTCCCGACCCAGGGATCAAACCCAGGTCTCCTGCACTATTTCATTTTAAGATTATTGTACTTAATATGTAATGATCTTTAAATGAAATATTAATCAAATGTTTTAAATGTTAATTTGAACACAGGTATGCAGTAAAAAAGAAAATCTTAAAGCAAAATACAAACAATAGTATCCTTAATACAATTTTACTGTTAATTTTTACTTTAAGTTTTTCACATTGCTTCCTGTTTTTCTATGTTGAACATATATTGTCTGCAAAAAATTGTGTAAAAAAATTGCTTCAAAAATTTAAATCATTTTCTAAATGGTAAATTACAAGACAAATGTGAAAGAGATCATAATATTAGCATGAGAAGGGTTTTCCCCGAATTTAGGATGTAAATCTAGAATTGAGCAGCAATAAGCTGTGACATTTTCAAAAGCTCAGAAATATGAGCTGGCCCCCAATAAAGGACACCATCTGGCTATGGCTTTGTTAGAGGTTTTCTTTTCGATTACATTTTCTGTCATTTTTGCATAAAAATGCTTCTCTCAGTGCATTTCACACACATGTTTGGAAGGTTCTATGTTGGGTTGCATTCAGCCCATTTAGCTGTATTGTGCAGGCATTTAGCTCTAAGCTTTAGGCATTTAGGCAGGTGTGTTTTCAACTTAAATACTGACAGGGAAGAGGTAATATGGAGTTAGGAGTTCAGGGACTACACAGGCAGGTTGATTATCATGACCTAAGACCTGGAACACATCCCTGGAAACAGAATGCTGTCGGACATTAGAAAATGTCTTTTTTACTGTCCTTCTTTGGCTAGCTGATTGCTTGCATGAATGTGCAATCAGATATTTCAATTCCTTTTCTGAAAAATCTAGTTTGGCTTTTGTAAGATGGATTTAAGTTGTAATATTTTTGCGATGAGGATCTGAATTCATTGCCAAGCTAACAATACATAAATGTGTTTCTTTTCCTTTCAATATTTGACATTTTTTTGCACTACTCATTAAGAGAATTGAAGCCATGCAGAAGTTGTTCATAAAGATAGGAGAAAATAATTTTGGCCAAAATTCTAGCAAGACTGTCACTCATTTTGAGTCAGGAAAGCACTTATTTTACAACCTCTGAGTATATGATGAATATATGCAGGATTTTTCCACAGCAGAGTTCGTTATGTGGAAGTCGTTATTTTAAAGTTATGAAACTCCTCCATTTTTTGAATGTGCAAATATGACAAGCTCCATGGAATTCACTCTGGGGTTGTTGATGGCTTTTCTATGTGACTGTTATATGGTTTCTAATGCTTTTCTATAATATAATCAGGAATCTTCTCTTCACTCCCCTTTCTCACATAATCTAGTCATAAGTGCAACAATCCATCCATCCGTAGTGCAGGGAGCTCAGCTTGGTGCTCTGTGTTGACCTGGAGGGGTGGGATAGGGTGGGTGGATGGAGGTCCTAGAGGGGGGGGGATTTATGTATACATACAGCTGATTCACTTTGTTGTACTGCAGACATTAACACAACACTGTAAAGCAACTATACCCCAATTAAAAAAAATTGCAGAAATAACTTTTTGCATTTGTAGTCATACTAACCTTTTATGTAGGTTTCCATTATTACAACAGTTAAGGCCAAATATCTGTTGACAGGCACTATAATACTTAACTTGACTCAACTAGGTCCACAGGGCATTTTATATCAGTAATCTGTTTTCATCATTCTTTTTGGGGAAGATGAGAAAAAATTGATTTGTAAGAGAAAACGAAGGGGTGCATCGACGGTAATCTGGCAGAAATGTAAAGAATTAGTTTGTGTTTTGATTAGATTCATCATTGTCAAAGAGTTTCTATCAGTTACCTTCAAATGGAGCCAGGCATTTGGGTAGAAATATATTAGCTCTTATTTTTGATGTTGTAGCCTTTTGTCAACCCATTACTGGCATCAAGTGGCAGGGCCATGTCTATTTAAATAGACTAAGAAAGGTCCATCTAGTCAAGGCTATGGTTTTTCCTGTGGTCATGTATGGTTGTGAGAGCGGGACTGTGAAGAAAGCTGAGCACCGAAGAATTGATGCTTTTGAACTGTGGTGTTGGAGAAGACTCTTGAGAGTCCCTTGGACTGCAAGGAGATCCAGCCAGTCCATTCTGAAGGAGATCAGCCCTGGGATTTCTTTGGAAGGAATGATGCTGAAGCTGAAACTCCAGTACTTTGGCCACCTCATGCGAAGAGCTGACTCATTGGAAAAGACTCTGATGCTGGGAGGGATTGGGGGCAGGAGGAGAAGGGGATGACAGAGGATGAGATGGCTGGATGGCATCAGTGACTCGATGGACGTGAGTGAGTGAACTCCGGGAGTTGGTGATGGACAGGGAGGCCTGGCGTGCTGCGATTCATGGGGTCACAAAGAGTCGGACACAACTGACCGACTGAACTGAACTGAACTGAAGAAGGCATTTGTTAGAGATAACATTTTAACACATTTTCAGGGTATATCTGGATTATAACAGAGTATATGGAATAAGAATACAAATAATCTTAATAAATTGCTACCTGCTTGTAATCAATCATGCCATATGTGTAGGGATAGACAGAGAAAAACTTAAATTGTAGTCAGTGTCAACCTTCCAGCCTATTTTGTTTCACTTAGATGTAAACTTAGAACACTCTAGGAGGCCTCCCAAGTTCTGTTACTCCCACTGGACATAAACTGTGACTTAAGTTTCATTCTGTTTTTATTATATTTGTTACTGAATGATTGTTGGCAGAAAGTAGGAAGAAAAAATGATAGAAAAATATACTGCCTTTGCCACCCCTGCAGTGCTTTTCTTTTCTTTTTCTTTTTTTTTAAGGAAGCATTTAAAAAGGGTATTTTAAGTAATTAATTTGTTTATTTTTGGCTGTGCAGGGTGTTTGTTGCTGTGCACAGTTTCTCTAGTTGCAGAGAACAGGGCCTACTCTTTGTCGTGGTGCACGGGCTTCTCCTGGTGGCTTCTTAGTGGGCTTCAGTAGTTGTGGCAAATGGGCTCAGTTGCCATGTTGGATATTCTCAGACCAGGTATCAAACTGGTGTCCCTTGCCTTTCAAGGCAGACTGTTAGCCACAGGACCACCAGGGAAGCCCCCTTTTCTTTTCCCTGGAAGCCCAGGAAACTGCTTTGCCAGTGTTTTTGTCTCTTTCTTTGCTCAATAAGTACATCTAAAGAGTATCTACCTCAAAAACTCTCTCTCTCATTCTCTTTCCCTTTCTTTAACATGATTTATTCATTTCACACTCCCCAAACACTGTTGCATTTTTTAACAGTCATTTTATATTCTGTATTTCAAAATGTAGGACCGTATTTGAAGAATAAGTAAAATGGCCAGTTTTTTCTTTGGAAAGACATAAGACATTTACTACATGCTATCTGTATTAACATAGAAGCAAACATTTTCACTACAGTGTTTGAAAGATTAGATACGCATACCCTGAAATGATGTTGTCCTATTTTCAATTTAAATTGTTTGATCCATACAGAGAAGATGGGGATGGAAGTGGGCGAGGGGGCTAGAATGGAAGGAGGATATTTAACACATTTCTAATTTCTTTCTTGGTGAATGCAGAACAAGTTGGCATTCTCCTCATAATTTTACTTTCTATATTCAACAGCAAGTCACCTTGCAGTCGATTATTCTCTAGTTTAAATAATTCCAATTCAATTAGGTTTTACATATGAAGGCTATTGTTTAACTATTAAATGGCCTTCCCTTTTCCCTCTTTAAAATTTATATTTTTCTCTATGACTTTAAAGGATAGGCATTATGCTATATACTATTAAGTATATGGAAATTTTGTAATACATTGTTAATTACAGATTATAGGTTATATATGGGCTTTTATTGTTGATCTAAAAATGAAAAGGTAGGCCTTGGATAAGAACATGACAACTTAATTTGACTTTTCACTTTTGAATTTCCACTAGAAATAGCTAGAAGCATATAATTGAATGCAAGTCTACTAGGAAGGTCATTTCACATCATTCACAGGGGAAGACATAGCTGAAAAATGACCTTAGGATTATTCATTGCATTAGGCAAATGCTCTCAGTGTTTAAGCAGTCTTCTGATATCTCTTCACAGTACTGTATTCTTTATTTTACTGATTGCTGCTGGATTACTTAATAAATGTCATTGCTTCTATTCACTAAATGACTTATGAAATATGCTAGTACAGATTCCAGAACTGAGACATGTAATCTAGGAGAGGAGTTTATGCTTTAGGAGAAACTGATGCCACTGTATCAAACAATTCACTAATTCAACTTTTCTTTAAAAAAAACAAAAAAACAAAAAACAAAAAAACAAACTATATGGCATGGTTTGACATTGCAAAAAAAAAAAAAAATCCTGAATTTCATGGTTTTGACATGATAGATGTCATGTTTGCATGATAGATATTAGGCTCAGTTAAGATACATAATCTCCTTACATTTAGATAAAAAACTGGCAGGGACTAAACTTGTTTCAAATTAAGAAGGCACTCTGCAATAATGTATGAATTATATCACAAGAGAATAACCACTGGCTAACTGCTCATCATAGCCAGAGAAAAGTAGATCTGATAATAACCTTTTGTTTTTTTTTTTGGCAAGATATGCGGTATCCCAATATAAGTAAGAAGGGAAATCCAAAATGTGTCTAATTATACTTTGTGTAAGTGAAGATTGACGGACTAGCTCCATTTGGATTCTGAAATGTGATGAATAAAATACTTTCAAGAGAGGCTTGTCAAGGCCTCAACAGGAAGTCCTGTTGCAGAATTTGAACAAATACACGAATGCTGCTGCTACTGCTGCCGCTAAGTCGCTTCAGTCGTGTCCGACTCTGTGCGACCCCGTAGACGGCAGCCCCTAGGCTCCTCTGTCCCTGGGATTCTCCAGGCAAGAACACTGGAGTGGGTTGCCATTTCCTCCTCCAATGCATGATAGTGAAAAGTGAAAGTGAAGTAGTGTCCGACTCTTAGCGACCCCATGGACTGCAGCCTACCAGGCTCCTCCATCCATGGGATTTTCCAGGCAAGAGTACTGGAGTGGGGTGCCATTGCTTTCTCCTATTAGGTGAATAAAGGTATTTTATTCTGACCTGAGTGGAATTTAAGAGATTGCTTTTTAATGAAAGAGGCAAATTACATTGAAAATTCCTCAGTAAACTATCTTTGTTGGCAAGGTAAAAGCCCTCATACTATGTTCTTCTGAAAAGGTTTTCAATATGATGCCTAGGTTTAAGGATGAAAAGTATTTGAGTGCAAGGTGAAGGGGAAGGACTTCCAGGTGTAGACCCCAAAAGTTTTAGTTCTCCTAAAAGGGAGAAAAATTGTTGTGATTGTTCTGCAAATACGCACAGGAGTTTCATCTTCTTATGTCATAATACTAATTTGAGAAATATAAAACACCACATTCAGTTTCCTGCCCTACATATTTTATAACTTTTATATTGGTAAGCATTAAATTCTTCCCTAGAGTCCTTGTGCATACGTTTTATTTAGTTTCAATATTTTCTGATTGCTTACAATGATAGAAAGTGTAACAGGCCATTTACTAATGATAAATTTCAAGTAATTACCTTTAATTTGACATATTTACTTAGACTTGAACTTATACTGACTTTGACAAAAGAGCTCCAAGAATGATATATCATACTCAGTAATGACCAAGATGCTGAAGAGACCAGTAGAAAATAAAATCTGAAAGTCAAATGTATTAGGACAATGTAATGATTTTTGAGGGACTCCACTTATGGCCTGTTACACAGGCAGTTTTTCTCTAGAAACATTCACTTTGAAATGTGTTAGTTTCATGTTTAACCCTTCAACTTGTACATCATGATTTTCTCTTCATATGAGGAGAACATAGAATGGAATTTTAAATTTCAAAATATTATCTATATTATGTCATACCATGTTATTTAAAAAATACTATAAACCTATATATTTATTTAAAATATACTTCTGAAAAGCTGTAACAATAGTATATATAAAGAGCTTGCATTCTTGTATAAAAGAACTTTCTAGAGCCATGAACTTATAATAGGGAATGGGAAGTACTAAGTAACAATTTAGATGTTTGGGATCTTGAATTAATCTGAATTTTCACAGGTGGGTTTCATTTTATAAATGTCTAGATGACACCAGAGGTAAAGAACCCACCTTCCAATGCAGGAGACCTAAGAGAAGGTTAGATCCCTGCTTTGGGAAGATACCCTGGAGGAGACAATGGCAACCCCTCTAGTATCGCCTAGAGAATCCCATGGACAGAGGCGCCTGGTGGGCTGTGGTCCATAGGGTCACAAAGAGTAGACCACGACTGAGTGACTTGGCACAGAACAAACTGCATTTAGTTCATCAAAGCAATAGTACATAAATATGAACTTTGAAAGAATACTTTTGTAAAGTTTGTTAGAAATACTTTTAAATTTATTATACTTGAAATTAGATAATAAAAAGTGATACAATATGGTTTATGCTGCTGCTAAGTCGCTTCAGTCGTGTCTGACTCTGTGCGACCCCATAGATGGCAGCCCGCCAGGCTCCCCCGTCCCTAGGATTCTCCAGGCAAGAACACTGGAGTGGCTTGCCATTTCCTTCTCCAATGCATGAAAGTGAAAAGTGAAAGTGAAGTCACTCAGGTTGTCTACTTGAAAGTTATACAGTCGTGTCCGACTCCTAGCAACCCCATGGACTGCAGTCTACCAGGCTCCTCTCTCCATGGGATTTTCCAGGCAAGAGTACTGGAGTGGGGTGCCATTGCCTTCTCCAAATATGGTTTATATACATTATTATTGATTTTTATTGAAAAGATCAAGGTCTACCCCACTCTATAAATAAATGCTAAATTTAGCATTAAATACTAATTCTAGGACTGGGTCAGGAAATATATAATGACCCTAGAAGATTTTATGGTGTCAAGAGGTAAGAAAGTAGTAAAAACAAAAATTCAGCAATTATGTGGTTTTATTAAACACATACTCAAACCAGCCAACAGCAATTTCAATGGCCAAAGCAGGAAAAATTTGATCTAATGTAGGATAGGATTATAATCCAAAATACGAAATATTTATGAGTTCACATTGATACAAATAAATGACTTAACAAGTAAATAAATATCACATTTCCCTTGTAGACGAATTCAAAATAATTTATGTAGATACTTCATCTCAAGAAGATGGAACTCTTCATTTCTTAAGTGCTGTTTGCACAAAGTGGATTTTTTCCACAGAGTTGACTATGGAAAGGGAGAAAAAAAATACGGTGGAGAAATCTGATAAACCCTGCATCAGCCAATTGACTAAGGTCAATACTAGCAAGGATAAGTCATGTTGATAGTGTGTGTAACCTCGATTTTGGGAGAAAAATGGTACTTTACTTCTGTGGTCTTTCTCACAAAACCCATAACCCTAGCAAAATCATCAGTAAAATATCAGAAAAAATATCTATTGAGAGATTTTTCTTTTTCTTTTTTTTTTTAAAAATCTGACCTGTAATCCTCAAAACTGTCAAGGTCATCAAAAATAAAGTCAGAGAATCTGTTACAGTCAAGAAGGCATGGTGAATGAATACCATGTAGAATTTCAATGAGATCCTGGGTCGGGG
>NW_011495034.1:10849219-10850565 GCF_000754665.1 Bison bison bison | reverse complement strand
AGGGGGTATGATACATACCTACCTGCTATAATTTGAGCATGATAGTATGAAAAATACTAAACTCAATTAAGATACAGTACTCTACATTTTATGATCTGAGCCACAGTCAGCTCCTGGTCTTATTTTTGCTGACTGTATACAGCTTCTCCATCTTTGGCTGCAAAGAATATAATCAGTCTGATTTCAGAGTTGACCATCTGGTGATATCCTTGTGTAGAGTCTTCTCTTGTGTTGTTGGAAGAGGGTGTTTGCTATGACCAGTGCATTCTCTTGGCAAAACTCTATTAGCCTTTGCCCTGCTTCATTCTGTACTCCAAGACCAAATTTGCCAATTATTCAAGGTGTTTCTTGACTTCCTACTTTTGCATTCCAGTCCCCGATAAATGAAAAGGACATCTTTTTTGGGTGTTATTTCTAAAAGGTCTTGTAGGTCTTCATAGAACCATTCAACTTCAGCTTCTTCGGTGTTACTGGTGGGGGCATAAGCTTGGATTACCTTGGTATTGAATGGTTTGTCTTGGAAATGAACAGAGATCATTCTGTCGTTTTTGAGAACTCCTTATTGCCAAATTCAGACTTAAATTGAAGAAAGTGGGGAAAACCACTAGACCATTCAGGTATGACCTAAATCAAATCCCTTATCATTATACAGTGGAAGTGAGAAGTAGATTTAAGGGACTATATCTGATAGAGTGCCTGAAGAACTATGGATGGAGGTTCGTGACATTGTACAGGAGACAGGGATCAAGACCATCCCCATGGAAAAGAAATGCAAAAAAGCAAAATGGTTGTCTGAGGAGGCCTTACAAATAGCTGTGAAAAAAAGAGAAGCAAAAAGCAAAGGAGAAAAGGAAAGATATAAGTATCTGAATGCAGAGTTGCAAAGAATAGCAAGAGGAGATAAGAAAGCCTTCCTCAGCGATCAGTGCAAAGAAATAGAGGAAAACAATAGAATGGGAAAGGCTAGAGATCTCTTTAAGAAAATTAGAGATAGCAAGGGAACATTTCATGCAAAGATGGGCTTGAGAAAGGAAAGAAATGGTATGGACCTAACAGAAGCAGAAGATATTAAGGAGAGGTGGAGCAGGAATAGAAGGAACATACCTCAACATAATAAAAGCTACATATGACAAACCCACAGCAAACATCCTCAATGGTGAAAAATTGAAAGCATTTCCTCTAAAGTCAGGAACAAGACAAGGGTGCCCAGTTTCACCATTACTATTCAACATAGTTTTGGAAGTTCTGGCCACAGCAATCAGAGCAGAAAAAGAAAGAAAAGGAATCCAAATTGGAAAAGAAGAAGTAGAACTCTCACTGTTTGCAGATGACATGATCCTCTACAT
>NW_011495034.1:10804878-10848241 GCF_000754665.1 Bison bison bison | reverse complement strand
GTGAAGTAAGCCAGAAAGAAAAACACCAATACAGTATACTAACGCATATATATGGAATTTAGAAAGATGGTAACAATAACCCTGTATACGAGACAGCAAAAGAGACAACGATGTACAGAACAGTCTTTTGGACTCTGTGGGAGAGGGAGAGGGTGGGATGATTTGGGAGAATGGCATTGAAATATGTACAATATCATATATGAAACGAGTCACCAGTCCAGGTTTGATGCATGATACTGGATGCTTGGGGCTGGTGTACTGGGACGACCCAGAGGGATGGTATGGGGAGGGAGGAGGGAGGAGGATTCAGGATGGGGAACACATGTATACCTGTGGCAGATTCATTTTGATATATGGCAAAACCAGCACAATATTGTAAAGTTTAAAAATAAAATAGAGAACAACAAAAAAAGAAGAGGTGGAAAGAATACACAGGAGAACTGTACAAAAAAGATCTTCATGACCCAGATAATCACGATGGTGTGATCACTCACCTAGAGCCAGACATCCTGGAATGTGAAGTCAAGTGAACGTTAGAAAGTATCACTACAAACAAAGCTAGTGGAGGTGATGGAATTCCAGTTGAGCTATTTCAAATCTTGAAAGATGATGCTGTGAAAGTGCTGCACTCAATATGCCAGCAAATTTGGAAAACTCAGCAGTGGCCACAGGGCTGGAAAAGGTCAGTTTTCATTCCAATCCCAAAGAAAGGCAATGCCAAAGAATGCTCAAACTACAGCACTGTTGCACTCATCTCACACGCTAGTAAAGTAATGCTCAAAAATTTCCAAGCCAGCCTTCAGCAATACGTAAACCATAAACTTCCAGATGTTCAAGCTGGATTTGGAAATGCAGAGGAACCAGAGATCAAATTGCCAACATCCGCTGGATCATGGAAAAAGCAGGAGAGTTCCAGAAAAACATGTATTTCTGCTTTATTGACTATGCCAAAGCCTTTGACTGTGTGGATCACAATAAACTGTGGAAAATTCTGAAAGAGATGGGAATACCAGACCACCTGATCTGCCTCTTGAGAAATTTTTATGCAGGTCAGGAAGCAATAGTTAGAACTGGACATGGAACAACGGATTTGTTCCAAATAGGAAAAGGAATACATCAAGGCTGTATATTGTCACCCTGCTTTTTTAATTTATATGCAGAATACATCATGAGAAATGCTGGGCTGGAAGAAGCACAAGCTGGAATCAAGATTGCTGGGAGAAATATCAATAACCTCAGATATGCAGATGACACCACCCTTATGGCAGAAAGTGAAGAGGAACTCAAAAGCCTCTTGATGAAAGTGAAAGAGGAGATTGACAAAGTTGGCTTAAAGCTCAACATTCAGAAAACTAAGATCATGGTATCTGGTCCCATTACTTCATGGGAAATAGATGGAGAAACAGTGGAAACAGTGTCAGACTTTAGTTTTTTGGGCTCCAAAGTCACTGCAAATGGTGTTGCAGCCATGAAATTAAAAAATGCTTACTCCTTGGAAGGAAAGTTATGACCAACCTAGACAGCATATTAAAAAGCGGAGATATTACTTTGTCCACAAATGTCTGTCTAGTCAAGAGTATGGTTTTTCCAGTGGTCACATATGGATGTGAGAGTTGGACTGTGAAGAAAGCTGAGCACTGAAGAATTGATCTTTTGAACTGTGGTGTTGGAGAAGACTCTTGAGAGTCCCTTGGACTGCAAGGAGATCCAACCAGTCCATCCTAAAGGAAATCAGTCCTGGGTGTTCATTTTAGGGCTGATGTTGAAGCTGAAACTCCAATACTTTGGCCACCTCTTGCGAATATTTGACTTATTGGAAAAGACTCTGATGCTGGGAGGGATTGGGGGCAGGAGGAGAAGGGGACGACAGAGGATGAGATGGCTGGATGGCATCACCGACTCGATGGACATCAGTTTGAGTGAACTCCGGGAGTTGGTGGGCAGGGAGGCCTGGCGTCCTGCGATTCATGGGGTTGCAAATAGTCGGACGCGACTGAGCGACTGAACTGAACTGAACTCTACATTTAAATAACAACGTGGCAAGGAACATCCAACAGAGATATTACAAGCCAAGAATAGTATAACAAGTTCCCATCACAAAGATGAAATACTCCATATTAAAATACTAGCATGTCAAATCCAAAAAATACAAAAAAGATAATGCATTGATAATGCATCAAGTATTGTTTATCCCTAAAATGTAATATTGGTTTAACTTTCAAATTTTTAATTAACATAATTTACCTCATCAACAGAATATAAAATGATGTAATCATTTAAATAGATGTAGAAAAGGCATTAGACAAATTTTAAAGAGCACTCATAATAAAACCTCATGGTTAAAAAAAATGACATTTTCTCAACCTGATACATTTCATGTAATAAAAGCCTATAGTAAATATCATATTAAATACTGAAAGAAAAATGCTTTTCCTCTAAGATCAAAACTGAGACTATAGTATTGATCTTATCAGTTAGAGCCAATGTTTTACTATAAGTTCCAGCCAGTGCAATAACTAATACAAGAAAAATAAATACTAAAAGCAGATTAGTGGTAACATGCTAATCTATATGGACTATATAAAAGAGTCTATTTAAAACTACTCAAGGCAATGGCACCCCACTCCAGTACTGTTGCCTGGAAAATCCCATGGATGGAGGAGCCTGGTGGGCTGCAGTCCATGGGGTCGCTAAGAGTCGGACACGACTGAGCGACTTCCCTTTCACTTTTCACTTTCACGCACTGGAGAAGGAAATGGCAACCCACTCCAGTGTTCTTGCCTGGAGAATCCCAGGGACGGGGGAGCCTGGTGGGCTGCTGTCTATGGGGTCGCATCATCAAAGTGAAAAGTGAAAGTGAAGTCGCTCAGTCATGTTGACTCTTAGCGATCCCATGGACTGCAGCCTACCAGGCTCCTCCATCCATGGGATTTTCCAGGCAAGAGTACTGGAGTGGGGTGCCATTGCCTTCTCCTTCAGTTCAGTTCAGTCTCTCAGTCATGTCTGACTCTTTGCGACCCCATGAATCGCAACACGACAGGCCTCCCTGTCCATCACCAACTCCCGGAGTTCACTCAGACTCAACGTCCATCGAGTCAGTGATGCCATTCAGCCATCTCATTCTCTGTCGTCCCCTTCTCCTCCTGCCCCCAATCCCTCCCAGGATCAGAGTCTTTTCCAATGAGAACTCTTCTCATGAGGTGGCCAAAGTACTGGAGTTTCAGCTTTAGCATCATTCCTTCCAAAGAAATCCCAGGGCTGATCTCCTTCAGAATGGACTGGTTGGATCTCCTTGCAGTCCAAGGGACTCTCAAGAGTCTTCTCCAACACCACAGTTCCAAAACATCAATTCTTTGGCGCTCAGTTTTCTTCACAGTCCAGCTCTCTTACTGCTGCTGCTGCTAAGTCGCTTCAGTCATGTCCAACTCTGTGCGACCCCATAGATGGCAGCCCACCAGGCTCCCCCATCCCTGGGATTCTCCAGGCAAGAACACTGGAGTGGGTTGCCATTTCCCTCTCCAATGCATGAAAGGAAAAGTGAAAGTGAAGTCATTTCGTCGTGTCCGACTCTGTGCGACCCCATGGACTGCAGCCTACCAGGCTCCTCCGTCCATGGGATTTTCCAGGCGAGAGTACTAGTGGGGTTGCCATTGCCAACTCTCTTAACTATGTTTAAATAGTTGGAAATTGAAAATGAGTATCATTTATAAAATTATCAATAAACAGTAAACCTTTACAGATAAAAACAAATGTGCTATACTAGTGAAGTAAAAAGTATAAAAATTGATCATAAAAATTAAGGAAAATTTAAAGTGTAGAAACATTCCATGTTTATGGATTGGAACACTTACTATCAATACAAACTGATCTACAGATATAATGCATTTCTAATAAAAATTTTAGCAGAGTATTTTAAAGAAATAGTGAAGCTTCAGTAAAATAAAGTTCAGAAAAAAAGCCAATGTACACATTGTAATTGATTTGGAATAAAGTGCCATGGAGATAACATTTGAAAAAATGTCTTTCAAACAACTGCTGCAATCCTTGGAATTCTGTGATAAAAAATTTTGTCATACAAACAGTTTTCAAATTTATCTCATATGATGTACAAAAGTCACCTTGAAACTAATCAGAGTTTTATTTTAGAAAACAGTTTTTACATAGAACACAAGCATAAACAATAAAATAGATAAATTATACTTAATCAAAAAATTTCTAAAGTCATGGTTAGAAATATGAAAATGTAATACAAAGATTAGAAGAATATATTTGTATCACATTGACAAATAAGTTGATAAAAGTATGCTTAACATCATTATTTACTGAGAATATAAATTAAACCACAATGAAATATTATATATACCCATTAGACTGGCCACAGTTTAAAGAACTGCTGTGAATAGGTGTTGTTGATATGGCAGAGCAAGTGGAAATCTCATTATATATTTTTGGTGGAAATGTGGAATGGTATAACCACTTTGGAACATAAATCAGCAGTTTCATATAAAATTAACCATGAACTAACTCATTGGTTATTTCACTCTTTCCACACAAGCACAGTATGTAATTTTTTAATAGCAGTTTCATCCATAATATAAAAGTCTTAAAACAACTGAAATATTTGTCAGCTGGTAAATTAAAAAATGACCAACTCTCAAGTCTATACAAGAATACTGAAAAAACCGGTTTTGACTATGTGGACCTCTGTTGGCACAGTGATATCTCTGCTTTTTAATATATTTTCTAGGTTTGTCATGAGGCCTCCAATGCCTTCACATTCCAGGATGTCTGGCTCTAGGTGAGTGACCACACCATCGTGGTTACCCAGGTCATTAAGACCTTTTTTGTATGGTTCTGTGTATTCTTGATACCCCTTCTTAATACCTTCTGCTTCTGATAGGTCCATATAATTTCTGTCCTTTATTGTGCCCATCTTTGCATGAAATGTTCCCTTGGTGTGTCTATTTTTCTTGAAGAGATCTCTAGTCTTTCCCATTCTATTATTTTGCTGTTTCTTTTAGTTAATCACTTAGGAAGGCTTTCTTATCTCTCCTTGATATTTGGAATTCATTCCAATGAGTATATCTTGCCTTTTCTTTTTTTGCCTTTCACTTCTCTTCTTTTTTCAGCTATTTCTAAGGACTCCTCAGACAGCCATTTTCCTTTTTATGTTTCTTTTTCTTGGGGATGGTTTTATCACAACTTCTGTACAATACATGAACCTCCATCCATAGTTCTTCAGGCACTCTGTCTGTCAGATCTAATCCCTTGAATCTATTTCTCACTTCCACTGTATAATCATAAGGGATTTGATTTAGGTCATACCTGAATGGTCTAGTGGTTTTCCCCACTTTCTTCAATTTAAGTCTGAATTTGGCAATGAGTCGTGATCTGAGCCACAGTCAGCTCCCGGTCTTGTTCTTGCTGACTGTAAAGAGTTTCACCATCTTCGGCTGCAAAGAATATAATCAGACTGATTTTGGTATTGAACATCTGGTGATGTCCATGTATAGAGTCTTCTCTTGTGTTGTTGGAATAGGGTGTTTGCTATGACCCGGTGCATTCTCTTTGCAAAACTCTATTAGCCTTTGCCCTACTTCATTTTGTACTCGAAGGCCAAATTTGCCTGTTACTCCAGGTATCTCTTCCTACTTTTGCATTCCAGTCCCCTATGATAAAAAGGATGTCTTTTTTGGTGTTATTTCAAAATGTTCTTGTAGGTCTTCATAGAACCGTTCAACTTCAGCTTCTTTGGCATTAGTGGTTGGGGCATAGACTTTGGATTACTGTGATATTTACTTATTTGCCTTGGAAATGAATTGAGAGCTTTATGTCATTTTTGAGATTGCACCCAAGTTCTATATTTTGGAGTCTTTTGTTGACTATGATGGCTACTCCATTGCATCTAAGGGATTCTTGCTCACAGTAGTAGATGTAATGGTCATCTGAATTAAATTCGCCCATTCCAGTCCATTTTAGTTCACTGATTCCTAAAATGCTGATGTTCACTTTTGCCATCTCCTGTTTGACCACTTCCAATTTACCTTGATTCATGGATCTAATATTCCAGGTTCCTAAGCAATATTGTTCTTTAAAGCACTGGGCTCTGCTTCCATCACCAGTCACATCAACAAATGGACGTTGTTTTCCCTTTGGCTCTGTCTCTTTACTGTTTCTGGAGTTATTTCTCCTCTCTTCTCCAGTAGCATATTGGACACAAACCAACCTGGTGGTGGTGGTGGTTTAGTTTCTAAGTCGTGTCCAACTCCTGCGAACCCATGGACAGAGGAGCCTGGCAGGCTGCAGTCCATGGGGTTCTCCAGGCAAGAATACTGGAGTGGGTTGCCATTTCCTTCTTCAGGGGATCTTCCCAACCCAGGAATTAACCCAGGTCTCCTGCGTTGTAGGCAGATTCTTTACCAACGGAGCTACAAGGGAAGCCCAACCAACCTGGAGAGTTTATCTTTGAGCGTCATATCATTTTGCTTTTCATGCTCTTCAGGGCTTCTCTAGGCAAGAATACTGAAGTGGTTTGTCATTCCCTTCCCCAGTGGACCACACTTTGTCAGAACTCTCCACCATGACCTATCCATCTACAAGGCATGGCTCATAGTTTCATTGAGTTAGACAAGACTGTGATCCATATAATCAGTTTGGTTAGTTTTCTGTGATTGTTTTCATTCTTTCTGCCCTCTTGTGGATAAAAGGCTTATAGAAGCTTCCTGATGGGAGGGACCACTGTGGGGGAATCTGGGTCTTGTTCTGATGGGCAGGGCCATGCTCAGTAAATCTTTAATCCAATTTTCTATTGATGGGTGGAGCTGTGTTCCCTCTCTGTTGTTTGGTCTGAGGCCAAACTATGGTATGGTGAAAGAAAGAAAAGTGAAGTCACTCAGTCCTGTCCAACTCTTTATGACCCCATGGACTGTAGCCTACCAGGCTCCTCTGTCCATGGAATTTTCCAGGCAAGAGTATTGGAGTGGGTTGCCATTTCCTTCTCCAGGTGATCTTCCTGATCCAGGGATCAAACCCAGGACTCCCACATTGCAGGCAGACACTCTACCATCTGAGCCACCAGGGAAGCCCATGGTATGGTAGACCTCCTTCAAAAGGATTTATGCGTGCACTGTTGTATTCAGTGCCCCTGGCCCCGCAGCAGGCCGTGTCAACCCAGACCTCTGCTGATGACTCCTGGACATTCACAGGCAAGTCTGGCTCAGTCTCTTGTAGGATCACTGCTCCTTTCTTTTGTAACAGTGCAAGAACTTCTTTGATATGATCATTCTCCAGTTTGTGGGTCATCTGCTCAGTGGTTCTATGGTGGGGTTAATGGCAACCTCCTCCAAGAGGACTTCTGCCCACATGTGGTGCTTCCCAGGTCTTCTGCAGCCAAAACCCCAGGCCCCATGGCAGGCCACTGCTGACCCATGCCTCCATAGGAGACACTCAAAAAGGCAGGTCTAGCTCAGTCTCTTTGGGGTCTCTGGGTCCTGGTGTGCACAAGGTTTTGTTTGAGCCTTCCAAGCATCTCTGGTGGGTATGGGGTTTGATTCTAAATGTGTTTTCCCCCTTTCCTACAATCTTGTTGGGCTTCTCCTTTGGCCTTGGACACAGGGTATCTTTTTCTTGGGGGGATCCAACATTCTCCTGTCGGTGGTTGTTTAGTAGCAATTTTGAAGTTCTCACAGAAGATGAGGGCAGGTCCTTCTACTCCACCATCTTACATCTTACAAATTTAAGACTATATGCAAAATTATATGCAAAAATATAAAACTCCTAGCAAATAACATATAGAAGAAAATCTATATGACCCTGGGTTTGGCTGTGACTTTTTAGATATATCAAAGGCAAGACCTATGATAGAAATAACTGAGTGTCTGGAAGTCACTAAAATTAAAAATTACTGCTCTGTGAGAGATGCTGTCAAGGGAATGAGAAGACAGCCACATCTGGTAGAAAATATAAAATGTGTATCTGATAAAGGATTATTTTTCAAAACATACTTGAAACTCTTAAAATTGAATGACAGGAATATGAACAACAGTTAAATTAGGCAAAAGATCTTAATAGATGGCTTACCAAAGAAGATATACAAATGACAAGCATATGAAACTATGTTCAACTCATATGGTTAAACAATAATGTGATGCCTTTGTGCATCTATTGGAGTGGCAAAAATCCAAAACACTGACAGTAACAAATGCTGAAAAGGATGGGGAGACTCAGGAACTCTTATCATTGCTGGTAGGAATAGGTGGTGCTAGTGGTAAAGAACCCACCTGGTAATGCAGGAGTCATAAGAGACTCAGGTTCGATCCTTGGTTCAGAAAGATTTCCTGGCAGGCATGACAGCCCACTCCAGTGTTCTTGTGTGGAGAATCCCATGGACACAGGAGCCTGGTGGGCTACAGGCTACCGGATCACAAAGAGTCAGACACAATTGAAGTGACTTAGCATGCATGAATGCAGGGTTGCAAAATATTACAATCACTTTGTAGAACAGTTCGGCTCTTTCTTACAAAACTAAAAAATACTTGGGTCGCATGATTCAGTAGTTATACTCCTTGGTATTTCCCCCAAATATCTGAAATCTTATGTCCCAACATAAACCTGCATATTGATGTTTATATCAGCTTTATTTGTATTGCCTAAACTCTGAAGCAACCAAGATTCATAATTGTCAATACTTGAAAATAACTTCCTGAGTCAATGGATAAATAAATTGTGGTAAATCTGGACAGTAGAATATAATGAAAAGAAATAAGCTATCTAGCCATGAAAATACATGATGGAGAAGAAGTAAAACTCTCACTGTTTGCAGATGACATGATCCTCTACATAGAAAACCCTAAAGATTCCACCAGAAAATTACTAGAGCTAATCAATGAATATAGTGAGGTTGCAGGATATAAAATCAACACACAGAAATCCCTTGCATTCCTATACACTAATAATGAGAAAGTAGAAAGAAAAATTAAGGAAACAATTTAATTCACCATTGCAATGAAAAGAATAAAATACTTAGGAATATATCTACCTAAAGAAACCAAAGACCTATATATAGAAAACTATAGAACACTGGTGAAAGAAATCAAAGAGGACACTAAACAGACGGAGAAATATACCATATTCATGGATTGGAAGAATCCATATAGTGAAAATGAGTATACTATCCAAAGCAATCTATAGATTCAATGCAATCCTTATCAAGCTACCAATGGTATTTTTCACAGAGCTAGAACAAATAATTTCACAATTTGTATGGAAATACAAAAAACCTCAAATAGTCAAAGCAATCTTGAGAAATAAGAATGGAACTGGAGGAATCAACCTGCTTTACTTCAGACTATACTACAAAGCCACAGTCATCAAGACAGTATGGTACTGGCACAAAGACAGAAATATAGATCAATGGAACAAAATAGAAATCCCGGAGATAAATCCATGCACCTATGGACACCTTATCTTTGACAAAGGAGGCAAAAATATACAATGGAGAGAAGACAATCTCTTTAACAAGTGGTGTTGGGAAAACTGGTCAACCATTTGTAAAAGAATGAAACTAGACACTTTCTAACACCATACACAAAAATAAACTCAAAATGGATTAAAGATCTAAATGTAAGACGAGAAACTATAAAATTCTTAGAGGAGAACATAGGCAAAACACTCTCCGACATACATCACAGCAGGATCCTCTATGACCCACCTCCCAGCATATTGGAAATCAAAGCAAAAATAAACAAATGGGACCTAATTAAAATTAAAGGCTTTTCCACAACAAAGGAAGCTGTAAGCAAGGTGAAAAGACAGCTTTCAGAATGGGAGAACATAATAGCAAATGAAGCAATTGACAAATAACTAATCTCAAAAATAGACAAGCAACTCCTACAGCTCAATTCCAGAAAAATAAATGACCCAATCAAAAAATGGGCCAAAGAACTAAACAGACATTTCTCCAAAGACATACAGATGGCTAAAAAACACCTGAAAAGATGCTCAACATCACTCAGTATCAGAGAAATGCAAATCAAAACCACAATGAGGTACCATTTCACGCCAGTCAGAATGGCTGCGATCCAAAAGTGTACAAGCAATAAATGCTGGAGAGGGTGTGGAGAAAAGGGACCCCTCTTACACTGTTGGTGGGAATGCAAAGTAGTACAGCCACTATGGAGAAGAGTGTGGAGATTCCTTAAAAAACTGGAAATAGAACTGCCATACGACCTAGCAATCCCATTGCTGGGCACACACACTGAGGAAACCAGAATTGAAAGACACGTGTACCCCAATGTTCATTGCAGCACTGTTTGTAATACCCAGGCCATGGAAGCAACCTAGATGTCCATCAGCAGATGAATGGATAAGAAAGCTGTGGTACATATATGCAATGGAGTATTAGCCATTAAAAAGAATACATTTGAATCTAATGAGGTGGATGAAACTGGAGCCTATTATACAGAGTGAAGTAAGCCAGAAAGAAAAACACCAATACAGTATACTAACGCATATATATGGAATTTAGAAAGATGGTAACGATAACCCCGTATGCAAGACAGCAAAAGAGACACAGATGTATAGAACAGTCTTTTGGACTCTTTGGGAGAGGGAGAGGGTGGGATGATTTGGGGGTATGTCATGGAAACATGTATACTATCATGTAAGAAATGAAATGCCAATCCAGGTTCAATACAGGATCCTTGGGGCTGGTGCACTGGGATGACCCAGAGGGATGGGGTACGGGGATGGAGGTAGGAGGTGGGGTTCAGAATGGGGAACACATGTACACCCGTGGTGGATTAATGTTGATGTATGGCAGAACCAATACAATATTGTAAAGTAATTAGCCTCCAATTAAAATAAATAAATTTAAATTAAAAAAAAAAGAAAATACATGATGGAAACGTAAATGTATATTCACTGAGTAAATGGAACCAATATTAAAAGTGATATACTGTATGAAAACTGGAGACTGTAGTCCATTCCATCATGTTATCTTCCAGAACTCAGTAATATCTGTTAAACTGTTAAATAATTTCCAAATCTAAAATAAATGCTTCAGCATTAAGTGATCTTTAATTTTGTGAATTTGACAGAGCTGAAGTAATAAATGACACAGTAAGTTGACCAAAAAAATAATTTTCAAAAAATCATAAGATCATTTAGATCATGAAATAGAATCATAAGGGGCGCAAAAATATGGTTCTTGGTTTATTTTTACTGCCATTTTATATGATTCACTATTATATTACTGAACATCATACTTTGTTTTCCTTAATCTCAACTGGCACAGGGAAATTTTCTGTGAAACTGGCTCTTTTTTTGGTAACTCTGGGTTAAGTCTATCTTATTAGCTTTATCCTTAGAATATATACAGACTGGAATATGTTGAAAAACATGAAGTCTACTTCTAAGATATGACTAAATTAACTTCAAATTTTAACATTCAGCTTCCACGGTCAGAAAATAATATGTGACAGAGATGGTTCATTATTTCTCTCTACTACTTCCTTTTTCCCTTTACAGAAACAGAATTCTTCAGATACTCAGTTATACATGTATACATAAATGCACATATACACACAGGAAGTTTTAGGGTTCTGTATCTTGACATTTAATTTCCCAGCTTCCTCTGCAATTTGGTGTGGCCCTTTGACTGTGACATGCAAACAGAAGTGATATGTACTATTGTCAGGGCAATGAATGCTGATTTTCCTTCAGTTCCCTCTTTTGCCCTTCTAATGTAGACAATTATAAAGATTGGATCAGTCAGTGATCTTAGGCCTTGAGAGAAAAAACAGAAAGACACCTAGTAAGGATGACAGGGCCAACCTGAGTCTCTGGATATGTTGGTCGAGCATACTTGCTTACCTGCTCTGGATTACTCACTTCCTCTGGATTATTTTGTGGAATCAAAAAACACCTGTCTTGATTGAGCTGTAATATTTTGGAGTCTTAACAGATGGTTCAGGGGTAGAGAATCTACCTGTAAAGGAGGTACAATCCCTGGGTTGGGAAGAGTCCCTGGAGAAGGAAATGGCAACCTACTCCAGTATTCTTGCCTGGGAAATCCCATGGACAGAGGAGCCTAATGGGCTACAGTCCATGGGGTTGCAAAAGAGTCAGACACAACTTAGCAACTAAACAGTAATAACAAGACTTATACATAACTAATTTGTAGACAGATGTGGAATGTGATAATACATATGAGGCTTAAAATTGGTTAATTGGATAAAATCTACCAAATGGTCAAAAACTGGTAGCAGTGGATTTTGGCAACTGACTACCTATTTTACTTTTCCATCAGTTGCATTGGATCTATATGCCTCTTGATGGCCTCGTGGGAGTCTGAAAGTGAAAATATTAGTTGCTCAGTCATGTCCAACTCTTTGCAACCCCATGCACTATAGCCTGCCAGGCTCTTGTGTCCATGGGATTTCCCAGACAAGAATAGTGGAGTGGGTTGCCATTTCCTTCTCCAGGATATCTTCCCAACCCAGGGATCAAACCCAAGTCTCATGCATTGCAGGCAGATTCTTTACCATCTGAGCGACCAGGGAAGTCTCACCCAGGTCAGAAATATCACACACAGATTTAATCAAATATTCTCAAAATGAAGTGATTTCCAAAGTTAAAGATTATATTTCTTTAATTATAAAACAGAAACTTGAATTAATTTCTTTGACTTTTACCCAAATCCTTGGTGGTTCAGGTTGATCACTTTTGCCTTCAAAAAAGGTTCTTGACCTCAGATCTAATTTTCCCAGACTTTCCCATTATTGTATATGTGGTATATTAGTCATTGTTCCTAATATAGGGTACTCATAAAAATGTTAAGCAAATAGGAATTCCTGAAAATAAGAAACATGCACTGATTTGACAAGGTCAGAGACACTTGGTCTTACGTACTAGCCAGGGAACATCATCCATTGTTTCTATACAAAGTCAGTGTCCCAGCATTCAATTTTCTACCTTCTATGAGGTCTAAGAGTGAGAATTCTGCCTTTGAATTACTACAGAATTTATTTCTCATAATAATTCTTCAGTGAATTTTTATGAACCTGTTTGTTTATATATTGATTCTTCTTTCCCTTTCTTATTGTTCAGTCACTCAGTCATGTCTGACTCTTTGCAAGCCCATGGACTGCAGCACACCAGGCTTCCCTGTCCTTCACCATCTCCTGGAGCTTGCTTAAACTCATGTCCATCGAGTTGGTGATGCCATCCAAACATCTCGTCCTCTGTCGTTCCCTTCTCCCTGCTGCTTTCAATCTTTCCCAGCATCAGAGTCTTTTCTAGAAAATCAGTCAACTCTTTGTGTCAGGTGGTCAAAGTATTGGAGCTTCAGCATCAGTCCTTCCAAAGAATATTCAGGACTAATTTCCTTTAGGATTGACTGGTTTGATCTCCTTGCAGTCCAAGGGACTCTCAAGAGTCTTATCTGGGTCATATACAAACATTCAATCATTATGTTATACACTTGATGGTCAATGTCAGTGAAGTGAAGTGAAAGTGTGAGTCAGTCAGTCATAGCCAACTCTTTGCAACTACTTTAAGGCTTCCCTGGTGGCTCAGAAGGCAAAGAATCTGCCCATGGACTGTAGCCCACTAGTCTCCACTGGCTATGGAATATTCCATACAAGAATACTGGAGTGGGTTGACGTTTCTTTCTCCAGGGGTTCTTCCCAACCCAGAGATTGAACCCAAGTCTATAGGACTGCAGGCAGATTCTTTACTGACTGAGCCACCAAGGAAGCCTGTTGAATGTCAGTTATACTCAATTAAAAAAAATATATAGTCTTATCAGTTTAGGAGGAAATATATTCACTTTCGTTTCCAAAGTAGGGTCTGCTACTACAGCTTTCAAGTCAGATCTCAGGTAAGACTTCTACAGAAAAAAAATTTTTAAATAGCAGAAAAAGGGAAATGAAACTGGTGTTTCATCATTCCTGAAGTTTCTTTGACCTTTAAAGGAAGTGAATGGCACTGAGAGAAGTTGTAATGAACACTGGCTCCAGTGTTGTGACATTTCTATTACCTCATTGTTTGATAATTTCTCTCTACCGTGCTCAAATGATGTCTGTAGTTTGCTTTTTCCATTTTTCACCTTGTGATTTATCCCATGTTATTGAAGACTCAGTCTGTTTACAGTAACTGTGTTTTTATTATTCTTGTCTAAGGATGACTTTATGATTATTAGTTCCCTCTGAGTCTGCTCTAAATTCTTTGTTGCTAGCATTCTACAGTGTTACTTTAACTCATAATGTCTTATGGTACACTACTGAATATATTGTTGAACAAACGCTGCACAAATTTATTTCTTTCCCTTCTCAGATTTTAATTCAGCAATCAACTGTCTTGGGAAGTGGTTTACTTAGTACAGTAAATGAAAGAGGTATAACCAAATATGGCTGGTGAGAAAATTCCTCAGAAACAGAAATATTATACATTCACAGCTTTTCTGTACTAGTAAACTCCTAGAATTTTCATTTATTTTGTAAATGTAAAGATAAACCCGAAGGCTATCTTAAAATATATTGCACCATGGACACCTTAATGGGATGTGAAGGTGGAACTGTCAAGTTATGCTTACAAATAATGTTATTTTCTAGACAATTTTATTTTAGGGATTTGAGCACATTTTTATTCCTGAGCAAATATGTGGATTAAGCCAAGATATGTCAATAAAAGTGCTGGGGAAATGTCTTATGGATATGAACACATTATCTGATAAAAATTCATATGCAGCTGTTTGCTCACAGCTGAAGATATAGGTAAGGCAAAGATCATCGAAGAGGAAATAAATCCTATGCATTTGGATTGCTCACCATAGTGAGCACGTACCTAATACAACAACAAAATAGCACAGTATAGATTTTTAAAAAATCTATGATTGTTTATTATCAGTGAGAACTATGTTCATATATAAATAATTTTTACCTTAAAAGAACTGTGGTGCTCATCTACTTGCCATTGTGGTGCTGCCTGGAAAAATGTCCATTCACCTCTTCTTGCCTTGCAAATATTTATAAATTGGGATGTTTAGAGAGCTATTCCAAATCAAAGTATGCTGACCTAGAATATTCCTGATGACCTTCCTTAACCCTATACTTTGATAGGAGGCTGCCTAGGACAGTGTTTAAAAGCATATCCTCTGAGATCAGACAGCTGAGGGTTTAAATATTGGCTCTGTCAGACACTCAGTTATGTATGACCTTGGGAATTTTTTCAGAAGAGAAAGGGGATAAAAATGAAATCTGTCTCATTGATGTTGTATAAAGCATTTAGCCCATGTTAGAGGAGGCATTTCAGACTCTTTTGTTGACCATGATGGCTACTCCATTTCTTCTGAGGGATTCCTGCCCGCAGTAGTAGATATAATGGTCATCTGAGTTAAATTCATCCATTCCAGTCCATTTGAGTTCGCTGATTCCTAGAATGTCTACATTCACTCTTGCCATCTCTTGTTTGACCACTTCCAATTTGCCTTGATTCATGAACCTGACATTCCAGGTTCCTAAGCAACACTGCTCCCTACAGCATCAGACCCTGCTTCCATCACCAGTCACATCCACAGCTGAGTATTCTTTTTGCTTTGGCTCCATCCCTTCATTCTTTCTAGAGTTATTTCTCCACTGATCTCCAGTAGCATATTGGGCACCCACTGACCTGGGGAGTTTCTCTTTCAGTATCCTATCATTTTGCCTTTTCATACTGTTCATGGGGTTCTCAAGGCAAGAATACTGAAGTGGTTTGCTGTTCCCTTCTCCAATGGACCACATTCTGTCAGATCTCTCCACCCTGACCTGCCACCTTGGGTTGCCCCATGGCCATGGCTTAGTTTCATTGAGTTAGACAAGGCTGTGGTCCTAGTGTGATTAGATTGACTAGTTTTCTGTGAGTATGGTTTCAGTGTGTTTGCCCTCTGATGCCCTCTTGCAACGCCTACCGTCTTATTTGGGTTTCTCTTATGTTGGGCATGGGGTGTCTCTTCACGGCTGCTCCAGCAAAGTGCAGCCACTCGATGGACGTGAGTCTCAGTGAACTCTGGGAATTGGTATTGGACAGGGAGGCCTGGCGTGCTGTGATTCATGGAGTGGCAAAGAGTCGGACACAACTGAGTGACTGATCTGATCTGATCTGAGAGGAGGCATGATAGTGCCTGGAAAATGGTTGCAATGGTTTCTTATCTAGGGAAGAAACACATTGCTGCTTCTCTATACCCTAGCATACATCCAAAGTTGTTGAAATACCACTGACAAAATAGTATTGTTTTCTTTTTACATTTGGGTATATTTGCTGTACATATAGCCAGTGTGGACTCTCTGTATTGGTTGGTCAAGAGACTGGTGGCCCAATATTTACTCACCTCAAGGCCTATGTACCTTTCAGATTTGTTAACAATAGGCATTAATTATAGATTGACAAAAAAACTTTATTTCATAAACTTTAGATAAGTAAAAAATCATTTACTTAGTATCCAGGAGGAGAAGCGTGATTAAAAATAATGAATAGTATAATCTCATACAACTAGCTTGAAAAATGAATTTTTCAAATTATAATTGTGAATCAAAGCAGAATGTACATATTGCAAATAAATTATTAGAAAATACTGTAAAAGAAAGCCATTTACAGCAACATGGATGGACAGAGATTATAATACAAAGTAAGTTAGACAAAGACAAATATATATGATATCACTTACATGTGGTATCTAAAAAAATGACAAAAATGTATTTACAAAACAAATGCAAACTCACAGACTTTGAAAAAAATCTTATGGTTACCAAAGGAGAAAGGTGTGGGGGGCAGAGATAAATTAGGAGTTTAGGATCAACAGATGCACACTGCTGTATATAAAATAGATAATCAGTAACAACCTACTGTATAACACAGGGAACTCTATTCAGTACTCTGTAATAATCCATATGGGAAAAGAATTAAAAAAAATGGATGTGTGTATATATATAGCAATCACTTTGCTGTACACATGAAACTAATACAGCATTGTTAACCAACTGTAAGATAAAAATTAAATTAAAAAAGGAAATACTATAAGGAGAAAATAGTAATATGTAACAAACATTTACATTTCCTTTTTCATTTATTAAATCTCATTTATATTTTTTAAAAGGTATAGAGCTTCTAAAGCAGATACAAAATCCACCTCAGCAAAGATGATATTAACCTAATAAACAAATATGGTTTCATTTTTCAACTCAGGCTCCAAGTTTTCAAATTAATCTATGAAGAGTTGAAACTGTGATTTTATAACTATCAAAAGAAATGTATAAAGTTACTTGAGAGAGTATCTAAGGGAGTTAGTAGTTGAAATGTTGTAGAGACTCAGATTAATAATGTATACTAAGTGGTCTATATTTAATTAGTGAACAAAATGATGTTTCAAGTTGCTCTTATCTCATGAGAAAATCTCTTTATCTGAACATAGTGGTAGTAATGCTCTTTATTGTTAAAGATACAGAAACTGTTATTCACTTGTAACAAAAAATTGGATAATACATCCACAGTGTACAAAATGTAAAAATCTACCAAAGTAATGCAAGTCTCTTCATAACCTCGTGTACCCATTTACTCCCAAAGAAAACCTGGTTCCAGTTTTGCTTCACCTAGTCGGGTGGATGGATACACTTTAGCTCCTCCCCTAGTGAAATACTGAGCTTGGGGGTCCAAGATTTATAATTTCAGCTATGTGATATTTGATACTGGAATCAGGATTTTTCATATCAGCATTTGTTGTTAGGGAAGTAGAGACTGTCTCCTTGCCTTTTAGGTATGGGGTAAGACTTGGGATCCACCAGAACAGATTGCCTTAGTAACTGAGCAATTGCCAATTGGTCAGGGGAGGCCAGCCTGCAAGTTATAAATCCTGAATTGGTTAACTCTTATCTCTCAGAGTCTGTGCTTTGATATTATTTTCTATTGTGATACTTCCTCTTCATTTTCCTATTTAGTAAATTGTCAATAATCACTCTCGGCCTGAACTAAAATACCATAAACTTTGTTTCCTGTGAAACTCAGTAGTAAGCAACACTCAAATATGTAATTATAGTACATCATAGATTATATTGATCATATTACCTGCCACTTACACAAAATATACCTATTTATACTCTATGCACTGTATTGATATTTTTATATATATTCCCTTCATAGTCTCATCCATCCTCTTGGTTTTAAATTCTAGCTATATTCTATTGCCTCCCAAATGTATATCTCTAGTCCAGTACTGTTCTTTGAAACCCAGACCTGTGTATCTAATGGTGTACTTGATTTATCCACTTTAAAATTAGAACTACCTTTCTGAATCTGAAACCTGACTTATTTATTATGGCTTTTATCAACAGAGAGGCTTGTTGCACCCCCAGAGAAACTCTAGACATCACTAAGTTTTAACAAGTCTGCTGAGGACTTACAGTTATTAATTTAGTCTTAACTCTTTTTGAATGAAATTATTTTTCTGGATACTGCTCATTTGTTAGTTCAATATGTCTTTTAGTTCAGTTCAGTCACTCAGTCGTGTCCGACTCTTTGCGACCCCATGGACTGCAGCACTCCAGGCCTCCCTGTCCATCACCAACTCCCGGAGTTCACCCAGACTCATTTGCATCGAGTCAGTGATGCCATCCAGCCATCTCATCCTCTGTCGTCCCCTTCTCCTCCTGCCCCCAATCCCTCCCAGCATCAGAGTCTTTTCCAATGAGTCAACTCTTCGCATGAAGTGGCCAAAGTACTGGAGTTTCAGCTTTGGCATCATTCCTTCCAAAGAACACCCAGGACTGATCTCCTTTAGAATGTCTTTATATTGTGTTTAAATTACTAGATTGAGTTACAAATTTGCCCCTTTCTACTAACATTAGACATACATAGTTTATGTTGATTTTAGTTGTGCCATTCAAGAATTCATGGAGTTTAGTAACACCTAAACCAATATTTTCCAAATGTAAAAGTTCAGATATTTTCATTCTCTTATCATAAAATGAAGCTGTTTTCTCATTCCTATTTCTGGAAGTCTTTATTAATGTTTTCATGAAATATTTCCATCTCAGACTATAGTTAAAAATTATTTCCCAGATTGAGATGCTTTTAAAATAAAGGAATAAGAATAAATGATATATTCTCCTTTGGCTCATCTTGTTTTTTTTTTTTAAATTTATTTTTAATTGAAGGATAATTGCTTTACAACGTTGTGTTGAGTTGCTCAGCCGTGTCTGACTCAGTCATTTGCAACCCCATGGACCGCAGCACACTAGGTTTCCCTGTTCATCACCAACTCCTGGAGCTTGCTCAAACTCATGTCCATCGAGTCAGTGATGCCACCCAACTATCTCATCCACTGTCATCCCTTTCTTTATTTCTGTCATACATCAATGTGAATTGGCCATAGGCATATATATTTCCCCTTCCTCTTGAAACTCTCCCCCACTTCTCACCATATCCCACTGCTCTAGGTTGTCACAGAGCACCAGCTTTGTGCTCCCTGCATCGTACAGCAAACTCCCACTAGCTGGTTCATGTTGTTTTAATGATATATAACAGTTTGTATTTTTACTGGTCTCAGCTCATTCCAGGAGAAAGATAACACAGAAACATCTGTAGCTGAGTTTCCTCAATAGTGCCTCCTGACTCACTCTTTAAAAAAAAACTGAATAGAACAGCTTTATTGAGATATAATTTACATATATCTATAATTAACCCACTTAAAGAGTACAATTCTATAGCTTTTACTATATTCACAGAGTTATGTAAATACTAGCATCATTTTCACCACCACTACAAAAATAAATCTTGGCAACCTTTAGAAGTCTTTTCCCATTTTCTCCCAAAGCCTCTTTCCCTAAGTTCTAGACATCCATTAATCTATTTCTATCTCTATTTCACTAGTGTGGAAAGTTCATCTAAATGGAAGAATGCATTTTATGGCTCTCTCTGACTGGCTTCTTTCATTAACGTAATACTTTCAAGGTTCATTCCTGTTTTAGTCTGTAGCAGTACTTTAGATTTGTTATTGCTAAATAATATTCTATCATGTGAATACATCATATTTCATTTATTCATTCTTGGGTTTTATATTGTTTCCACAATTCAGATATTACCAATAATGCTTCTATACACATTCCTGTACAAATTTTTCATGGACATATATCTTAATTTATTTACTGTAATGTCTCTAAGACTAAAATTGCTTCATTATGCATTAACTTCATGTCAAACTTTGGAAAAATTGTCAGACTGTTTTCTAAAGTGGCTGTATCATTTCATATTCCACAGCAGAGTACCAGGGTTCCAATTACTTCACATTTCTTCCCAGGACATTTCATTGTCTCTCTTTTTGATAATATCCATCCTAGTGAGTATGAAGTGTTACCTCATTGGAGTGTTAATTTGCATTTCCCTGATGGCCAATAATTTTGAGCATATCCTCATGTGCTTTTTGGCCATTTGTGTATCTTTTTTGGAGAAATGTTTATTTAAATACCTTCCCCATTTTTAAATTGGACTATTTATCTTTTTTCACTGAATTTAGTATTTATTAAATCTAGATGAAAATCCCTTATTAGATAAATCATTTTTTTCATTTTTTTGATGGTATTGTTTGAAACACAGAAGTTTGTTATTTTAAAAAGTCCCATTTGTATACTTTTTCATTTGTCACTTTTGGTTTTGGTGTCATAATAAGAGTGTTTTGATTAATTCAAGGCCATGAAGGTGTACTTCTATAATTCTTCTAAGATTTTGTAAATATTTTAAGTTTATTTTTGTGTGTGTTGTGAGGAATAAGTACAATTTCATCCTTTTATGTGTTGATATCCAGTTGTCCAGCACAACTTGTTGGAAGGACTCACTTTCCTCTTTCCTATTTACTTTATCAGATCTTTCTCATAGTTTATCTGTGACTATAAATAAGAATTTTAATCATTCATATTTTATTCTAGATTTTTAAACTCCAGTCATATAGTTATCCTAATAACTCTTTTATAATTAAAATACATATTAATTAAATTTAAGTACTTCTTTAAGAGTCACATATCAATGATTTTTAACCAAAAATAATAATTGTACAGGTGGTTTATCCACATTATATCATTTATGGTAACAAAAAACACTTTTAGGTGTATGTTGTCTTTATCATTGTGTCAACGAGTAAAATACCAGCCTTTATAAGATAACACTATATTTGTACTTAATGCTTCTAATTAAGACACAGTTTTCCCCTCAGTCACTCTCACCCATCAGGAAGCTTCCATAAGCCTCTTATCCCTCTCCATCAGAGGGCAGACAGACTGAGAACCACAGTCACAGAAAACTAACCAATCTGATCACATGGACCACAGCCTTGTCTAACTCAATGAAACTAGGAGCCATGTCGTGTATGGCCACCCAAGACATACGGTTCATGGTGGAGAGTTCTGACAAAACGTGGTCCACTGGAGAAGGGAATGGCAAACCACTTCAGTATTCTTGCCTTGAGAACCCCATGAACAGTATGAAAAGATAAGATAGGACACTGAAAGATGAACTCCCCAGGTCAGTAGGTGCCCAATATGCTACTGGAGATCAGTGGGGAAATAAGTCCAGAAAGAGTGAAGAGACCGAGCCAAAGCAAAAACAGCACCCAGTTGTGGATGTTACTGGTAGTGGAAGTAAAGTCCAATGCTGTAAAGGGCTATATTGCATAGAAACCTGGAATGTTAGGCCAATGAATCAAGGCTAATTGGAAGTGGTCAAACAGGAGCTGGCAAGAGTGAAAGCTGACATTTTAGGAATCAGCGAACTAAAATGGACTGGAATGGGTGAATTTAACTCAGATGACCAATATATCTACTACTGTGGGCAAGAAACCCTTAGAAGAAATGGAGTAGCCATCATAGTCAACAAATGAGTATGAAATGCAGTACTTGGATGCAGTCTCAAAAATGACAGAATGATCTCTGTTTGTTTTCAAGGCAAACCATTCAATATCACAGTAATCCAAGTCTATGCCCCAATCAGTAATGCTGAAGAAGCTGAAGTTGAATGGTTCTATGAAGACCTACAAGACCTTCTAGAACTAACACCAAAAAATATGTCCTTTTCATTGTAGGGAACTGGAATGTGAAAGTAGGAAGTCAAGAAATACCTGGGGTAACAGGCAAATTTGGCCTTGGAGTACAGAAAGAAGCAGGGCAAAGGCTAATCGATTCTTCCAAGAGAACACACTGGTATAACAAACACCCTCTTCCAACAGCACAAGAGAAGACTCTACACATGGTCATCACCAGATGGTCAACACCGACATCAGATTGATTATATTCTTTGCAGCCAAAGATGGAGAAGCTCTATACAGTCAGCAAAAACAAGACCAGGAGCTGACTGTGGCTCAGATCATGAACTCCTTATTGCCAAATTCAGACCTAAATTGAAGAAAGTAGGGAAAACGACTAGACTATTCAGGTATGACCTAAATCAAATCCCTTACCGTTATACAGTGGAAGTGAGAAATAGGTTCAAGGGGTTAGATGTGATAGACAGAATTCCTGAAGAACTATGGATGGAGGTTCATGACATTGTACAGGAGGCAGTGATCAAGACCATCTCCAAAACAAAGAAATGCAAGAAAACAAAATGGTTGTCTGAGGAGGCCTTACAAATAGCTGTGAAAAGACGAAAAGCAAAAGGCAAAGGAGAAAAGGAAAGATATACCCATTTGAATGCAGATTTCCAAAGAATAGCAAGAAGAGATGAGAAAGCCTTCCTTAGTGATCAGTGCAAAGAGAGGAAAAGAATAGAATGGGAAAGACTAGAAATCTCTTCAAGAAAATTAGAGATACCAAGGAAATATTTCATGTAAAGATGGGCAAAATAAAGGACAGAAACGGTATGGACCTAACAGAAGCAGAAGATATTAAGAAGAGGTGGAAAGAATACATAGAAGAACTACACAAAAAAGATCTTCATGACCCAGATAATCACAATGGTGTAATCAGTCACCTAGAGCCAGAAATCCTAGAATGTGAGGTCAAGTGGGCCTTAGGAAGGAGCACTGTGAGCAAAACTAGTGGAGGTGATGGAATTCCAGTTGAGCTATTTCAAATCCTGAAAGATGATGCTGTTAAAGTGGTGCACTCAATATGCCAGCAAATTTGGAAAACTTAGCCGTGGCCACAGGACTGGAAAAGGTCATTTTTCATTCCAATCCTGAAGAAATGCTCAAAGAATGTTCAAATTCCTGCACAGTTGCACTCCTCACATGCTAGTAAAGTAATGCTCAAAATTCTCCAAGCCAAGCTTCAGCAGTCTGTGAACCATGACCCTCCAGATGTTCAAGCTGGATTTAGAAAACACAGAGGAACCGGAGATCAAATTGCCAACATCTGCTGGATCATGGAAAAAGCAAGAGAGTTCTAGAAAAACATCTACTTCTGCTTTATTGACTATGCCAAAACTTTTGACTGTGTAGATCATAACAAACTGTGGAGAATTCTTCAAGAGATGGAATACCAGACCATCTGACCTGCCTCTTGAGAAATCTGTATGCAGGTCAGGAAGCAACAGTTAGAACTGGACATGGAACAACAGACTGGTTCCAAATAGGAAAAGGAGTATGTCAAGGCTATATATTGTCACCATGCTTATTTAACTTATATTTAGAGTACATCATGCTGGGCTGGATGAAGCAGAAGCTGAAATCAAGATTTCTGGGAGAAATATCAATAACCTCAGATATGAAGATAACAGCACCCTTATGGCAGAAAGTGAAGAAGAACTAAAGAGCCTCTTGATGAAAATGAGAGGAGAATGAAAAAGATAGCTTAAATCTCAGAATTCTGAAAACTAAGATCATGGCATCTGGTCCCATCGCTTCATGGCAAATAGAATGGAAACAATGGAATCAGTGACAGACTTTATTTTGGGGGGCTCCAAAATCACTGCAGATGGTGACTGCAGCCATGAAATTGAAAGACGCTTACTCCTTGGAAGAAAGGTTATGACTAACTAGACAGCATATTAAAAAGCAGAGACATTACTTTACCAGCAGTGCTCCATCTAGTCAAAATTGTGGTTTTTCCCTTAGTCATGTATGGATATGAGAGTTGGACTATAAAGAAAGCTGAGCACTGAAGAGTTGTTGCTTTTGAACTGTGGTGTTGGAGAAGACTCTTGAGAGTCCCTTGGACTGCAAGGAATTCAACCAGTCCATCCTAAAGGAAATCGGTCCTTAATATTCATTGAAAGGACTGATACTGAAGCTGAAACTCCAATACTTTGGCCCCCTGATGCGAAGATATGACTCATTTGAAAAGACCCTCATGCTGGGAAAGATTGAAGGCAGAAGGAAAAGGGCCCGACAGAGGATGAGATGGCTGGATGGTATCACTGACTCAATGGCCATGAGTTGAGTAAACCCTGGAAGTTGGTGATGGACAGGGAGGCCTGCTGTGCTGCAGTCCATGGCATCACAAAGAATTGGATGTGACTGAGTGACTGAACTGAACTGAATGCTACTAATATACAGTATAGGTGGTATTTACTAGAATCCATTGATTCCCTTTTGGTTCTAAACAAGACAAGAAAAGCAAATATGTTAATCATGTATTCCCTATTTGTCCTATTACCCGTTATTTTCTCTTATCTTTTACCTCAAGACTTTTGTGTTTCATTTGTCATTTATAATTGCCTTAGGCAGCTTGAGATATATAGAATAAACCATGTGGGCTTATAAACATTTGAGTTTGCTTCGTTTTCTGGGTGGAGTTAATCTTCCTTCCAAGGAACGTATCTTCTCTGACTTTTAATTTATAACATGGAGTACTTTGATAGTGATTAGATTTTCCCACTGAACAAATAACAGGTATCATCACTGATATTGCTTCAGGGCAAGTAGTAGATGTAAATTTATGACATTAATGTGAGGCAAAGCAAAGCACAAATATATGAATTCCGCAAGCCTGGCTATAGATATTAATTACTCAATGTTTTCAGATAACTAATATAGGAAAAACTATTATTTACTATTATTTACTCTATTGCTAATGTAACCATTGCTAATGGTTACAATTAGATTTTTCAATAGATGAGTGAAGGAAAGAGATGTTGTTATTTTGTGTGAGTCTGTGTTAGCATTGTGAATTTTTAAGCAGAAAAATACATTACTATCATTCTCTGAAGAGAAAGAAATGCTTCCCAGAAGAGTAAAAGTATGTTATTCCATCATCCACATTGATTAAACAAGGATCCACTAATATCTAGGAAGTAATGTTTAGAAAGCTCAAAGATCTCTTTAAAGGATTTTAGGCACAATAGGGACCAAATTCAGGGTAAAAGTAATGATAATGTTAAATTTCTTGGAAAAAAATATGCTCTATATACTCAGTAATTTTGATTTCAGTCAAATAGTTTTAATATTAGAAGCAAATGATTGAGTTTTTAATACTGATTTTCTATATAAATTTGGAATTTATCTATAAGAAGTTGCTGTGCATGATAGACTTTATCCTAACATGTAACTGCTTTAAGGGTCCATGTGCTGCTACATTGCTTCAGTCACATGCAACTCTTTGCAGCCCCGTGGACTGTAGCCTGCCAGGTTTCTGTTCATGTGATTCCCTAGGGGAGAATGCTGGACTGGCTTGCCGTTTCCTTCTCCCAGGATCTTCCAGACCCAGGGACAGAACCCACATCTCTTATGTCTCTTGCATTGGCAGGTGGGTTCTTTACCACTGCTGCTGCTGCTGCTAAGTTGCTTCAGTCGTGTCTGACTCTGTGCGACTCCATAGACGGCAGCCCATCAGGCTCCCCCATCCCTGGGATTCTCCAGGCAAGAACACTGGAGTGGGTTGCCATTTCCTTCTCCAATGCATGAAAGTGAAAAGTGAAAGTGAAGTCACTCAGTCGTGTCTGACTCTTCACGACCCCATGGACTGCAGCCTACCAGGCTCCTCCATCCATGGGATTTTCCAGGCAAGAGTACTGGAGTGGGGTGCCATGGCCTTCTCCGTCTTTACCACTAGCGCCACTTAAATGGTACATGCTTAGTCTTAACTTTTCAACCATTAGTAATAAATTAACAGCAACAAAACACTATTCTTTTCAATATGTGTAGTTACTTTGGTAGCAGTCTATGTATTCTTAAAGCTTCCCCTCAATTCATACGTTTGAATTTGGTGAGAACAAAAAACAACTGTGACCATGAATTTTATCACCCTGTATGCTTTGGGTGAAAACATGGTGCTATGGCTGCCATCAACGGGAATCTCGAGGCAGAGGACAGGATATGTAGTAAAAGGTTAAGCGTTGTGATAGATGATGAGAGAGGGCATCTCAAATATCTTCAGCTAGCGGAGGCATTGTATTCACAAAGAGAATTTCTATTACATTTCTGTGCTTTACCTGTTCTGTAAGATTTAGCTCAAGTTCCCCCTTTTCCTGGAAAACTGTCTTGAGTCCTTCTATCTGGGATACTTGTTCTTCCTCTTCTCTTATAGCACCTTGAGTTTATAATGATCTTAGCATTTAACCTACTACAATTCCCCATTTCCTTGTTTTGTCTGTTTGACTAAACTGTAAACTTCCTAAGGGACAGGACTGTGTTGGATCGATTTTAAATCTCCAAAGCCTAGAATGGTGTCTAGCCTCTATGAGACATTTAAAAGTATTTTTGAGTGAGTAAACAAATGGATGAACCAAATCTCTAAAACCTTCTATATTTTTAATTAAAAAAGTCAATTAGAAGTTATTTTCAAAACCAATAATATGGTTTCTTTTTTTTCCCAAACTTTAAACTTTTTATTTTGTAATATATTTGTATCAATTCTCCCACAACCCCCCTCCTATCCAAGCTGTCCCATAGCATTGAATAGAATTCCATATATTATAAGAGTGATTAAGTCAACTTGGAAGCCAAAATGTTTTTAGGTAATAGACATACAATTTTGGAGGAAGAGATATATGAAGAAAGGCTTGTTCCTGATACATTGATAGGAATTTTAGATCTGTGATCTGACACAATATATGTTTAAGATATTACTTTACTAATGAAAAGAACTGTGATGTTGGGAGAAGACTCTTGAGAGTCCCTTGGACTTCAAGGAGATCAAACCAGTCGATCCTAAAGGAAATCAATCTTGAATATTCATTGGAAGGACTGATTGCTAAGGCTGAAAGTCCAATAGTTTGGCCACCTGATGCAAAGAACCGAATCATTGGAAAAGATCCTGATGCTGGGAAAGGTTGAAGGCAGGTGGAGAAGGGGATGACAGAGGATGAGATGGTTGGATGGCATCACCAACTTGATGGACATGAGTTTGAACAAATTCCGGGAGTTGGTGAGGGACAGGGAAGCCTGGTGTGCTGCAGCCTATGGTGTTGCAAAGAGTCGACATGACTGAGTGACTGAATTGAATGAAAAGAAACTTCCCCGTGTATCTAATAAGTGTTAAATTCCTGGGAACAAGTGGAGGTAGACTTCAGCCAAGATTTGTTTTTCAGATGTTCAGCTCTGACTGTGAAGTGAGACATGCCTTAGGGCAACTGAAATTCAGGGAAAAGAAAAGGCTGTTTGCTGGATTTTATACCACATTAGTTGTCACTCAGCTGTTGTTACCTTTCACTTATGACTTAAATGCCTTTAATTAATCTCCACTTCACCACATGAGCATAAAGGGTAAAACCATTTTTAGTGCACACAATTTCCTGATTAGTCTCCAAAGACTTAGTTGGGTGCTTTCTCAAGTTGTGAGGCCTAAAAAGCCTTCCAGATTATGTGTTCCTGGGGCATTTTGCCTACATCTTCTGAATTGAAATGAAAGACCATGGTGTTGCAGAAACCAGTACTTGAGAAACCAAGCACCACACTTGGAGAGTTGGAGAACTCAGGTTTATTACGCGGGGCAGGCCCAGAGGAGTTAAACTCCAAGCTCTGAGCTGCAAACAAAGGGTTACAGAGTTTTTATACATGGACAGGCGTGATTAAGTGGGTTTGCAGGGGCTTGGCGATTGCAAAGAGCAGGAAAGGGTGAGTGAGATAAACTCCAGTTCCTAGCATTGTGAGTCCCCACTTTCTGAGACTACATGACCTATGTGATCCAGACTTTGCAAGGAACAAGCTGAGTTACAGAGGCAGAAGGAGCAGGAGATTATGTAAAATTGTAACTTTTCCTCTTCATTCTCCCCTCTTGATGCTTCTATCACTCATTGTAGAAAGCATCATCTCATGTTTTGGTAGGATATTCAGAGCTCCCCATCGTTTAGGGGGCTACATTGAGCTATTACCATTCATAAGTTTATGGATTCAATTCGAGAGGTTATGAACTGGGTAATAGTATTGAGAATACAAGGGCCAATCAAGAGCACTGCAAAGAACATTAAGAGAGGACTGGTTAAAGGGAGAAGCCACCATTCCCAGATCCAGATATTGTTCCAATTACCCCAGGAATTTTCTAGTTCCTCTCTCCTTTTTATGATTTGTTCCTTTAGCTGTTGGGCCATGTCCCTGACTATTCCTGTTTGGTTTACATAAAAGCAACATTCTTCATTCAAGAAGAGACAGAGTCCTCCCTTTTCAGTAGGTCTAGCCCTTTCCTATTCTGTAAAATCACTTCAACCAGGGAATCTAGTTGGTCCTGTAAGGCCTGTAAGGCCATTGACTACCCTCTCAATGTCGTCTGTGAAGTCCTTGGATAGTGTATGACAGAAGGTGGTTGATGAAGCAATTCCTCCTATTCCCATACCTATCCCAGGCATAATTCCCAATCAAATAGTAGGGGTATAATTTGGATGGCTCTTTTTGACCACGTATGTGCTGCCAGAGGTATGGTGAGAGTCTGGTTGTTAGGGACAGTATTCACTTGGGGAGTGAGGAAAGCTAAGGTGCAGATACCCATCCAGTTGACTGGTAGACACAAGTAAGCATCTGTCCCACAAACAAAGAAAAGGCCTTGATGGGGGCGGCACCACATTGTGTTTGTGGGAGGATAAGTGGACCACTCACCTTTTAAAGTTTAAATATATTCATCCCTGGTTAAATTGCCTATAAGTTCTTCCATCATTTGTAAAGCATTTTGGAGCCTTTTGAGTTAACTCAATTGTCCTTAAGACTGGCTCTTGTGAGGGTGATCTATAGGAGTTCCCATGGCTGTTGCATTATTCAATGATACTGGTGTAGCTAAGTACCATGGAGCTCCTAAGGATAAGCAAAGCCAGCAATCGCTGGCCAGCTGGGGGTTGGTGTCATCAAGAAGGTGATGAGTTGCACTGAGAACCTGGTACAGGTGAGGGTTTAAGGGGGAGTTAACTCTATAACCTGGGTCATGCTGCCAACAGGCAGAGCCTGATATTTTAGGGTAGAGTTGGTCCATGATTTTGTCTGTCTACATTGTTGTCACTGTCTAGTAGGTTTTTCCACTTATTTGGCAGAGAGACACCCATTTTGGGTTGTAACATCTGTGTGGCATTAGGGGATAGACAGGGCACAGGGGCATGATGGCAGTGCCATGGGGTTGGGATACCACCTGGGATTTGGATCCTCTGGTGGGAGAAAGGTAGCAGCAGCGGGAGGCATAGCTTGAAAACATCTTTGGCACCCAGGCCCCTGGATATACATCGCATGGTTATGAAGGCAGTAGCTGATTGGCCTATAGGACTGGCTATCTATACATTGTTCTAGCTGATGGTTAAGTAAGTGATTTTCCAAGAGTTGGCTGTAATGTTGACAGGTGCATGATGGATAAGGAACATCACCATCTGTAACAGCAAGGGACACCAAAAGCCTGTAAAGCAGCCTGCACATAACAGATAACTGAACACTAGCAAAAGGTTTTCTCCCCATCTTTGGGCTGTTATGGCTATAGCAACTGAGCCTATCATGAAGGGGGTTCAGCTATACTGTGAGCAATTTAGTTAATAGGGAGAATCTATCATAAGAGACATCTAATAAGAAAGAGGCTTCCCACTACTGTGAGATAACAGACAGCTAACTGCAGCTTCTGACCCAAATCCCAGTCCTGGGGTGTGACTGAAGCTAGTACTATAGCGAAGAGCACAGCAATAATACCAATCAGGGCTGACAGTAAAAATCCATTGATATTTTGACAGCCAGATCCTCAGGCTTCTGCTGTGCATTGACCAGCCATTTGCTGGAGTGTGGCTGGAGGAAGGCTGAAGAATCATCATGCTTCTGCTGTGCATTGACTAGTCAGCTTCTGGAGTGACTAGAGCAGGGCTCAGCATCCTTCATGGGTGAGGGCCACTGTTTTTGGAACCAGACCTTAGGGGGTTTTCAGGGTCCTGAACTGTTTTCCAAGTGTCTTCATCACAGGAAGCTGCTGCCTTCTTGACTCTGGTGTGGTGGATCCAAGGGATGACACCTATAACTTTAACAGCAGTAGGGTTTGCCAGGATGACCATGTGAGGGCCTGTCCAAACTGGCTGAAGTGGTTCCTTTTTTCAGTCTTTTACCCATACCTCATCTCCTGGCTGATAGGGACGAACTCAATTGCCCAAAGGAATGAGTGTCCTTTCTAAGGTTTCTTGGGCAATACGGTGAAAGACTTTTCCCAGGGCCTGGAGGTGTCAAGACATCTCCAGGTCAGCTAGTTATTGGGGGTTTCCCTTAAGTTTTTTCCTATCACTGGAGGTGTTCTCCCATATAAGATCTCAAAGGGAGAATAGCCTGAGGACCTCGGGTGTATCTAACTCGGAGTAAGGCTAGGGGTAACATGTCCACCCAAGATAACTGGGTCTACTGACAGAGTTTAGCTAATGAAGTCTTGAGGGTCCGATTCATGCGTTCAGTTTTCTCTGAGCTCTGTGACCTGGAAGCAGTGTGAAGCTTTCATTTGATTCCCAGTGTCCTGAATAAAGCTTGGATTATCTCAGACACAAAAGCTGGCCCACTGTCAGACCCTATGGAGAGAGGAAGCCCATATCTCGGGCAGCCCATGTCTCTTAGTAGGGCCTTGGTCACTTCTTGTGCCCATTCAGTGCGCATGGGGTAGGCTGCAGTCCATCCCGAGTAGGTGCAGACTACCACAAGTAAATACTTATAGCCCCTATAGGGCTTGACTTCAGTAAAGTACACTTCTAGATCTTCAAAGGGCAGTGTCCCAACTGTCTGCACCCCTGGGTTGGTCTTGGCCCCTGGCTGGCATTGTTTTGTGCACAAGTCACACATCTAGCACTGATCTGGGCACACAGGGTTGGGAGCTTAGGAATGAAACAGTAGCAGCTCAGTAAGCTATCCAGTTCACTTTTTCCTAAATGAGCTGTTTCATGATGTTGTTTTACCAGCTGAACTGCTATATTGCTGGGGACAAAGAGTCTTTGGCCTGGGAGCTTCCACCAGCCCTCCTTTTCTTTTATTCCTCCCTCATTTAGAGCCCATTGATCTTCTTCCTTGGTATATTTCGGGGATGGAGGCAATTCTGGTGCCAAGACAACCTTAAAGATTGACTCAAGGCCCACTGTGGGGCTCGGTTGGGTCACCGCCTCCTTGGCTGCCTGGTCAGCCAACTGATTTCCTTTGCTGATTGGATCAGTTCCTCGCTAATGGCCTTTACAATGGATGACTGCCACTTGGGAAGGCTTCCAGACTGCTTCTAACAGCGGAAGTATTTATTTTTTGTTTTTAATCTCCTTTCCCCTCCTGTCAATAGTCCCCTTTCTTTATAAATGGCTCCATGAACCATTAGCAAAGTAGCAAAGGCATAACTTGAACCAGTATGGATGTTGAGTCATTTCCCTTTGTCATGCCTTAGCACCTGGGTGAGTGCCCATAGCTCAGCCCCTTATGCTGACCACCTTTGTGGCAAGGTCTCAGCCTTCACTATCTTGTCAGTTGTTGTTATGGCAGAGCCTGCTTTGTGCTGCCCATCATGGATAAAACTGCTTCTGTAGGTGAACAGTTCTAGTTCTGGGTTCTGGAGGAGAATGTCCATCAGGTCTGGCCTGCTCAAGTAAATTTCATCTATGACCTCCTCACAGTTATGATTGGGGGTTCTTGCTTCTGTAGGTAAAACGGTGGTAGAGTTCAGCATCCGCACAGTCTCAAGTTGCACCTGTGGGTTTTTGCAAGGCAGTCCTTGATAGTGAATCATCCTGGAGTTGATCAGCCACTTATGCCCCTGGCTGTTCATCAGGGCAGTAGTAGCTTGGGGAACTTTTACATTTTGTCTTACAGTAAGCTTATCTGCTTCTCTGACCAAAACCACAGTGGCAGCTAATGCCCAGAGGCATGGTGGCCATCCTGTGGCCACTGGATCCCGTTGTTTGGACAGGTATGTGACCGGGCACTGCCATGGCCCAACTGTTAGTGTAAGGACCCCCAGTGCAGTGCAGTTTCTCTCATGTACAAAGAGGTTAAAGTCCCATGTCACATCTGGCAGCCCTAATGCTGGAGCGCTGGTCGAGAGTCTCTTTATCTCCTTGAAGGCCTTTTCCCGTTAAGGTCCCCACTCCAGGGGGTCCTTACCAGACCCTGCTGTGGCTTTAAACAAAGTCTTGGCATTTTCACAGAAACCCGGTATCCAGATCCAGCAGCATCTGGCAGCCCCGAGGAACTCCAGACTTCTTTCTTGGTGTTTGGCCAAGGTATTGAACAGATGGCTTGCTTCCTCTCATGTCCGAGTGCCCGATGCCCTTTTGAGATGACAAAACCAAGGTACTTGACCTCCTGTCTGCAGATCTGAGCCTTTTTCCATGACACCTTGTACCCTATGGTGGAGAGTAGAGCCAACAGGGCTATGCTACCTCTCCAGCAGTCCCATTGGGTGGGACTGGCTAGCAACAGGTCATCCATGTACTGGAGTAGGGTGCAGTTGAAAGTTTCTCCAGGAAAGGCAGCAAGGTGTGCAGGCAGGGCTTCACCAAACCGGGTGGATGAGTTTTTGAAGCCTTGTGGCAGTTGGGTCCAAGTCAGCTGTGTCTTTCTTCCAGTGTGTGGGTCTTTGCATTCAAAGGCAAATAAGGGCTGGCTGGCTGGTGACAGCTGGAGGCAGAAGAATGCGTTCTTGAGATCGAGGCAGGTGAACCAGCTTGCCTGAGTGGGTAAGAGACTCAGGAGAGTGTAGGGATTTGGGATCACTGGACGGATGGTGATCACTGCACTGTTGATGGCATGGAAGTCCTGGATGGGATGGTAGTCATTCCCTCCAGACTTTTTGACTGGTGAGAGCAGAGTGTTCCAGGGAGACTGACATTCGATTAGCATCTCGGCATCTCATAGGCACTGGATGTGGTCCCAAATTCCCAGGTGTACCCCTCATGGTACTGGATATGGTTTCTGTCTAACAGGAGTAGCTTCTGGCCTCAGGTTCACTACAATGGGGGCATGTTTTTTGGCCAAACCTGAGGGCCCCTTCTCTGCTCAGACATCAGGGAATTCTTTTAGATGTCTGGAGGGATTTATTTATTCCCTCCGTGAGGAATAGAGATGCCATTCATCTTCCCTGGGCATGGTCATGGCCATCATCAGAGCCGATTGGCTTTCCAAGGTGAGGCTCACAGGTTTTCTGGGGGCAAAGGTGATTTGTGTCCCCAGCTTTGCCAGTAAGTCTCTACCCAGCAAGGGAATGGGGCATTCCAGTAAGTAGAGAAATTCATGAGTCACCAGATGGCCCCCTAGCTGACACGAACAGGCCTTGCAAAATGAGTGGGCTGCCATGTCCCCTGTAGCCCCAACAATAGTTGCTGTTCAGCCTGTGAGGGGAGTCACAGGTATGGTTACCATGGAGTGTTCAGCTGTGGTATCCACCATAGAAGTCATTGATTGGCCCCCTGCTTTTATCGTGACTGTGGGCTCCCGGAGGCCCAGGATCAGGGAGCCCGGTCTTCCCTGGTCTGATTCTGCTCCTGCCAGGCTGATAAGGTTTTGGACGGCCAGCTCACACTGGTATCTTTCTTTATTGGGTCGACTGAACTTCTTCTACCCTTTAGCTGTCCTTCTGCGATGGGGGCACTCATTCCTCCAGTGTCCAGTCTCTCTGCAATAGGCACACAGGTCATGGTGTAGTGGTGGTCTCTTAGTTTCCCCTTTCCATGAGGGAACAGTCTGTTTCACTTGATCTGAGCTCCTCAATGGAGAGGAGGGCTGCTTTCTGTTTCATTTTTTTTTTTTTATGTTTCTTGTTGGGCTTCATGGTCTTGGTTCACAAAGACTTTATTTGCTACCTCCAGGAGCTGTGTGGCATTCTTCCCATGAAGCCTTCCAGCTTTTGGAGGTTTCATTGGATGTCTTCACAGGATTGAGCCACAAAGGCAGCGTTAATCATTCACTGATTCTCGAGTGTCTCAGGGTTGAATGTGGTATATGTCCAGGACACTTCACACAGTCTTTCATAGAAATCGGTGGGAGTCTCATCCAGTTTTTGGATTATCATTGTGATTTTGGACATATTGGTGGAGTTTTTGGCTCCCACTCATGAGAGTGAGTAGGATGTAGAAGGGCATTACGGTAGTGACCCAGGGTTTCTTATCCTTCTCTGGTATTGAAACCCCAATTAGGTCTCGTCTCTGGCATTGCTTCTTGTGCCCTCTGTGTGGGCTTGTCCTTGGAGCCATTTTTGGGCTTCTGTCAAGATGTGTCACCTTTTTTCAGTAGTGAAGAGAGACAGAAGGAGCTGGTGACAGTCGTCCCATGTAGGCTGATTGGTGTGGAAAATGCACTCTAGGAGGTCAACTATGCTATGCTATTCTATGCTAAGTCACTTCAGTCGTGTCCAACTCTGTGCGACCCCATAGATGGCAGCCCACCAGGCTTCCCCGTCCCTGGGACTCTCCAGGCAAGAACACTGGAGTGGCTTGCCATTTCCTTCTCCAGTACATGAAAGTGAAAAGTGAAAGTGAAGTCACTCAGTCGTGTCCGACCCTCAGCGACCCCATGGACTGCAGCCTTCCAGGCTCTTCTATCCATGGGATTTTCCAGGCAAGAGTACTGGAGTGGGGTGCCAGCCTGTGGTTTATGAGAGTACGCTGGGTTATGGTGTTCCAGTTTAGCAGATCAGTAGTGCTCAAGGGCTGGTAATAGAGGATGGAGTGACCAAGCTGGACTCAGCCGTCCTCATTCACTTGTTGAAGACCTTGAGGTTTTGCAGTGACATCTCACAGGCTGCGGCCAGCTGGTTAGATTGTTTGGCTGAGTGGAGCCACTTCCCTACTGGCTCAGGGCTGGAGTCTTGATTATGAGTTGGTGCGGGGAACATGAAGGGAGGTGGACTGTCTGGCAATGTGTCTAGCACTGGCTGTGCTGGGGCTTGTGAGGACAGGGGAATGTATGGCAGGGGCAGCAGGGGTCTTCCACTAGATCTTCCTGGAATATAGATTTTTTTCTCTTCTTCTTTCTCTTTTCTGAGTGGTTGGGCCACAAATAACCTACTCTGTCCCTGTCCGTTCATGCAAAATCTTTCCCATGGGGGTAGAGTCTGTGCTATCAGAATCCAGGAGTCTATGTGTGGAAACTGATCTGGATGCCCTGAAGTCCCAGTGATTACCTGGCGAATTGTTTGGACAGTGGGCAGGTCGAGTGTGCCCTCTGGCAGCCATCCAACATCAAAGGATGGTCAGTTGAGCTCACATAAGTTATGAAGCTTCCTAGGGGTCATCTTGACTCCATAATCTCCTTTAAAAGTCCTTTTTAAAGTTCTTTATCAGGCAATCTAAAACTGTTGGCTTAGAGGAACTTCCACCCATGTTGACAAATGTAATCTACCTGGCAGGGTTTTGAGGAAAACCTAATTTCTTAGATGTCAGCTCAAGGAGTCAGTCGACAGAAGAATAACCAGTAACCAATAATTTCTCCCTCCCTGTGTATCCTGCCCTGAGTCAATGGCATAAAGACAGACAAGCATGGGTGCCCCCTCAAAAGAGGTGACCATCCAGTTGCCTGCTTGGCCACATCCCTGGGGGAGGGGTGGAATTTAGGTGCCTCTTAGCACTGGTAGGTCAGTATGAACCCCTGATCCAGATCTGTTTCGTAGAGAGGGACTGGGTCCCCCAAAGGCAGGCACCGCCTTGAGCCATATGAGGTCACCATGGAACTGCAGTTAGGGCCCACTTGGACTCCATAGCCATGAAGGCTGTGAAGCCATACAGTCGAGCCTGAAGCACTAGTGAATCAGGCTGCACACTTGTTCACATTTATTTTTTGTCTGCCTGGCCACTCTTCCAAGGGAGATTTAAGATGCCTCTTAGCATTGGCAGGTTGGTATAAACCCCCAACCCAGACCAACCCAGATCAAATCCCCCAGAGACTGGCACTACCTTTCAGCCTTATGGAGTTGTCATGGAGCTGCAGGTTTTGGACCCTCTCAGGCTCTATAGTCTGAGGATTGTGGAGCTCACTTTCACTTCCATCAATCAACAATCATGCATACAGAATCACTTAGAGGTTATCACAATACCTCTCTTTTCCCAGGTCCCCAGTCCTATCTGATGTTCGCTTCCTGGGAGCCCAAAGGAGGTTATGAGTTTCCTCTTCTACCTGTTGGGATAGGATCTGACTGGGGACTGGCTCCAGGGCCTTACCTGATCCTATGGCCATTTCTGGTGAGTTGGTCCATCCCTCCAGTGAGTCCGGTTAGGGCTGAGCCATCCAGAGTCAGAATGCCAGTCTGAAAGAGAAGCTGGAATACTGGCAGGTGGCATGCCTCCTCATTCATCTTGGGGTTCCTCTGCTCCGACCCAGTTGAACCACCAGTCCGGTGGCTCAAGGGGCCGGCATGGTTGGAATCTCTCTGGGGCCTCCAGAAATGTTGCAGAAACCAGTACTCGAAAAACCAAGCACCACACTTGGAGAGTTGGAGAATTCAGTTTATTATGCTGGTGGGCCCAGAAGAGTTAACACTCCAAGCTCTGAACCGCAAACAAAGGGTTACAGAGTTTTTATACACTGACAGGCATGATTAAGTGGGTTTGCAGAGGTTGGGCGATTGAAAGAGCAGGGCAAGGGTGAGTGAGATAAACTCCAGTTCTTAGTATTGTGAGTCCCCACTTTCTGAGACTACATGACCTACATGATCCAGACTTTGCAAGGAACAAGCTGAGTTACAGAGGCAGAAGGAGAAGGAGGTTATGTAAAATTTTAACTTTTCCTCTTCAATGGAAATTAAAAGAGTCTTTTTTTTTTTCCTGAATTTTCCTAGAATTCCTGAAAATTCCTGAATTTTCCTAGAATGGATGTTAGAAGAATCATAGCAGAGAAACTAAATTTTAAGACTTTATTTTCTAGGAATGCAAGTGTTATATAGACATTCTTCAAATGTATAAAATTGGCCAGTGAACACATGAAAAGATGGTCTACCTCATTAATTATTAGAGAAATCCAAGTCAGATTCACAATGAGGTACCATTTCATACCCACTAAGATTTAAGGTATATATTTAAAAACACACATACAACAAAAGAACAGCAACAATAATGACAACAGCAAAAGAAAAACAACAAATGCTGGTGGAAATGTGGAGGAATTAGAATCCTTATATATAGCTGTTGGGAAGGGTTCAGCCTACATGTAAAAGAGATCAGTGATTCCTCAAAAAGTTCAATGTAGGATTACCACGTGACCCTACAATTCCACTCCTAGGTATATACCAAAAATAATTTTGTTAACAGGCATTCAAACAGGAACATATAGGTGGAAACAGCCCAAATGTCAATCAACAGATGAATGGATGAATGAATTATGGTGTATATATATATATTTATATATATAATAGAAGTTATTCTGATATAAAAGTAGATGAAGCACTGATGTATGCTACAATATAGAAAACCTCTGAGATGAAAGAACTTGACACAGAAGATCCTATATTGTATGACTCCATTTATGTAAAATATCCAGAAAAGATGAGTCCATAGAGACAGAATACAGATTTGTGGTTGCCTGAGGAAGAGGGCAATGGGGACAAACTTGCCTGAAGGATAATGGATTTTGCTTGGGAATGATGAGATGTTTTGAAACTAGATAAAGGTAGTAGTTGAACAACATTAAAAAGGTACTAAATGACTGAATTACTTTAAAGGGATTAATTTTGTCTTGTGTGACTTTCACTACCATATTATTTAAAAAATATAAATGTGACAAACATTTATATATAAATGCAAATGAATTTAAAGAGAGGGATGTTGGCAGAGTTTGGATTCGAGATCTTAAACTTATTTATAAGCCTAAGTTGGTTTATTTTTTCAACCAGTTACTGAGTCTTAGGAACTGTGATTGTAGGATTTGAAAATGGGCTAAACCACTCTAAATATAAAGAACAATGCCAAAGGCATTTAATTTGAATTATAATAACAATAAAAGTAATAAACATCTGGAGAATACATCATCAAGAGTCCAATTCCATTAACGAGCAAAACAAAAAGTTTGTTTCTGTTTCCTATACATCTCCTCAAAACTGCTTTGGAAAGGGCTTCTACTTCTAAATTTTCTCTTAATAAACAACTGCTGAATTGCTAAAGTCAAAATGATGTTTCTCTATAAAAGAAATCATTTTCTTGCTACTTTTTTCTAAATTTACTTTTTATACAAGCCCAGAAACAACATATTTTATCCTAATCTGCCAGCTTCCTCTCTATTATAAGGCTATCATGATAATAACCCTCAAGGAATGATTTAACTTCATAATTATAAGGACTCAAAGAATGATTAGAACAATATTTTCCTTCTCTCTCATTTCCTCCTGTTAATTCTCTAGCTGCAATCCGCTCCGCTCTTCCTTTAATGTTCACTGTTGGGCCAATAATGCCCCCTGGTAGAAGCAGGATGAGGAGTTTATTCACTCCTGAGTGATGAATGTCTCTGCACAGCAGTGGGATTCACAAGCATATTGAATTGATTTCTGGCTTGCTTTCCCCATTTCCTTTTAAAATTTGTGTTTTAAAGACCTGTAGTAACAAATATTAACTTTGACTTTTTTGAAAATATCAAGTTATTTTTAGAGATGTCTTATAGACCAATCATGACTGAACAAACATATTTTATGTTTAGATATCTTGAATTTATGTAATTGGGTATAACTGCACATTCTAGTTTTAGGCCATGTAAACTCCTTGACATTTTATCACTGGGACTGAATTGGAAATAACAGATTGTGCAGTTGTGTCAGTTGTCTTTTCTTTATTACAAGTGCTACTTAATTTTAGACAAATGTTTTCTTATAGCTTGGCTAATAAAATAAGGCACAAATAAGAATACAATTAATGAAATGTAAGTACATTATTATGATGGACTCAAAGCAAGCTAAAGAAAAATGAGATTTTAAAGGGATTATAACAGAAGACAAAACATAAACTATTAAATGCTTTTGGAAAAGCTAGCTATCTATTTGTATCAAAAAATAATGTGATACCTCTGGATAATACCATATTAGAAGTTAAAGATGTTCAAATAAATGTGGTAAATGTGTCCACACACTAGATTTGAAAAGAAAATTGTTTCATAATTAGTGACAAGATAGTCTTCCTATTTCTACTTAAGTAGAATAAGTCAATAAGTATCTGGAAAAAATGTTCCATCTCATTGAAAATCAGTTAAAGGCAAAATAATTCACATCTGTGAATACCATTTATTGCATATCATGTTAAAAAAAAGGACTGATGATATCTAGTAATGAATATGAATGGTAATATATATTTTCACACATTTCTGAAAGAAATATAAACTAAACTTTTTTAAGGTCTATTTATGAATAACTATTAAAAATTTAAATGCACATACCTTGGACTAGAAACCCTTGAAGAAACATTCAAACTACAGAAATATTTGTGTATGTGCTCAGCTCCTTCTGTTTAAGAATATCCAGAGGAATATTTTAAGAGGAATTTTTAAAAGCAACATATACAAGCATCTCTAGGAAATGTTTGTATAATTATTAGTACATCTGTAGTATAGAATACTCTGCCCCCTTTAAAAAAGAATGAGGTAGACTTGTGATAACGTGAAAATATATTCATGATTTTTTGCTCCATGAGGAAATTTTTAATTTGTAAAAATAATCTGTATTATGTATGATCTCATTTTTATTTAAAAAATCCATACTGCTACTGTATAAATGTGTGTACAACTGCACAGGAAAAAGACCAAGATGGTTATTCAAATATTATCTCTGAGAAACAGAAAAGAATGATTGGGGACTGGTGAAACAGGATATTTGAGCTTTACCTAATATACCTATGTATTGTTTGACAATTTTATAAGTGAATGATATTTTTAATTAGTTTAAATTGATGCTTTTGAACTGTGGTGTTGGAGAAGATTCTTGAGAGTCTCTTGGACTGCAAGGAGGTCCAACCAGTCCATTCTGAAGGAGATCAGCCCTGGGATTTCTTTGGAAGGAATGATGCTAAAGCTGAAACTCCAGTACTTTGGCCACCTCATGTGAAGAGTTGACTCATTGGAAAAGACTCTGATGCTAGGAGGGATTGGGGGCAGGAGGAGAAGGGGACGACAGAGGATGAGATGGCTGGATGGCATCACTGACTCGATGGACGTGAGTCTGAGTGAACTCCGGGAGTTGGTGATGGACAGGGAGGCCTGGCGTGCTGCGATTCATGGGGTCGCAAAGAGTCGAACACGACTGAGCGACTGAACTGAACTTACAGAGTGGAGAAAAACAATAGAGACATTTGTTTTACCTTTTGCATGATTTTTAAATTGAGATTTCTTATAAATTAGTTGTTTAAGAAAAACTCTCCAAAGTACTGGTTGGTCTAATATCTAAAGCAATTAAAATGAATTCATTATTTAAAATAACCTTTTGATGACATTACAGGTTGAAATAAGATGAGTGTATTCTAACAGGGCTTAGGCATTTTCTCTGCATGTGTATTTCTATGAAACAGCCAAAAAGTGTGAGGTGTCTAAATCAGAATGTCCATGAGGGAATATGGACCCTCACATCCTCTGAAGTGTTAGAGAAGTTACAAAACCAAACAGAAATTATTCACCTTGTGAAAAAGTAATCTTCAAGTGTTACAGATTTCCTTGGATCTGGAATATAACTTCGTGGCCTTTTCACCTTGCCTGAACTTGTAACTTACAACTTGCACGCCTTTCTTTCTGACTACACAAACTACTCCCTAATGTAGTTTAATATTATTTGCTTTAAATACTATTTAATAATAAAGCCAATAATATATTTGCTTTAAATATGTTATTATATACATAGTATTAAATATATAGTATATATATACTATATAGTATTAAAATATTAAATACTCTTTAATAATAAAGCAAATAATACTATTTGCTTTAAATATTAAAGCAAAGATTAATATTAAGTATTAAAGCAAAGCTTTGATATTTGTACTTGATTTTCATATATGTATTTATGGTACTATGTATACTATTATAAAGGAATTGTTTGCTTAGTCACCCTCTGTACATTTTGTAGCATATTATAGCACATACTCAAAGTAACTTTTTTTTTTTTTTAATCTTTATGTTCCTTTATTGGAGCAAGATTCCTGACCGGTATACAGTGATGTATTTGCTACAGACCTGTGCAGAAATTACACACTATCCATCTAGACAGGCTTTTGTTACACTTTGCCTACTGATGGAGTAGTTCCATTTATAAAGTTTTATACATCAAAAAGCTTTGAATTTGACCCGGCTGTCCATTAATTCATCTCTGAAAAAGCTAAGTGGCATTTAATTTTAGCTACTATATTTTACAGCATTAAAAAGCTTATGCATTAGGTAGCTTCTCAAAATGTGATTTATGCACAATGGCATTTAGCAGATAGAGCAGTCCATCATCTCCTTCGGATTCACACAGACAGGTCTCATTGGAGAGCTATATGCTAAAAAGCTGGTACTTTGAGATAAAAGTACTCCTAACCTGAGTTTCTTACCACCAACACGGACTTCTTACTCTGAAAGCCTGTCTTCTCGGCCACATATTACAGTGCCAGTGAAGACATGCGAACAATTGCCCTGTGTTAACTCAGCAGAGGAGCACCAGGTCTGTCTGATGGTGGTGGCAGGCACTATTAATATCTAAGTAAATAAAAGCCCGTATTTTGAAATGATTTGAGATACAAATCAAAGGTACAACACATTCAGAACCGAGTTTTCAGCAATCTGGTATCCTCAATGATGTGAAAGATTTCAGAAACTAATGGCAAATTATACCCATGATGGGTTCCCAGCTATGGAGACATTAATACATTGATTCAAATCCCTTTACTCAATCAATATAGCCCTGAGGTCATCCTGCAAAGTGCGTATCAAAAAATACGAAGATAGGGTGACAAAAAGTTTGACAATAACATTACACAAGTCAAACTTGGAAAGTCATATTAAGTTTATCTGAGAGAAAAGCATCAAATCCTTTGTGTACACATTTAGTTTTATTGTAACAAAGCAACTTGTACACTTTTAACGTTTAAAACTGAGCATCATCTTTCCTTTCCAGTGAAACAAAAAGAAAAATTTAAAAATAAACAGGAACAAAATTACAATAGAGAATGTCAATTGCAAATAAGATCCTACAGGTTCTGCTGATTCTCCCATCGAGTGGCAGGGCTCAAGTCATCATTAGGAGAGAATTTTATTTTAAAAGTGTCATCTTAAACTGCAAGGATGTCCGTTAAACATCACAATTAAACATGCCAAAGAAGAAGCCATGTTGTCAAAATGCCCACTTAACCCACCCAAACATCTCAAACCCACCCTTTGCTGACCTTCTATAACCCCATTTTTTTAAGTTTTTTTTTTCTTTTTTTAAACAAGAGAAAGTAGACAGATACATGTTGGTAAATGCTAACTGTCCATATTCACATAGAGACACAGTGTAATCTCTGAGCCCAATATACAGAGAAAGGAGGAAAAAAGCTAGAATTCTATGCACTACTACACAGGGGCCTAGCACCCTCCAGCTTCCAGCAGAGCTAAGGGAGCAGAAGGTTTTTCTTTTTTTCCCACAGAGCATGGTGGTGTTGATTCCATAGTTTTTGTTGAGACAGGAAGGGATAAAAATGAATTTGGAACAGAAAGGGGTAGAGATTCTTGTCCCACTGAATTCTGCTCAAGGTATTTCCCCCCCAAATAAGTTGTGAACCATGGTATAAAGGAGAAAAGAGACCTCAAAAACAGGGCGACTGAGCACAAGAGGAGGAGAAAAAAACAAAAAAAAAGACTGCAACTTGCTCCCAGGGACTGGAGAAAATTAAAAAAGGTTGGAATCCATCAGTGTTCCATTAGTCATCTTCTCCTTCATCTTCCTCTCCTTCCTCCCCCTCATCATCATCTTCATCTTCTTCACCTTCATCCTCATCCCCTTCTTCATCAATGTCTTCCAATCCTTCTTCCTCTTCGTCGTCGTCGTCATTCTCTTCTCCTTCCCCTTCCTCATCATCCATGTCAGGAACC
>NW_011495034.1:10761033-10804469 GCF_000754665.1 Bison bison bison | reverse complement strand
CTTGTTCATTAAGTCTGTCTATTTCATTTTGTACTTCATCAATATGTTCAATTGCTTCTTGCTGTTCTTTTTCTGAGGTCTCGTCGGCCCCGTCGTGGTTGGAGTTGAGCTCCTTTTTACTGACTTTGGCCGCCGGCGCCGACATGGTGCTGCTCCGCGGTCGGGGGGGGAGCGGGGAGGGGGAAAGAAGGGAAGGCGAAGGGGGGGGCGGGCGAGCGGGCTTCCCCTCACGCCACACGCGCGGGCGCTCGCTCGGTCCGGCCGCCTCCTCCCGGCGCTCTTTCGCTCGCTCGCTCTCAAAGTAACTTTTACAAACATAGTTATATACAGAATTAGAGAATACACTTTCCTAACATTATATGAAGAGCAACTTTAAATCCTTTTTATAGTTTACAATTACTGTTTTTAGATGTGTTTTTAAAGACATATGTTTAATGTATACCTTTTATTTTCTTTATGATTAGTTGATCACTATTTTATAAAAATAATCTCAATTATTGTGAATGTCATAGTAGTAATATAATAATCATGGAAACTTATTGGTTACACAGTATGTGACTTGCCAGGATATAAATATACTTGGACATTCTCTATTAGAGAATAGAAATCTCTAAGGGATTCTCAATTAAAGGGGCCACTTGGATAATGTACTTTTGCTTGCTGGTTTATTCACAGGTTTATATCTCCATGAATTTGAGAAAATTAAGAATAAAAGATTCATTGATTACAGAAAATCATCCCAAGAAGATGCTCCCTTTTGACCAGTACAAAAGATAGGTAGGAATGATACTTTTCAAAAGTTATTTACTTGGGCATGTTGTCATGGTGTTATGTTTTAAGGATGCAAAAGTTTGTTGAAACATGGAAATTATAGTGAGAGATATCCTCTTTATTCTTCTTACTTTGCACTCTTTTTGTTTTCTTCTATCCCTTAGAATTCTTTCCTCTTATTCAAGAAATGTAGTTTTTATTCTAATTTAGTTTCTGCTGCTAAGAAATTTCCATGGGTCTAACATATATGTATATTTTTGCACATAAGAGTTATACAATAGTCTGTTTTTGGCAGAATTGCTGCTGCTGCTGCTGCTAAGTTGCTTCAGTCGTGTCCGACTCTGTGCAACCCCATAGATGGCAGCCCACCAGGCTACCCTGGTATTCAATATCCCATTAATCTCTATGAAACCTTGTGGGAAAATGTGAATGGAATAACATTGCAGATAACATTCTAGATCAGTCAACTGTAGAAGCTGTTCTTTAGCATATTGCATTTAGCTTATAGTAGTCGTACTCTTGTCCTTATCAGCTTGCTTTCTGGTTTTCAGGGTGCTATTGTAAGTTTGTCCCTGACCTGTTCCAGGTGTCTTCTTGAACTATAAAATATTAGTGAGTTGAACTTGGTGTAAAGTAATTTACTGGGAATGCATGTTGCCATCATTTGGGATTAAATATCCACTGTTGCCAATTTATGGAACACTTAAATGATGCAGTTGTGATCTGCTTTTCTGAACTAAGGAGTAAGTGAAAGTGGTTATAGAGTCATTTTGTAAATAAGAGACAGGAGATTGGCAAGGTGTATATTCTGACCTACATTCAGTTTCTTTCAGTGAACTTGTAGCCACGGTGCAGGCATACTAACATCAAACTTGTCAATTTCACTTTCTTACCAAATATCCCTCACAAGTTCATTTTTATGGTTAATATCTCTACTAATGGGCTTCCCTGGTAGTTCAGATGGTAAAGAATCTGCCTATGGTGCGGGAGAGCCAGGTTTGATCCTTGTGTTGGGAAGATCCCTTGGAGAAAGGAATGGTTACCGACTCCAGAATTCTTGCCTGGAGAATTCCATGGACAGAGGGGCCTGGCAGGCTACAGTCCATGGGATCACAGAGTTGAGCATGACTGAGTGACTAACACTTTCATTTTTCACACTAATACTTCAGAAAAAAACTTTATGAACAAAAAAACAACATACCAGAAAACCTATATTGTGTCTTTTAATAAGTATTTAAAGTAAGAAATAATACATATTTGGCATTTTATATGACTAGGAACAGTTCCATTAGGACTTTTAAAACTTTAAGGAAAAAAAGCCATGGCTTTTCAAAATCTGTTTTTATATTACTTTACACAAGTCTATTTAAACATTTTTGTCATTTTATGTATATTATGGTCTCTAAAGTATTTACCAAAATAGCTCCTTTTTTCTTTTAGAAAAATAATATTCACTCAAAAATAATTTCAGGTAGATTCTTTGTTGGAGATTGTTTTAGAAAAAGATATGGTCAATATTGAGGATAAATTTTAAGATATATCAGGACTTTGTCAGATTATTACCTAATGATTGATTTATATTATAAAATTTTAGGTAAATTATCAATTGCAATTAGGTAAACTAAACTTTGGGAATATAAAAAAAAATTAAAATTTCTAGCCTAAGCTCTTTAAAGATTCTTGCAATTTTTTTTTCTTTACTCCTTAGTAGATAATCATTTGTTTCTAATGACTGAGGCTTTGAAACAGTTAAGTCCATACTAATATACTAAGTGTCTTATTCAAGTAATCAGGGAAGAAGAAAACATGTTTAGGTGGTGAATCTATCATGTCTTCTCAATTAAATTCCAATTCCATACATGCATGGTTAATATCATTTAATGTTGTTTTTATTACTCAGCCACAAATTATTGGTCATTATTTTCCAATCTCAAACTACCATACTTAGTGCACTCTTTCCATACACACATATATACATACACATTCATATATACATACACATTCATATATATGTATTTGTATATCATGCAAAATAGTTTCGCTCTTCTATGAAAATAAAAAATCCTCTGTGCTCCACTTGTGCATCCCTTCTGAACCCCTAATCATTGGAAATCTCTCATATTTTTAGTGCTTCCATAGTTTTACCATTTTTAGAACACTGTATAGTTGAAATCATACAGGATGTAGCCTTTCCAGATTGGCTTTTTCACTTAGTAATATGCATTTAATTTTCTTAATATCCTTTCGTGGCTTAATAGCTCATTTCTTTTTAGTTCTAAACAATATTCCATTGTCTGGATGTACCACTATTTATTTTCCATTTGTGTCCTGAAGAATATTGTATCTGCTTCCAAGTTTTGCTAATTAAGAATGAAGCTGCTATAAACTTCTGTGTACATATTTTTCTGTAGGCATAAGGTTTCAGCTCCTTTGGGTAAATAACAAGGAGCACAGTTATTGGACTGTATGGCAAGAGAAAGGCTTAGCTTTGTTGAAAGAGCCAAACTACCTTCCAAAGTGGCTGTACCACTTTGTGTCCCCATCAGCAGTCAATGCGAGTTTCTGTTGCTTCCCCGTCTCACCAGCATTTGGTGTTGCCAGTGGATTTTGATCATTCCAAGTGTGCTGTAGTATTTCATTGTTTTAATTTGTATTTTCCTGATGACGTGTGACAAGGAATTTCTTTTCTTATGATTATGTACTATTAATATATTTTCTTTGTGAAGTGTCTTTTAAGGTCTTGGTCCATTTTTAAATTGAGTTGTTTTCTTATTGTTGATGGAAGGGTTTTTGTTTTTGTTTTTCATATTTTTGGATAACAGGCATTGATAAGATTTGTCTTTTGCAATATTTTCTCCCACCCTGTAGCTTGTCTTTTTACTGACAGTGCCTTCACAGGGCAGAAGTTTTTAACTTTAATGAAGTCCAGCTAACCAATTCTTTATTATATGAATCATGTCTTTGATGTTATATCTAAAAAGTCATCACCAAACCCAAGTTCTAGATTTTCTCCTGTGTCATATTCTGAGAATATTAGAGTTTTGAATCTCACATTTTGGTCAAAGTTCCATTTTGGGTTAATTTTTGTGAAGGGCATAAAATTTGTTTATAGATTAATTTTTTTGCATGTGGATGTCCAGTTTTTCCAACACCATTTGCTTTATTGTACTGCTTTTGCTCCTTTGTCAAAGATCATGGGTCTATATTTACATGGGTCTATTTCTGGAGTCTGTTCTGTTTTATTGATCTGTTTGTTTATTCTTTTGCCAATACCTCACTGTCTTAATTATTGTATCTTTCTAGTGAGTCTTGATGGAGAAGGCAATGGCACTCCACTCCAGTACTCTTGCTTGGAAAATCCCATGGACAGAAGAGCCTGGTAGACTGCAGTCCATGGGGCCGCTAGGAGTCGGACAACTTCACTTTTACTTTTCACTTTCATGCATTGGAGAAGGAAATGGCAACCCACTCCAGTGTTCTTGCCTGGAGAATCCCAGGGACAGGGGAGCCTGGTGGGCTGCTGTCTGTGGGGTCGCACAGAGTCAGACACGACTGAAGTGACTTAGCAGCAGCAGCAGCAGTGAGTCTTGAAGTTAAGTAGTATTAGTTCTATTTTTTTCTGCTCATTCAATATTATGTTGATTATCCTTGGTCTTTTGACTCTTTATATAAATTTTAGAATCATTTTATTGACATTAGTAAATAACTTGCTGGTATTTTCATTGGGATTTTATTGAATCTGTATATTAGGTTGGGATGACTGACATCTTGACAACATTGAGTATTTCTAACTCTGAATATGGTATTTCCTCAGACACTGAAGAAACTGCCTGCAATGTGGGAGACCTGGGTTCCATCCCTGGGTCAGGAAGATCCCCTGGAGAAGGGAATGGCCACCCACTCCAGAATTCTTGGCTGGAGAATTCCATGGACAGAGGAGCCTGGTGGGCTACAGTCCATGGGGTATCAAAAAGTTGGACACAACTGAGTGATTAACTTTCACTTCACTTCACTTCACTTTCAACTCTGAATATAGAATATATTTCCATTTATTTAACTTTTTCTTGACTTCTTTCCTCAAGAGTTTTATCATTTTCATCATATAGATCAAGCACATGTTTTGTTAGATTCTATCTTAATTTTTTTTGGGTGCTAATATAAATAGTATTGTACTTTTAATTTCATATTCCACTTGTTCATTATTGGTATATAGAAAAGTGATTGACTTTTGTATATTAACCATATAGCCTGAAACCTTATTATAATTGTTTTTCACTTCCAGGAATCCTTTGTCATGGTTTTCTCTAAGATTTTAAACATAGATTAACATGTAATCTATGAATAAAGACAGCTTTCTTTCTTTCTTCTCAATCAGTATACCTCTTTTTTGTTGTTTGTTTGTTTTATTGAATTAGCTGGGATGTCCAGTATGAAGTTGAAAAACAGTGATAAAAGGAAATATCCCTTTTTTTTTTTTTCTCCTTATTTTAGTGGGGAAGCTTTTAGGTTTTTTTTTGTAAGTATAATATTAGTTGTAAGGTATTTGCAGATAGTCTTTAACAAATTGAGAATTTCTTCCCTATGCCTAGTTTACTGAGAGTTTTTGTAATATGTGTGTGGAGTTTGTCAAACAGCTTTTCTGTTTTCATTGACATGGTCTGTGGCTTTTCTTCTTTAGCCTGTTGATGTGGTAGATTACATTAATTGATTTCACAGACTTCTTTTAAAGCACTAATTTACATTTTCCTATGGTTTAAGGCAGAGGATATGCCTTTCCGTTGTTAGGTGTAGGACACATAGGTAAGGCTCAATTAATAATTTTTTACTTTTTTTTGAATTATAAATATATATATTATTGAAGTATAGTTGACTTACAATGTTTTAGGTGTACAGCAAGGTGATTCAGTTACACAAATACACATATATTATTTTTGAAATTATTTTCCATCATAGGTTAATACAAGATATTAACTATAGTTCCCTGTGCTACACAGTAAACCTTTGTTGCATATCTATTTTTTAAATTAGAAATCTAGCATTCTATTCATACTAAGTCAAACAAGTGGAATGAAAATGTCATAATTTTTTAGTTTGGCAAAAATTCTTAAGTTTTCATATATATATATACACACACACACATGAAGTAAAGTGAAAGTCACTCCGTCTTGTCCGACCCTTTGCAACCCCATAGACTATACAGTCCATGGAATTCTCAGTCCAGAATACAGGAGTGGATAGCCTTTCCCTTCTTCACGGAATCTTCCCAACCCAGGAATCGGACCCAGGTCTCCTGCATTGCAGGTGGATTCTTTACCAGCTGAGCCACAAGTGAAGCCCTATATATATATTTCTCAAGCCTTTATCAAGTGTTTTTTCTATTACACTTGATAAAGGCTTAAGAAATAACATTTAAAAAAATGAAGAGATGGAGAAATTGGAGACCATAAACTAAATGAATTGGGAGCAGTGAATATGAAATAGAGAAAGTGAAATGAACTAAATCAAAGTAAAAGATCATCATACAGTCCAGTTGTTTTTAAACATGACTGCTCATTAGAAACATATCTGGACTTCTGGAGAAAACAACAACAACAAAAATACCTGGGTATTTGTATTTTTCAAAAAAATGTCAAGATAATGCTCATATGCATCTGGATTTTAAAAAGTGATTACAGGATTACAGATTTTTCTATTAGATCCTAGTTTTGGTGATACAGAATTCTATTTTTCTGTTGACTAATCATGGTATTAAGTGAGTAATAGTTACATAATCACAATAGTAAAAGATGTTTATCAGTTTTCACAATCAACAGCCAGACAAAAAATAAAAGATAATTACAATTTCAAGCCATAATGGAAACATGATTAACTTAACAATATAAAATAATTACATACAATTTGGGGAAGGGGTCAAGCCGAGTGATGTGATTTAAGTGGAAATGCATACATGCACATGTTTTCATCTACCAGCAAGTCTATGTCTTTTGGTTGGTGCATTTAATCCATTTACATTTAAGGTAATTATTGATATGATCATATGATATGATCCTGTTACCATTTTCTTAATTATTTTGGGTTTATTTTCTATAGGTCTTTTCCTTCTCTTGTGTTTCCTGCCTAGAGAAGTTCCTTTAGCATTTGTTGTAAAGCTGGTTTGGTGGTGCTGAATTCTCTTAACTTCTTTTTGTCTGGAAAGCTTTTGATTTCTCCGTCAAATTTGAAGGGGAGGAGTCTTTCTGGGTGGAGTATTCTTGGTTGCAGGGTCTTCCCCTTCAATCACTTTAAATGTATCGTGGCTTCCCTTCTGGCTTGTAGAGTTTCTGTTAAAAAATGAGCTGATAGCCTGATGGGAGTTCCTGTGTATATTATTTGTTGTTTTTCCCTTGTTGCTTTTAATATTTTATGTCTGTCTTTAATTTTTGCCTGTTTGATTACTCTGTATCTTGGTTTGTTCCTCCTTGGGTATATCCTTCCTGGGACTCTCTGTGATTCCTGGACTTGGTTGACCATTTCCTTTCCCATGTTCAGGAATTTTTCAGCTATTATTTCTTCAAAGATTTTCTCAGGTTCTTCCTCTCTCTCTTCTCCTTCTGGGACCCCTATAATGAAAATGTTGGTGCATTTAATATTGTCCTAGAGATCTCTTAGGCTGTTTTCATTTCTTTTCATCCTTTTTTCTGTATTCTTTTCTGTGGCAGTGATTTCCACCAGTCTGTTCTCCAGACTGTTTATCTGTTCTGCCTTAGTTATTTTGCTGTTGATTCCTTTTAGTGTATCATTCATCTCTGTTTGTTTGTTATTCAGTTCTTCTGGGTCTTTGATAAACATTTCTTGCATCTTCTCAATCTTTACTTCCATTCTTTTCCCAAGATCCTGGATCATCTTCACTATCATTATTCTGACTTCTTTTTTTCTGGAAGGTTGCCTATCTCCACTTCATTTAGTTGTTTTTCTGGGATTTTATCTTATTCCTTCATCTGGGACATAAATTTCTGCTTTTTTCATCATGATTAACTTCCTGTAATATGGTTTGTGTTTTAGCCACTGTGAGATTTTCTGGCTTCTTCTGTCTGCCCTCAGATGGATAAGGCTAAGAGGCTTGTGTAAGCTTCTTGATGGGAGGCACTGGTATAGGAAGAACTGATGGGCAGGGCTTTGCTCAGTAAAGCTTTAATCCAGTTATCTGTTGATGAGTGGGGTTCCACTACCTCCCTGGTAGTTTTTTGGCCTGAAGAAACCCAGTCCTGGGGCCTACGGGCTCTATGGTAGGATGAATGAAGAACTCCAAGAGGGTTTAAGCCAAGGGGGACCTTCCAGTGCCCCCATCACTGTGGTGGGCCCCTGCTGACCCATTCCTCCACAGGAGCCCCTCCAACACTAGCAGGTAGTTTTGGTTCAGTCTTCTGTGGGGTCACTGCTCCTCTCCTCTGGGTCTTTGTGAATGCAAAAGTTTTTTCTGTCTCCAAGACTGGAGTCTGTTTCCCTCTCCTCTGGAAGACCTATAATCAAATCCTGCTGGCCCTCAAGGCCAGATTCCCTGGGATTTCCAGTCCCTTTGTCAGATCCCAAGGCTGGGAAGCCTGATGTGAGGTTCAGAACCTTCACAATGATGCGAGAACTTATTTGGTATTATTGTTCTCCAATCTGTGGGTCACCCACCAGGTGGGTATGGAATTTGATTTTATCATGATTATGCCCCTCCTATCATATTGCTGTGGCTTCTTCTTTGTCTTTGGATGAAGAGTATCTTTTTTGTTTTTTGTGAGTTCCAGCATCTTCCTGCTGAAGGTTGTTCAACAGCTAGTTGCAATTTTGGTGCTCTTGCAGGAGGAGATGAGTGCACATCCTTCTACTCAGTCATCTTAAACCAGAACTCCAATAATTATTTATTTAATCAATTGACAAAGCAAATACTCATGTACAGTTTAAATTAATCATTTAAATACTTGCTGCTAAAGTTTACATGAGCTATAAATTGCTTTTTCACTTCTCCATTACTGCAAATCAGAATGTATGGAATTTTCCCTATGTCTGGAATTTATTAGTGTATTTTGGTTGAAAGAATTTAAAATACAAATCATTATCTTACTGTTTTCTGTAGCCCCCAAATTCATATAATTTTTTGTTGTTGCTGAAGAATGATAAACTTCCAGTTAATGATTCATGTTATTGTTATCCATTTATATAAGATTTACAGGAATATCTCTAGAACTGAATATATACTAGTTCACTGATATCACAGACTGGATGCTACCTTGGGTTATCCTTATATTATTCTTCCCACTTAAAAGGCAGTCCAGTCAGAATCCTGGTACATTAGTTTATCCACAAAACTGACTTGCACATAAACGTCATTTAATGTTGATTGTACAACCCTTATGGCAGAAAGTGAAGAGGAACTAAAAAGCCTCTTGATGAAAGTGAAAGAGGACAGTGAAAAAGTTGGCTTAAAGCTCAACATTCAGAAAACGAAGATCATGGCATCCGGTCCCAATACTTCATGGGAAATAGATGGGGAAACAGTGGAAACAGTGTCAGACTTTATTTTTGGGGGCTCCAAAATCACTGCAGATGGTGACTGCAACCATGAGATTAAAAGATGCTTACTCCTTGGAAGGAAAGTTATGACCAACCTAGATAGCATATTCAAAAGCAGAGACATTACTTTGCCAACAAAAGTCCATCTAGTCAAGGCTATGGTTTTTCCTGTGGTCATGTAGAGATGTGAGAGTTGGACTGTGAAGAAGGCTGAGCACCGAAGAATTGATGCTTTTGAACTATGGTGTTGGAGAAGACTCTTGAGAGTCCCTTGGACTGCACGGAGATCCAACCAGTCCATTCTGAAGGAGATCAGCCCTGGGATTTCTTTGGAGGGAATGATGCTGAAGCTGAAACTCCAGTACTGTGGCCACCTCATGTGAAGAGTTGACTCATTGGAAAAGACTCTGATGCTGGGAGGGATTGGGGGCAGGAGGAGAAGGGGACGACAGAGGATGAGATGGCTGGATAGCATCACTGACTCGATGGACATGAGTCTGAGTGAACTCCAGGAGATTGTGATGAACAGGGAGGCCTGGCGTGCTGCGATTCATGGGGTCGCAAAGAGTCGGATACGACTGAGCGACTGAACTGTACATATAATTCTTTCATTTTGACATACTCATTTGAAATTATTTTGTTTATCATTTTTTATTGTATCTGGTATTCATTAAAGTTTTCTTTGAGAATCTAGTCAATGCCAGGTGTTATTTTAGGCACAAGGAATATAACAACAAACATACTTTCCCTGCCCTAAAGGACATTACATTTTAGGAGGAATGGGGTGGGAGACAAAGGAAAAATATTTGGTATGTAATACAAAGGATGGTGAAAAGCAATAGAGTTTATTAAATAGGATGAGTGGGTGAAGAATAAAAGTGGGATGTTCATTTAAGGTAGTCTGCAGAAGTTTCTGTGACATGGTGTTACTTAAGGAAGGATCTAAAGAAAGTGAAGATGCTTCTATGGATATCTGAGATTAAATCATCACCTGCAGAGGGAATTACAGTAGCAGTTCAGTGTATTAAAAGAACAGCATGGAATCTAGTGTAGTTGGAGTAAAATGAGCAAAAGAGAAATAAGTGTGAGATAAGAGCAGAGAAAAAAATCAAGGTCGTGGGTCCTACAGACTTTGCTAAATCATCGAAAAGATTGTGTTTTCATCACACACTTTTGGAGAACTTTGAGGAGAAGGGTTTTACTTCATGACTGTGACTCTGTTTTGAGGATGAAGAGTAGGGAAAACATAGAAGCAAAACTATCATCCAGGTTAAGCCTAGTGCTGTCTTGGACCAGGGTGCTGCTGCTGCTGCTGCTAAGTCGCTTCAGTTGTGTCCGACTCTGTGCAACCCCATAGACAGCAGCCCACCAGGCTCCACCACCCCTGGGATTCTCCAGGCAAGAACACTGGAGTGGGTTGCCATTTCCTTCTCCAATGCATGAAAGTGAAAAGTGAAAGTGAAGTCACGCAGTCATGTCCGACTCTTAGTGACCCATGGACTGCAGCCTACCAGGCTCCTCCATCTATGGGATTTTCCAGGCAAGAGTACTGGAGTGGGGTGCCTTTGCTTTTTCTGTGGACCAGGGTAGCCATGGTTAAAATGATACTAAATTGTTACATTTTTAATATATTTAGAAAGTGCATTGTCAAGATTTGTTTGTGAATTGTACTTAGAGTCTGAAAGGGAAGATTCAACCTGATGTTTAAATTTTTGTTCTCAGTCAATGGAAATTTGGTGTTTCCATTTATTTAGATGAAGGAGACTAAGGGAAGAAGCTGTTTGAGGAGAAAAAATAATTTGATTTTGGACATGTTAAATAGCAAGTTTTAATTTGTTAAACATGTGAAGTATGAAATATAGTGAGAACTGTCAGCTTAAAAGGTAAATTTCAAACTCATCAGCATAGATGTAGTATCTTAAAACTTTGTAGGAGTGGATAATAGAATGTGAGTGACTGAACATGCATGTGATAGAATGTGGGAGGTGAGTGACCTAGATGTGGAAATGTGTCTAAGGACTAAACCCTTGAACAGCACAACCAAGGAAACTAAGAAAGTTAGCAACTGGTAGTAAAGAAGGACAACCAGTTGTTATCCTGGGAATCAAGTGAATATAATGTTTCAGAGTGAGTTCTCTCCTGGGTCAAAAGATGCAAATATATCAAGCACTGCTTATAGCTTGGATAGGACATTACTATTGAAAGGTTTTATTTATTTATTTATTTTTAATTTTGTAAGCTCACGGCAAGAGAGAAGCCAATGCTATATTCTGGGCTAGCTGGATATTGTGTCTGGATTCACTTAACTTAAATTTTGATACAGCCGATTAAAGTAATACAGCATTTTTCATCTCTCCTGTCCCCTGATCTTGCTACCATAGGGACAGCTTGCTTCCTATAAACATCTATTTTCTGGGTGATTTCATGTTTACTCCTGATTTTTCCGTTTCTTACAGAACCAGATGGGTCCAAGGAAGTTTTGCCAGTAGTTTTGAATACCCCTGTCCAGTTGTTTGCAAATGAGAATTTTGCCTTCCTGTGTGGGGAAATGAACCTTTTTGGCTCATTGCCAAATATGCAGCCACAGGAGTCTTCTCTGCTTCATCCAGTTCTCTGGATGCAGATCAATCTCCATGTTTGGCATAGGTCAGATTTTGAGTTCTTATTTTGAGTTCAGCTTTATTTCATTGAAAAATGACATTGGAAGGTACATTGTACTTTTTCCTGATGGTCTATAGAGGAAAACTTTATTATTGGTGACAAAAGAAGTCAATGTTAAGAAATTTATACCATGTTTTTGTATTTTATTTTGATAAAATGGAAGAAAATAGCTGTAAAATAATGAAACTCAAAATTTTTATGTAATAAATGATTTAAAAAAACTTGATCTTACTTGAGATAGCAAGATTATTAAATTTTAAAATAAGGGCAATTTATGGATAAACTGATTACTTCATATGACTGCTAACCTCTGGTTCCCTCATAATTCAACACAATGAATCATTATATGATGTAGCTTCTTTATTTATGGGAAAGTTCTGTCTCCAAATGCTGTCTATGACTCAGAGAACATTTGAGATCCCTTTTGGTAGTTCAAATTTTGTTGCAGTGGTAGGCACATCAAAATGATTGTGAAACATCTTGCTTTTGTAAGTCATTGCAAAATTTGTGAATAATGGTCACAGAAGGGGATGGATACACTTGGAGTATTACAGATTAGACTTTTTCAGTGTTCATAATGAATCTTAAAATTATGAAACTGTAGCACTATATCAAGATTAAGGAAACAGATTGTTTATTGAAGAATCAGGAAAACCCACTTATTTGAATGGAACAGAGGACATTGTGTAATTTTTTCCACTTCATCTTTTCCTACTTCTGTTCTATATGATTTCTACTGGCTTATTTTGGCTTGGCTTCGTAATGAATAGAGGAGAACGTTGAAGAAAGTGTGATTTATTTCATCTTTTCCAGTATTACACTGCCAAAACACAGACAGAAAAGGCACTCCTTGCTCCAGTTAAAGTAGATTATGCACTCACACACGCTGCATGCTTGCTAAGTTGCTTCAATTGTCTCTGAATCTCTGTGACCCTATGGACTGTAGTCTGCCAGGCTCCTTTGTCCATGGGATTCCCCAGGCAAGAATACTAGAGTAGGTGGCCATGCCCTCCTCCACTGGATCTTCCCGACCCAGGGATTGAGCTTGCATCTGATAGGTTTACCCTCATAGGTTTTAATAATAATATTTAAATGCTTATTTAAAGTTAACACAGTTCAATAAGGAACTTAGTCCTTCCTAACTAGAATCTCATGAATTATCACATTTTACAGATAAGAAAATTAAGAATTGTAGAGGAGGCATTAATTTTCCATGATTTGAAGCTATTATTGTAATTGCAACTATAAATTTGTGTTTCTGATTTCACAAAGGGAATTATATCAAATAAATACAACCACCTCATCCTCTACTACATAAATTCAGAAATTTGTGTTTTTTTCCTTTTTATGCAATGTTTATTTTTTGAGGTATAGATATATAATAGTTTCAAATGTATACCATAATGATTCAGTATTTGTACATATTATAAAATGATCACCAAGAAATCTAGTCAACATCCATCACCATACATAATTCTTTATGTTCCGAAAAGGTACTAGACAGTATGTGCTGTGACATTCTCAAGTAGAGGAATGTTCCACATCGTTCCCAGTTTCATACCAGAGAGACATACGTCAGTGATTTTAGAACAAGGTGGAGCAACCAGTGCTCAACGAGGGGGATCATAATCACATGTAGGAAAGGTACTTAGGCAGGCCCATGGGCTCAGGTGAGGCCTTCTGGGGACAATGACACATGTGCTGACTTTTGAAGGATGTGAAGACAGTGATATAAAGAGTGCCATCTTAGAGTGCCAGGGTAAAAGCTGCCATCCAGTGGTGGTAAAAAAGTGGTTTGCTTTTACTCCTAATCTCTTTAAGATGAGGGCAACAATAAGATAATCATATGAAATACTGATCTTGTTGAGTTTGGTTTTTGCTTTAAATTGACCAGAGGGAAAGACAATCAAATGGCACATAGTTAAGTGTTTTTTGGTTTGTTTTTGGTATTTTGTTTATTTTGTTCTTCCCAGATCTAAACTTTTCAGTCTGTCTCAATTCAAAGCTTAGTCTAAGAGTTCTAATTATTGTTGAAGAGGCAGCCACTCTTCCCTATATGTCTTTTCAAAGGTGAACTTGTTAATACTTTCTATATTTAAATTTTTTTCTAAATATAACTAGGAACCTTCTTGTTATCATCACTTTGCATACAGTTTAGTAACTCCAGTATATATCTTTGACTCTTCAAGGGCCCTGTTTTACCTAAGGACTGACAGTTCTGATCTGGATAATTCAGCCATTTGAAAAATCTGTTTTTTGTAAAATGCAAAATGAATTGGAAACAGTTTTGAGGCATTATACTTGCATTGAAAATTAGTGGATGGTTGGTTATTTTTAGTTCAAATTGTAAAGTCAGAATTACTGTGATAAGAGTTTGTTTTAGCTCAAATGAGCTGATTTACTTTATATTTTCTAAACTGGTTGAATTTCACCTAGATGGAAGCTTGGTAAAAGATTAATTCTACCTTGAATCCTTCTTCCATCAAAGAAAACATCTAACAATTTATCTTTGAGTCATAAGAAGTAGGAAAATGATGGGTACTGTTCTTATAGAATGATCATTTTATGACCTCCGAATTGAAAGAGCTCATTTAAGCTAGGAGCAGTGATAGCACATTTTCATTTATCTGTTTTCCTCTGCTAAAAATCTCACAGCTAATATTCTCTGTTGGCTGCCTTTACTAATGTGCAAAGATAGTTCAGACTCTTGATTAAATCATACTGGCCTAAGGATAAAAAGAACCCATGGCCTTTTTCTGAACCGTGTTTGCCTATTCATTCATCTCTACTCACACTTTTCTTTAGCAACCCATAGGATATTTGGTAAGCTAAACATCGTGTTCATAAGCTGGAACCTCTACTTTAGCTTATTTTCTGAATTCTTATCTGAATAATTGAATATTATCATCTGAGCTATGCATATAAAGTCATGTCCAGTGAGTCTAAAGATGGAAATATGCATGGTTGACATGTATTAATAGCATCCTCAAATCAAAATAATTTACTGAGGTAGCAGGCTTTGACTTTTTCCAATGATACACACATTTTATTTTTAGGTATGCAGTTCCAAGTTGCCTTCCAGAAAGGAAGCTTTGGTTCACATTCTCACCAGTGGTATGCTTTTGTGCTGGCTTCCACAGATTCTCTTCAACAGTGGGTATTCTTAGACTTCTAAAACTTCCAAATCTGATTCATGAACATTTAAGTATACTATTCTTTTGATATATTTTAAAAACAGTTACTGTGAATGAGATTGTATGTTTCCCATTTTGTTTATTTGATAACATTTCTTTTTTATTGAGGTACAGTTGGCATATAGCATTATATTAGTTTCAGGTGTGTAATATAACAATTTGATATCTGTATAGATTGTGAAATGATCACGATAAGTCTAATTAACATCCTTCACCATACATAGTTAAAAATTTTTTTTTCTGTGTCGATCATATTTCTTATACAGATGGTCCTTGATTTACAATGGTTCAACTTAACAAATTTTCAACTTTATGAAAGTACAAAAGCAACATGCATTCAGTACAAACTGTAACTTCAAATTTTGGTTTTTTACTGGGCTAGTGGCAGTGGCACATTACTCTGGTGATACTGGGCAACAGCAGTGTTCTGAAACTCCCAGTCAGCCATGTGATCATGAGAAGAAATAACTGACACAGTTACAACCCTGGAGTAGGAAATGAACCCACTCCAATATTCTTGCCTGGAAAATTCCACGGGGAGAGGAGTCTGGTGGGATATATCCATGGGGTCACAGAGTCAGGCATGATTGAGTGCAAACACACACACACACACACACACACACACTTAAAACCATCCTGTACCAACACAGCCATTGTGTTTTTCACTTTCAGTCAGTCAGTTCAGTCACTCAGTTGTGTCCGACTCTTTGTGACCCCATAAACTGCAGCACGCCAGGTCTCCCTGTCCATACCAACTGCCAGAGTCTACCAAAACCCATGTCCATTGAGTCGGTGATGCCATCCAACCATCTCATCCTCTGTCATCCCCTTCTCCTCCTGCCCTCAATCTTTCCCAGCATCAGGGTCTTTTCAAATGAGTCAGTGCTTCGCATCAGGTGGCCAGAGTATTGGAATTTCAGCTTCATTTTCACTTTCAGTACGATATTTAATAAATTACATGGGATATTTAGCATTTTGTTACAAAAGCTTTGTGTTTGATGATGTTGCCCAACTGTATGCTAATGTAAGTGTTCTGAGCATGTTTAAGATAGACTAGTTTAAGCCATGATGTTTGGTAGGTTAGATGTTATAATGCATTTTTGACTTAGGTATTTTCAACTTACAATAAGTTTATCGGGGCTTAACCCCATTGTACAGAGAAGGCAATGGCACCCTACTCCAGTACTTTTGCCTGGAAAATCCCATGGATGGAGGAGCCTGGAAGGCTGCAGTCCGTGGGGTCGCTGAGGGTCAGACATGACTGAGCGACTTCACTTTCACTTTTCACTTTCATGCACTGGAGAAGGAAATGGCAACCCACTCCAGTGTTCTTGCCTGGAGAATCCCAGGGACAGCAGAGCCTGGTGGGCTGCCGTCTATGGGGTCGCACAGAGTCGGACATGACTGAAGTGACTTAGCAATATCAACCCCATTGTAAATCAAGGAAGATCTGCACCGTGGTTTACTTACTCATATTTCTCACTTTTCTTTTCAGGCGTTGGTCTTTTACCTATCCTTATAACAGATGGTTTTTTAGTATTAATAGGTAATTGTGTTTGAGGGCTTATTATATTTTGAGTAGGCTTTGACATTTAAATAAAATATCTTCTGCTAAATATAGCACTGTTTGGTTCTTTTAGAACTGTGAACTCTTTGTAAAACTTGAGTATGAAAAATCATTTTTTCAAAATTCTGGCTTGAATTTTTTCCCCCTTCTGTTCAACAAAGGAAATGGCAACCCATTCCAGTATCCTTGCCTGGAGAATCCCATGGAAAGAGGAGCCTGGAGGGCTACAGACCATGGGGTCGCAAGAGTCAAACACAACTTAGCGACTAAACCACCACCATTCAGCACAGTAATGTGTGTTTATATGATCTCTAATTGGTCAGGAGATTTAATTACTGTGAAAGAATTTTATTTTTTTCTTTTTAATTATTTCTAAATTCAAGTGTACATAATTGGATAGTTTATAATTCTTGGTTCATGATATATTCTCATTATGTGCTCATGTACTCAGCTTTTATTTAGGTAGAAATTTGTTAGTAGTTGTTGATAGTAATATGCTAATATTCATGAACTCACTCCCCTAAATGAATGGTATAACTTGACAATGATATCTGTCTAATTATATATTTCCACTGAGTACATCATGAGAACCACTGGGCTGGATGAAGCACAAGCTGGAATCAAGATTGCAGGGAGAACTATCAATAACCTCAGATATGCAGATGACACCACCCTTATGGCAGAAAGCAAAGAAGAACTAAAGAGCCTTTTGATGAAAGTGAAAGAGGAGAGTCAAAAAGTTGGCTAAAAATTCAGTATTCAGAAAACTAAGATCATGGCATCTGGTCCCATCATTCATGCAAATAGATGGGGATACAGTGGCAACAGTGAGAGACTTTATTTTTTGGGCTCCAAAAACACTGCGGATGGTGACTGCAGCCAAGAAGTTAAAAGACACTTACTCCTTGGAGAAAAATTATGCCCAACCTAGACAACATATTCAAAAGCAGAGACATTACTTTGCCAACAAAGGTCCACCTAGTCAAAGCTATGGTTTTTCCCTTAGTCATGTACGGATGTGAGAGTTGGACTATAAAGAAAGCTGAGCACAGAAGAATCGAATCTTTTGAACTGTGATGTTGGAGATGACTCTTGAGAGTCCTTGGAGTGCAAGGAGATCTAACCAGTCTATCCTAAAGAACATCAGTCTTTAGTGCTCATTGGAAAGACTGATGCTGAAGCTGAACTCCAAACTTTGGCCACCTGATGCGAAGAACTGACTAATTTGAAAAGACCCTGAGGCTAGGAAAGATTGAAGGCAGAAGGAGAAGGGGATGACAGAGGATGACACAGCTGAATGGCATCACTGACTCGATGGACATGAGTTTGAGTAACTCTGGGAGTTGGTGATGGACAGGGAGGCCTGGCGTTCTGCAGTCCATGGAGTCACAAAGAGTTGTGCATAACTGAGTGAGTGAACTGAACTGAACTTCATATCAATAATTTGCCTCCAGCTACTCAAGGCTGGGTCGCCCCAAGGGATAGCATGAGGTTCTCTAGAAAAGCTATCAACCTCTATGCATTATTATGCAATAACTAGGAACATTTCATGCAGAGATGGGCTCAATAAAGGACAGAAATGGTATGGACCTAACAGAAGCAGAAGATACTAAGAAGAGGTGGCAAGAATACACAGAAGAACTGTACAAAAAAGATGTTCATGACCCAGATAATCACAATGGTGTGATCACTCACCAGGAGCCAGACATCCTGGAATGTGAAGTCAACTGGGCCTTAGGAAGCATCACTATGAACAAAGCTAGTGGAGGTGATGGAATTCCAGTTGAGCTATTTCAAATCCTAAAAGATGATATTGTGAAAGTGCTGTACTCAATATGCCAGCAAATTTGGAAAACTCAGCAGTGGCCACAGGACTGGAAAAGATCAGTTTTCATTTCAATATCAAAGAAAGGCAATGCCAAATAATGCTCAAACATGCTAGTAAAGTAATGCTCAAAATTCTCCAAGCCAGGCTTCAATAGTACGTGAACCGTGAATGTCCAGATGTTCAAGCTGGTTTTAGAAAAGGCAGAGGAACCAGAGATCAAATTGCCAACGTCTGCTAGATCATCAAAAAAGAAAGAGTTCCATAAAAACATCTATTTCTGCTTTATTGACTATGCCAAAGCCTTTGACTGTGTGGATCACAATCAACTGTGGAAAATTCTGAAAGAGATGGGAATACCAGACCACCTGACATGCCTCTTGAGAAATCTGCATTCAGGTTAGGAAGCAACAGTTAGAAATGGACATGGAACAACAGACTGGTTCCAAATAGGAAAAGGAGTACATCGAGGCTATATATTGTCACCCTGCTTATTTAACTTATATGCAGAGTACATCATGAGAAATGCTGGGCTGGAAGAAGCACAAACTGGAGTCAAGATTGCCAGGAGAAATATCAATAACCGCAGATATGCAGATAACACCACCCTTATGGCAGAAAGTTAAGAACTAAAGAGCCTTTAAGTGAAAGTGGAGAGTGAAATAAGTTGGCTTACAGCTCAACATTCAGGAAACTAAGATCATGGCACTGTTCCCATCACTTCATGGCAAATAGATGGGGAAACAGTGGAAACAGTGAGAGACTATTTTTGGGGGCTCCAAAATCACTGCAGATGGTGACTGCAGCCATGAAATTAAAAGACGCTTACTCCTTGGAAGGAAAGTTATGACCAACCTAGACAGCATATTAAAAAGCAGAGACATTACTTTACCAACAGAGGTCCATCTAGTCAAAGCTATAGTTTTCCAGTAGTCATGCATGGATGTAAGAGTTAGAATATAAAGAAAGTTGAGTACCGAAGAGTTGATGCTTTTGAACTTTGGTGTTGGAGAAGACTCTTGAGAGTCCCTTGGACTGCAAGGAGATCCAACTAGTCCATCCTAAAGGAGATCAGTCCTGAGTGCTCATTGGAAGGACTGATGTTGAAGCTGAAACTCCAAAACTTTGGCCACTTGATGGGAAACACTGACTCATTTGAAAAGATCCTGGTGCTGGGAAAGATTGAAGTGGGAGGAGAAGGGGATGACAGAGAATGAGGTGGTTGGATGGGATCACCTACTCAATGGACATGAGTTTGAGTAAACTCGGGGAGTTGGTGATGGACAGGGAGGCCTGGCGTGCTACAGTCCATGAGGTCGCAAAGAGTTGGACATAACTGAGCGACTGAACTGAATTCAGGAACACATGAAAAGCTCCTTGTTACAACAGTCATTCTGAAGATTGTGCCAGCTTATGAAGTGATGACACTTTAGTAGTCATCCAGATCAATTTATATGTCAAGTGGATTTATCCTCTATTTTACTCATAATTAGTTTGAAAATTGGAGATTTAGATTTGCTGTGATGAGTATCATGATGGTTGATTAGGACTGGCCCTCCTTCCAGCTATGAATGAGATGAAACCCATTTCCTTTGGTGACTCACTGAATAATGTGGTTTTCCTCTTCTTTGAAGATCTTGTACCTGTTCTATCTCCAACCCGCTAAAGGAAAAACTACTTGCTCTCAGAATTCAGGTCATGCTTTTTTTTGTTAATATTATATCACCACATTGGTCTATTTAGTGATCCCAAACTGTAATGTTGTCCTGTATTTCTACTCATGGGTAAGCATAAATTAAAAAAAAAAAAAAAAAGCCTTCCAAATACTCTGCTTTCCATTTTTATTTAGACTTTTTTTTCCTATATGAATTACTTAAAAATTCCTTTTTTGCTCTCAGTTGTTTGCAATTTTATAAAAAAGATTACCACACTATGTGTAACCTTTGGAAGAATCTGTTCTCTACTTATTTTTATATTTCTAAGATTCATACAGATTGTTTTGTCTCTTTATGCAATTCTTTTTTAAAAAATAAATCTTTTATGGGGACAAATTTATATTGTGCTTCCAAATGTTACTCATTTTGCTACTGTGCTTAAAAAACCCAGTCATTATAATTTCAGAGACTCATCAACAGAGTATCTATCAATAAGGACTTCTTTTTAATTTGGTTGTAGTGGTTCTGCTGCTGCTGCTAAGTCACATAAGTCACGTCCAACTCTTCGCGACCCCATGGACTGCAGCCTACCAGCGCTCCTCTGTCCATGGGATTTCCCAGGCAAGAGTACTGGAGTGGGGTGCCATTACCTTCTCTGTGTAGTGGTTCTACCTAGCTATATTTTTCAAACTCATGATGTGTGGCCTTTTTTTTTTTTTGCTTGTCACTACTTCTATCCAAATAATAGAACTGCTTGAAATTGATAGATTAAAATAATGATTAGTTTTTCTAACCAACTGTTTCAGTTATAATCCCCAGGAGTCTACTTACGTTCTGTGTGAATTGCATTCCTATTTCATATAGACGAGGTTATGATTATTTGAGATATGTTCATAATGTTAAGCTCATGTGATTAGCAATACACAAGGCATTGTTTTTCACACTTACTTTAAACAACTATGTTTTAAGAATTTGTTAAAATCTGACACATATGAGCCTTTGAGCCTGTTTATTTCCTTAATCATTTCTAATTAGACAGTGTACACCAGTTAGATATATATTAATGGATTGTGAGACATCTGTGTCACAGAAGTAGGGCTGAAACTAGCACTGATTATTTTCTCTCGAATCTTGCCCTAGATATCCATTAACCAAGTTTTCCAATGTAAAAGAGTTTTAATAACCACATAGTCCAGTCATTCTCCATACTGCCTGCATAATAGAAACCCTGGAGAGTAATTACCATGACAGAATTTTAATTATAATAATCAGTAATTGGAACAATACAAATGGCCATCAATTAGATAATAGATAATTCTACTATGATATATTCATAAAGTGGAATATTACTCACCAATGAAAGTCAGCATATTGAGTAATGGAAGCAAGACACAATGATTTCATTCATACAAGTGTCTAAGATAGGCCAAGCTATCAGAGGAAAAATAAAATCATTTGCTTTTTGGATAAATTGGCCAAAAGGGAATTTATAGAGAAGATGGCAATGGTGATGTTTTTCCAAAATTTTATGAAAAATTTCAAGTATATAGCAATTAGAATGAATTTATGGTGAATATTCATTTATATATCCACAACTAAGATTCTACCATTAATATTGTGTTATTCTCTATTTGTTAAAAACTATCCTTTTATCCATCCACAGAGCAATCATTTTGGTGACTTTGAGAGCAAATACATCAATATGCTTCCCATTAAATATTTTAGCACACATATAATTAACTACAATTCAATCAAGCAATGCTTTAAATTTTTATGTTGAAATTTTTGTTGCCAGTATCTATGAATAGATTTGAATTTTGAGTAGCATTGCATTGTGCAACCTTTCTTATTTCAAATAATAGGCTTAGGCACTTTTTATATTCCATATATTTTAATGTATCAATAAAACATTGTTAAGTGCCAATAGAGATAATTTTACTTCTTTCTTTCAAATTTTAATAACTTTCCTTTCTTTTCTGTTTTTAATCACAATGGCTAGTGTCTCCAGGATGATACTGGATGCAAGTGACAAGAGCAGGCATTCGTGTCTTTCCCCCAGCTTTACGGGAAGCATTAAATATTTAACATTTATATATGATGCTAACTGTTGATTTTCCATAAATGCTCTTTATCAGTTCGCTGATAATTTTCATTACAAATGGGTGTTGATTTTATTCCAACCATAATATCTACATTTATTGAAATGATCATATGGGTCTTCTCTCCTTTATTCTTTGTGATATAATATTGATAGATTTTATTATACTAATTTTGTACTCTTGGCATACATATTACTTTATCATAATAATATATCTCATTTAATATTTCTGATTTTGATTTGCTTGTATCTTGGTATTTTTCTTCTTTGTGTTCTAAGGGAAATGACTATAATATACTTTTTATATTTTTGTCAAGTTTTGTAATAGGACTATACTAGCTTTATATCATGAGTTGGAAAGATTACACTCCTTTTATTTTCTGAAATATTATGTATAATATTGCTGTTGCTATTTCCTTAAATATTTTATTCAATTGACTTCACAAGTGAAACCATCCATACGTTTTTTTTTGCTTTGTGGGAGTGATACACACACACACACACACACACACACAGCAGGCATGTACCTTGCTTCCTGTATCACTGAGAAAACTGAAGCCATCATAACAGAACATTCTCATTACCACATATTTTATATTCAAATATTCTTCTGTCCTCACACACTTGACATTCTCTTTGGCTACCATACTTAAATTATTCACGTTTCTACCTAATCCTAATACCATTCTCTTGAGGAACATCTTCAGTATTTGTTATTTTACTTCACTTCCCACCAAATATTTAATACAAATTGTGTTCTCTTGCTTGGCTATGATCATTATACATACTGGAAAGCATTTTTAAGCGAGCAAGTATTTATTCATAATCACAATACAGAAAAATCAAGCTATATCTTGTGAATGCAGAATCATACTGTGGTCCATCCTTACAATGGACTACAACTCAAATAAAAAGAATAAAATGTGATACCATCAAAAATATGGATAAATCTCAAATACATAAAAGTAAATTTTAAAAATCAGAAATAAATGCTAAGATTTATATGAGTTCGTTTATTTGGCATTTTCAAAAAGGCAACATAATAGGGAAACAGAACAGGATTAGTAGTTTCCAAGGGTGGTAGAACTAGAAAGAAGCAGCAAAGGGAGATATTCTGTACATTGATTATAATGGTAGCAGCACCAGAAACAAACAAACAAAAAATATTGATTTTTCTGTATGTAAAGTTCAAAAAAACTAACATCATGGCATCCGGTCCCATCATTTCATGCCATATAGATGGGGAAACAATTGAAACAGTGACAGACTTTTATTTTTGGGGGCTCCAAAATCACTGCAGATGGTGACTGCAGCCATGAAATAAAAAGACACTTGCTTGGAAGAAAAGCTATGACAAACCTAGATTATATTCTTTGCAGTTGAAGATGCAGGTGAAGCTCTATACAGTCAGCAAAATAAGATCAGAAGCTGACTGTGGCTCAGATCATGAATTAAGTCTGCTGCTGCTGCTAAGTCGCTTCAGTCAAGTCTAACTCTGTGTGACCCCGTAGACAGCAGCCCACCAGGCTCCCCCGTCCCTGGGATTCTCCAGGCAAGGACAGTGGAGTGGGTTGCCATTTCCTTCTCCAATGCATGAAAGTGAAAAGTGAAAGTGAAGTGGCTCAGTCGTGTCCGACTCTTAGCGACCCCATGGACTGCAGCCTACCAGGCTCCTCCATCCATGGAATTTTCCAGGCAAGAGTACTAGAGTGGGGTTCCATTAAGTCTAATTATTGTCAAATTCAGACTTAAACAGAAGAAAGTAGGGAAAACCACTAGACCATTCATGTATGACCTAAAACATATCTCTTATGATTGTACAGTGGACATAACAAATAGATTCAAGGGATTAGATCTGATAGAGTGCCTGAAAAACTGTGGACAGAGGTTCATAACATTGTACAGGAGGTGGTGATCAAAACCATCCCCAAGAAAAAGAAATGCAAAAAGGCAAAATGGTTGTCTGAGGAGGCCTTACCAGTATCTAAGAAGAAGACAGCCAAAAGGCAAAGGAGAAAGGGAAAGATATATCCACGTGAATGCAGAGTTCCAAAGAATAGCAAGGAGAGATAAGAAAGCTTCCCTAAGTTAACAGTGCAAAAAAAAAATAGAGGAAAACAATAGAATGGGAAAGACTAGAGATCTCATCAAGAAAATTAGAGATACTGAGGGAGCATTTCATGTAAAGATGGGCACATAAAGGACAGAAATGTTATGGACCTAACAGAAGCAGAAGATTTTAAGAAGAGGTGGCAAGAATACACAGAAAGATAGGCAAAATATATCTTAAGATATACAAAAAATATACAAAAAAATCATAATGACCCAGATAACCACAATGGTATGATCACTCACCTAGAGCCAGACATTCTGGAGTGTGAAGTCAAGGGGGCCTTAGGAAGCATCATTATGAATAAAGCTAGTGGAGGTGATGGAATTCCCACTGAGCTCTTTCAAATCCTAAAAGATGATGCCGTGAAAGTGCTACACTCAATATGCCAGCAAATTTGGAAAACTCAGCAGTGGCCACAGGACTGGGAAAGTTCAGTTTTCATTCCAATCCCAAAGAAAGGAAATGCCAAAAAAAATATTCAAAGTACTGCACAATTGCACTCATCTCACATGCTAGCAAAGTAGTGCTCAAAATTCTCCAATCCAGGCTTCAACAGTATGTGAGGCAAGAACTTCCATATGTTCAAGCTGGATTTAGAACAGAGGAACCAGAGATCAAATTGCCAATATCCGCTGGATCATAGAAAAAGCAAGAGAATTTCAGAAAAACGTCTGCTTCATTGACTATCCTAAAGTCTTTGACTGTGTGGATCACAACAAACTTCAGAACATTCTTAAAGACTTGGTAATACCAGACCTCTGACCTGCCACCTGAGAACTCTGTATGCAGGTCAAGAAGCAACAGTTAGAACTGTACATGGAACAACATATTGGTTCCAAATTGGGAAAGGAGTACATCAAGGCTGTATATTGTCACCCTGCTTATTTAACTTACATGCAGAGCACATCAAGTGATATGCCAGGCTGGATGAAGTGCAAGCTGAAATCAAGATTGCTGGGAGAAATATCAATAACCTCAGACGTGAAGATGACACCACCCTTATGGCAGAAAGTGGGGAGGAACTAAAGAGCCTCTTGATGAAAGTGAAAGAAGAGACTGAAAAAGCTGGCTTGAAACTCAACATTCAAAACATTAAGATCATGGCATCTGGTCCCTTCACTTCATGGCAAATAGATGGGGAAACAATGGCAACAGTGACAGACTTTCTTTTCTTTGGCTCTAAAATCACTTCAGATGGTGACTACAGCCATGGAATTAAAAGATGCTTGCTCCTTGGGGAAAAAGTTATGACAAACCTAGACAGCATATTAAAAACCAGAGAGATTACTCTGCCTACAAACTCCATATAGCCAAAGCTGTTTTTTTTTTGTTTTTTTTGTTTTTTACAGTAGTCATATATGGATATGAGAGTTAGACTATAAAGAAAGCTGAGCATCAAGAATTGATGCTTTTGAATTGTGGTGTTGGATAAGACTCTTGAGAATCCCTTGGACTGCAAGGAGATCCACACAGTCAATCCTAAAGGAAATCAGTCCTGAATATTCATTGAGATGCTCAAACTGAAGCTCCAAAACTTTGGCCACCCTATGCAAAGAACTGACTCGTTGGAAAAGACCCTGATGCTGGGAGAGATTGAAGGCAGGAGGGGAAGGGAATGACAGAGGATGAGATGGTTGGATGGCATCATTGACTCAGTGGACCTGAGTTTGAACATGTTTTGGAGTCGGTGATGGACAGGGAAGGCTGGTGTGCTGCGGTCCATGGGGTTGCAGAGTCGGACATGACTGAGAGATTAAACTGAACTGATATAAATAAAAACAATATAAAGTTTAAAAATAAGATTCAGAAAATATATGTGATTTCCTGCCATTATACAAAAGGAATCAGTAAGAATATATATTGGCTTTTTGTATATATGGCTGACTCTAAAAGGTTATGCAGCAGTGTAAACATTGTTTACTGATATGTGTGGACTTTCCTTGTAGCTCAGTGGTAAAGAATCTGCCTGTAATGCATAAGACACAGGTTCGATCCCTGGGTCAAGAAGATCCCCTGGAGAAGAAAATGGCAATCCATTCCAGTATTCTTGTCTAGGAAATCCCATGGACCGAGGAGCCTGGAGGGCTGCAGTCCATAGGGTCACAAGATTTGGACAGGACTTCGGAACTAACAACGACAGCTGATATGTGTGCATGGAACAGATGGGTTGTTATGGAACATAAACAGAGAGACGACTGAAAGACAGGAAGCCTTTCCCTTCTGTGTCTTTTTATTTGTGTATTTCTTTTGTTTTTTAAGTCATGAAAACAAACACAATCTACTAAAGATATCTCTTCTAAGAATGATGAAAAGCGTGATATAATGGAATTTGTGAGTACAATATATTGCCAAAAAGGACAATTAGAATCACAAGAAAAGATGAAGTACTGCCATTCAAAGAAGAGAAATGTAGTGATAGTATTCTACTTGTCTTGGCTGTGAACACACAAAGACATATTGCCATAAATGTTCTTGTAAGTTTTAATGGAGAATAGTGACATAATACTTGGAGAAGATAGAAAAGGACAGCTGGGCTTATTATCAGATTACTTAATTTTCATCCCTCATAGCATAAAGTAAATAAAAAATTATGTTTTTGATTATTTTAATTAGCAATACAAGTATTTTAAAATAAAGTGCTAATTAAAATAAGAATCTGAGTAAAAGCTGGTGGTTTCTGGGGAGAGGAATGGAAGGGTGGGGAAAACAGGATTTGAGAAGGGGCAATTTTCAGTATAATCTTCTTGATACGATTTGACTCCTAAACCATGTGTATTGATAACTTCCACCTGTAATGCAGGAGACACAGTTTCGATCTCTAGCTCAAGAAGAGTCTCTGGAGTAGGAAAAGGCAACCCACTCCAGTATTCTTGCCTGGTGGAATCCCATTGACAGAGGAGCCCGGTGGGCTGCTGTCCATGGGGTCACAAAAGGGTCAAGGACAACTTAGTGACTGAGCATGTGCCTGAGGAGTTTGCATTTACATGACTTTAGTCTGAATATGCATTCTCCAATTTAATATGGTCCTTGGCCTTCAGCTTATATAAAGTTCTAGAGAAACTTCATTTTGTAACTGCAGGGCAATTTGCTGCTATGAGGATGAGAGGTCAAAGAAATGCTCTTTACAGGAATAGGGAATCATGCTAAAGGAAATAATAGTTTTAAGACAGAGGGATGAATCAATTGGTGAAATGAGGCAACTAAGAAATCATAATTGTAATTACACACTCAGAGCTAGTTTAGCCATTCTTAACTATCAGCACTAACCTCTGCTAATCTTTTGGGTGTTAGCTGATGCTATATATCAAATCCATTTGAGCTCATTAAATATAATTACCAACACAGAGAGTCTTTACTTCAGTAATCCAAATGCATATACCTATGTTCTATAAATGGAGATTTGCTTTATCCCTGAGAGTTATGATGAAATTATGGTGCATTGTAATTAAGTTTTTTTTTTTTTTTTTACAATACTTACTTTCAATTTTTGAGCTCAAATACCTCTTTAGATATATCAAACTTTCAATGAATGTTGTTGGTGAGGTTATATTTCAATATTTGCAATCTGGAAGAGTAGAAATGGGTAAAAATTATTTTAAATTGGCTGCAGCGGTGTTCTAATTCATCTTTCAGTTTAGTTCGGTCACTCAGTTGTGTGTGACTCTTTGTGACCCCAAGGACTGCAGCATGCCAGGTTTCCCTGTCCATCACCAACTCCTGGAGCCTACTCAAACTAATGTCCATTGCATTGGCGATGCCATCCAACCATCTCATCCTCTGTCATCCCCTTCTTCTCCTGCCTTCAATCTTTCCCAGCATCAGGGTCTTTTCCATTGAGTCGGTTCTTTGCATCAGGTGGCCAAAGTACTAGAGTTTCAGCTTCAGCATCAGTCCTTCTAGTGAATATTCAGGACCGATTTCCTTTATGATTGACTAGTTGGATCTCCTTGCAGTGCAAGGGACTCTCAAGAGTCTTCTCCAGCATCTCAGTCCAAAAGCATCAATTCTTTGGTGCTCAGCTTTCTTTATAGTCTAACTCTCACATCCATACATGACTACTGGAAAAACCATAGCTTTGACTAGACGGACCTTTGTTGGTAAAGTAATGCCTGCTTTTTAATATGCTATCTGGGTTGGCCGTAGCTTTTCTTCCAGGAGGCAAGAATTTTAATTTCATGGCTGCAGTCACCGTCTGCAGTGATTTTGGAGTCCCAAAAAATAAAGTCTGTCACTGTTTCCATTGTTTCCCCATTTATTTGCATGAAGTGATGGGACTGGATGCCATGATCTTAGTTTTCTGAATATTGAGTTTTAAGCCATTTTTTCACTCTCCTCTTTCACTTTCATCAATAGGCTCTTTAGTTCTTTGCTTTTTTCCATAAGGGTGGTGTCATCTGCGCATCTGAGTTTATATTGATATTTCTCCTGGCATTCATCTTTGGAGAAGACTAATGTTTATTTTGGGGAAAATATTGTAATGATCTTTTGATTATGTAGAAGTTGAGGTAAAATCATTTTATGAAATGACAATGTTAAAATAAGTGAGGAGGTAAACCAATTTACATTAAAGTGTAAAATGTCTTCTTCTTTTTTGGGATTTCACTGTGCCTGAGCCTGGAGGTCAGTGAGGCTGAAGAGAGAGGCTTATTCTATACATGTGCAAGTGAGATTGATCAAGTCCTGCCTTTTGGGAAAGGAAGACAATAGAAATTCCAGAAAGCAATACTTTGTGAAAGGCCATGGCCCATGGGTATACAGCATCCGAATTTTTTGCTTCTTTTTGTCGGTGTGACTCCTTACCACAGTGTCCAAGCCTTTAGTCCATGTACGTATATATATATTTATATACACATGTATATATCTACATACATATAAGTTAATTTTACTTAAAGTAATTCAGAGAGAGACATACCTACTCTTGGTGAAAATCGTCCAAGTGTATTCTAGAAGTGGCAGAATAATGTAGACCAATGTATAAAACAGATTTTCGTTCTGAGTAGAAAACACAGTTTCACTTTTCTTGTAAAGAGCTGCAACATGATAGAATAGTGTGGAGTGGAAATGCTCTGCTGAGAAAGGGCTCTCTATAGGCTTCGAATGCTTTGACTTCTGGAAGGTCAGACAGTACATGCAGTTTCATGTTCTCATGTGGAAAAAATAACAGGGGGCTTTGAGACTGGATCCTAGCCAGATGAGTTCTCTGTGGCTAAAGATTAGTCAAATAACAAAATCCTTTTAAAATTTAATCTGGTAGATGGCTTTTCTTTCCCCTGCTTAAAATGTTAATCATTTTCAACAGAACAAACCTTATATTAAAAAAAAAAAATGTGAGGACGGCAGGTCCTTTAAACCATTGTTATGACAAAACAGATGTTTAACAGCCCAGGTAGTCTGGCAAGGAGCTGAGTTTAGTGCTGGTGGGTCAGAGGTCTCTAGTTCTGTTTTTTAAAAGTAGCTGGAGTCTTCTGGGGAGAAGGCAATGGCACCCCACTCCAGTGCTCTTGCCTGGAAAATCCCATGGATGGAGGAGCCTGGTAGGCTGCAGTCCATGGGGTTGCTAAGAGTCAGACACGACTGAGCGACTTCACTTTCACTTTCCACTTTCATGCATTGGATAAGGAAATGGCAACCCACTCCAGTGTTCTTGCCTGGAGAATCCCATGGATGGAGAAGCCTGGTAGGCTGCAGTCCATGTGGTCGCACAGAGTCAGGCATGACTGAAACGACTTAGTAGTAGTAGTAGTGGTAGTAAAGATTAGTCAGACAAGATTTTGGGTGATAATAGAAGTTTCATGGAGCAATTTTCTAGAAACCTTAGGGTAATGGGACAACCTGTCTTGCTTTGAATTTCTCTTTTTAATAAGGGCCCAGTCCCTTTTAATGTCTCACTCAACTAGATCATGCCCATCCAAGAAAATTCCTCTTCTCATCAACCCAGAGTCAGCTGATTTGTGGTCTTATAGCTTTCCAACCAATTATGTGAAGTTGATCCAGTAAATTAAGAGGGAAAAAGATGTTGACAAAGTACTTCAAACAGAATATAACTTTTTTAGTGTTTGCACTCTTCAAAAGTATGCTATATAACAGTGATCACGTGAATTTTACAACAGAATATAATTATTCAGCCAATTGATTTGCTTCTTAAAAGGGGAACTTTCTACTTGAAACTTGAATTAAATGGCAACATACATGTACACTGTCCTTGTGCCATATGAAAACTGAAATCACTGATTAAGTTAATGGTTACTAATTGATGGCTATTAGAACAAAGAGATCATGGCAAAATAAACCAAGCTTTCAAGTATAAATGTTGACTATTAGCAATTAGGGCTTCCTGGTGGCTCAGACAGTAAAGAATCTGCCTGCAATGCAGGAGACCCAGGTTTGATCCCTGGGTCAGGAAGATTCCCTGGAGGAGGAAATGGCAGCCCACTCCAGTATTCGTGCATGGGAAATTCCATGTCAGAGGAGTCTGGTGGGCTATCATCCATGGGGTCGCAAAGAGTCAGACATGACTGAGTGACTAACAATGACAACAACATTAGCAATTAAAAAACCTCCATTGTATATTAAATATTTATTATGAGTTGGACCTTAAATTCAGGTAATAATTGCCCAAGTATTTACTTGTGATTAGTATAGTCCTTAAGTACCTGATATGTATTTTTCCATTTAATCTCTTTGCAATAGATATTGTTATTACTTCCAGTTTGTACATGAGAATTTATGTAACTTGTCTCATTCTGGTTAGTTGTGGTATGAGAGTTTAGTACTTGGTAGGCTGACTCCACCTTGCCTGGAGAATCCCAGGGACAGGGGAGCCTGGTGGGCTGCCGTCTGTGGGGTTGCACAGAGTCAGACACGACTGAAGCGATTTAGCAGCAGCAGCAGGCTGACTCCAGAGTCTACTCTGTATGTCTTTCAGAATAAAAAGGAATAGACATTCCTAAATATCCACTTAGAATTATAATATTTATTTTTATAGTATCTAATGATCTTCACATTACTCAGATAATCCGAGTATTGTTTAGAGTCTGAATTTTTTTCCCTGCTAAAGACTGATTTCTAGCAAGCATCCAAAGGCAAAAAAGTGATAAATTTCTTTTTTATGGGCAATTATTTTCTCAAGTATGGCAAGGATAAAGCTGGATTTTTTATATAATACATTTAATAAAGATTTAAAGAAAAAATATATTTCTTCTTTAGTTGTATTTATTAGTAACTTATTTTTATGTTCTTTAAAGAAAGAAAAATCACTGGAATCCCTGGATTCTCCTCCTTTGTCGTCTTCTTAATTCCTTGCTTTCTCCTTGTCTAGTCAAACACTTTGATATACTGCATACTCATACCCTTTGGCAAGATGATAGCTGTTTTTGTTTTTTTCCCCTAAAAGAATAAACAAATTGGATTGTGATATATCTAAGAATTATGTTGCTCATAGCAGGTGCATCCTGACAGAAAGTGACATTTTACATGTTGACATTAAGAGTTCTTTAGGCAAACACTGAAAATGTGACAGTAATTTTAACATTAAATAATAAATGTAAACAACCAGGGCATTATGAACTGGAATTCAGCGGCTTGCTAAAGAAAAGTGTTTAGTCACTCAGTCGTGTCCGAATCTTTGTGCTTCCATGGACTATAGCTCACCAGGATCCTCTGTCCATGGGATTTACCAGGCAAGAATACTGGAATGGGCTGCCATTCCCTTCTCCAGGGGATCTTCCTGATTCAGGGATTGAACCTAGGTCTACCTGCACTGGCAGGCACTCTTTATCACGTGAGCCAATGCCTTGCTAAAGAAAGCCTGCATATTTAAAGCTTCTTCATACAAGACCCATCCTTAGAATGAGTCAAGGAGCTAGCAAATGGAGCTGAAGATACCACATAAAGCAGGAAAAGTAATTGCCAAATATAATATTTATCAAATAATCAGTATAAAGTTTAGGCAACTAACAATATCCTTGAAAAACTGTCCACACTTCAATCCCTGATCTCTGAATATCAGCATATCATAGAATATGCATGTGTTGACACAAATCTTACTTTCAAATGATTATTTCTTAACATTTTTGAATAAGGCAGTGGAATCATTTAATGTCTTTGCATCTGATTTTCTCTTTAGCTTTTTCCATGTCAGGTTGCTTTTGCCTTGAGTTATAAATATCACTAAATATCATATTTCAAGATTTACAGTTTTAACTAACTTCTGTTATCAAGTTAGTAAATCTAAGTGCACGTTTATTATTATCTTTCCTTTTGCAAAATATTTCTAGTTTTTAAAATTTACTTTCATACAATTTCCTGTGGATTTCTGATAAAGTTTTCAAAATAAGGTTGAGCTATGAGCTGCTGCTGCGTTGCTTCAGTCGTGTCCTACTCTGTTCGACCCCATAGACGGCAGCCCACCAGGCTTCCCGTCTCTGGGATCCTCCAGGCAAGAACACTGGAGTGGGTTGCCATTTCCTTCTCCAATGCATGAGAGTGAAAAGTGAAAGTGAAGTCGCTCAGTCGTGTCTGACTCTTAGCCACCCCATGGACTGCAGCCTACCAGGCTCCTCCGTCCATGGGATTTTCCAGGCAAAAGTACTGGAGTGGGGTGCCATTGCCTTCTCCCAAACTATGAGCTACTAACTGTAAACTATCTAACAAGGACAAATTTTAATAAATGTGTAACTATTAACCTAAATTTTAACTATTTACCTAACTAGATGCTTTAATGAGTTTGGATGAGAGTGTTATAGTGAGGAGGATATACAGGTTTGCCTCGTCTGACACAGTTGGTGAAATGTTTTTGATGTCTGTTTTTCTTTATTTGAGAATTTATCAAGAGTATTGTTTTTCTTTTTCAGATTTTCATTTATTTCTTTTCGTGTACTTAATTCCTTAAACTCTGTAACAGTTGATTTTTTTCTAGGAGTTTAGCCTTTACTTTCCCATTTTTTGCCTTCAGGTATTTTATTGGAAACTCTGCCTGTTCCCATTTGTCCATGCAGTTTTTCACCATCTCAAATGGGGTCACCAACTTATATCTTCACTACATCAGCCCACTTTGTGACTACTGTCTGCCAGACTTCAGCCCTACATTCCTGGGTGATTTCAGTCAGATACGGCAATACTTTCCCTCAAAGCTGAAAACATGAGGTAAATAAAATCTGTGGTCTCTTTCTTGGACAGGTGTCTCATCTATCCTCTATTTCCATTCATTTATTTTAAAAAGTTTCTTTACAATTTGCTACAAAATGGATATAAATTTGTCTCAGTTATATCAGTCTGGGGCTTGTATCCTTTGTTGGCATCTCAGTATGACCATCTTTGCTTTGGAGATAAGAAAGAAATTGTATATCCTTGAGGAATGTGGATAATACTCTCCTTTATTCATGTTCAGACCAGTTTCCTTATTAAGTTTTCTCATCTCAATTTATTTTGTTTTATTGTCACAGAGTATGTATACTTTCTATTACTGGGCTATCATTTTCTTCAAATTCCAAGACAGAGTCACTGAGAAAAGAATGTAATGTAAAAAAATAATATTTTAAAATATATTAAATTAAAGACTATAAAACTAGACATATCCTATTAAAACATCTGAAAGTGAAAGTGTTAGTTGTTCATTTGTGTCTGAATCTTTGTAACCCCATGGTGTGTAGCCCGCCAGGCTCCTCTGTCCATGGGGTTTCCCAGGCAAGAAGACTGAAGTGGATAGCCATTCCCTTCTTTAGGGTATCTTCCTGACCCAGTAATGGAACCTGCATATCCTGCATCGCAGGCATATTCTTTACCATCTGAGTCACCAGGGAAGGCCTATATTGGTAAGTTGCTAATGTGGAAATGTAGAACATTGCTATCAGTTAGAGAAACATGGCACTTACGTTGGAGGTTAATTTGAAGGGGATGTAAAGGAGATGGATAAACGTCAGTGACATAAAGGTTTTTGAGTCTAGCCATACCAGTTAAAATAGCTGTTACTATAGAGAGTATGAAATACTGCATGAGACATATGGAGTGAGAAGTTTATCAATGAAACTCTCTGAAAACTCTCTGGCATGAGAAAAAGCTGATTCTAGATATGTAAAGCTGTTTTGCAGATGTTATATTAAAATTCTACCATCCCCGTTTGAGCAGCTGCTAATTTTCCTCTGACATAATAAATGCAGTCCTTCAAAACTTACATTCAAGTTATAGGTGCTGCTGACAAGTACAATTACACACAAGTTGTTAGGATTCTTATTTTCCATAAATGGGCATTGCCAGTGTTGCAAGTAAGCTCTGCAGTCGTTCAAATCTAGACATATTCTGTTTGGTGTGCAGAATTTATACTGAATATTTTGCAAATGAAAGTGCTAAGCATTAGTTTCCACCCTCTGGAACTTACATTTCCCTGTAACATAGAAGTATCAAGAAATTATTAATGAATGCATTGGTTAATAATAAGAAACATTAACCAAAAAATGTCAATGAGCTCACTGAGATAATTTGGGCATAGGAAACACTACTCTCACACTCAGTACTAATTTTTTTTTTCAAGAAAACAAACTATACTATTCCCCTATAGTCAGACTTGTCTACCTGTAGTCCTGACACATATGACATGGTTGGTGAGCACATCTTCACACCCAGGTCTGGGCTCAGGTTCTTTCTCCTGTCCCCATTTGCCATCCCATCCTTTCCTAATCATGTTTGTCTTCAACAAATGCTCATCTAAATGAAAAAAGAAAGAGAAATTCTTTGTGTAGCAATGTCGTATAAAACCTGGTGGCCTTTTCTTTTTTATTTTTTTAATGAAAATGCCTGGTTTAAGCTTTGCTTGCCAAATATGCACGTCAGTGATGATTATCTACAATAAACAGAGCACCAGCCACGTGAAAGAGCCAGATCTCCTACCCCAGGCTGCTTTGTTTTAAATCTTGGGTGATTTTAGTAACTGATTATTTTGACTATCTGGGCAGCTTGGTTTTTGTTGTTTTTGTTTTTTTCTGTTCCTGGGCTTTTAATTGCCCACTCATAAGTTTTAAATTCACCAATAAAGAGTGAGCTCCAGAAATCTTAGGCCTCCACTTTTAATCCTGATAAAAGCACAACCCCAAAACCACGCTCGTACTTTCCCCCAGCCAGCCTGCTCTGTGGATTATGGTGTACCATATAATCTTTAGAACATGTATATAATAAACCATTTCCTAAGTTTCCTGATGGTTATTGCTGAAGGTATCTTGCAATCGTAAGAACCACTAGGTCCATTTCCAGCCATATCATTGGTTATTGATAGGCTGAGACTGGCACAAAACAAGCAACTACATAAATTTCTGACAAACAAGTGGTAGTGAAAAATAAAAGGGAAGAGAATGGGATGATAAAGAAATTATCTGTGGATAGCTGATTTTGGTAATGCTTACTTCATTCAGCCTAAGAGATTAAAGGTGGTTTTTCATGGTGGTAAAATAGCCAGTAACTATTGAGGAAAAACCACTGCCAAAATTCCAGGTTTTCTTATATGTCAACTACAGTACTCTTTTCCTAAACACCCAGTATATTAAAAACAAAAACTTATAGCCTTTTCCAGAGGTGTGTATACAAGGATGATACAAAGTTTCACATCTGACTTGCAAAACAGGCGAAGTGAACTGCTCATATTCCCACTGCTGGTCATGAGAGACTTTTTTGCTATTTACCATGTGCAGTTTTCAACATAATGCCTTGGACTGTAGCACCTCTAAGGAGAGCATAATTATTTTACCATCCTTTGGGAGATAGTGCCTATAGGGTGGTAATAGGGAAAGTATAATTCAGAAATGTGAGTGCATATTCCTTTTTGCAATTGCTTATTGAAGCACTTTTTTAAAGAAAAAATTGGCATTCACCAAGAGGTCATGAATTTAGACTTTTAATATCTATTATTGATGATTCTTTAATACTGTTGGTGTTTACCTGGTGTTTATGTGTATTGTCCTAGCTAAACCGATTTAAACAATTTTTAGGTCCAATTTTGGCGGGGGAAGAAGTTACTAAGGATGTAGATATCACTGAGATTAACAGTCCTTTCAAAATGGTATCATAAGGAGATATTACAGATAACAAATGCATCTTATTTTATGCTCTCTAAGCAAGCAGAATTTTTGGTATATGTGTGGCTTATACTAACCTTCATGAGCACAGGTGCTTTGCCCTTAGGGTTTACCGTTGAAACCAATGCTTGGAACTCAGTGTAGTTTGCCATATTCTGGTTTTTTGATGTAGAGTTTGGTATTCATTAATTATTAAGAAATATATTCACCATGTCAAACTCTTCTGTCCAGTCTTTTTGAGGCTCTGTCCAGCATCAGTACAGATGATTTTTTCATTAAAGCAACTAAGTTGTTGTCTTAACTGAACACTTCTATAAGGAAAGCCTTTTCTTTGAAGAAGCTCCCTTAAGTGAATGGTGCTCATTTTCCCATGTTAGATGTCATTATCACTCTGAAAATGCGTATTCTCAGCTTCTCTTATTAGAGCTCATTACATATTCATTCACATGTAAAATGTCTTTCTTTGCAGCCATGTCATCTGATTATAACTGTACCTTCTTGCAATGGTATCTAGTAGTTATCTACTATTTATCAATGGCTCGTGCCTATGAATGTAAAATGGTTTCTGGGGCTTCAGGATCTATGAAGCTGATTCTTCTGGCATTTATGCTTCATATCTTTGACTTTTTTTGGCATGCATGAGCTCCACCTCCATTGAATTCTGCCTCCTATGCCCATCTTTACACCTTGGTCCTTGACATCATCTAGGTTTTTATCAACTTTGAAATCATAAAATACAGCATACCCATGAATTCTTAATGTCTAGATTACAATTTTTCAATTACTCAATCAATTATAAAAGCTGAAGTGAAACTTTAGTAAATAATACTAAAACCCAAAGCTAGTAGAGACAGTCAATGCCATAGGTGAGAGGAGGCAGAATTTATCTAAGTGAGACCTGAATGGAGAATATTCCTCCCACCGTACTTTCTTCTTGGCAAATCTGGCTTTTTACTCATAAAGAAAATGCCAACTATAAAGAGGCAGAAAGATGCATCACACCTCTTTAAATGCAAACAGATATAAATGGAAATGTGTAGGCATATATAATTTCAAGCAGGATCTATATTTTTTCCTGTTTTATTAAAGCTATAAAAAATGTTTTGAACCTCTTTTTCTTATGTTTGCTGTAATATTTTGCTTGAAAAGTTTGTCTTTCTATACCCTCTTGTATCCTTTGTTGTTTGTCTTTTATAATGCAGAAGTTTTTGGGGCCCTGCATTTATTCTGTTTTTCATTCTTGAGCATATGGAAATCTAACTAAGCCTAGGTGTCTATAAAGAGAAGATGTATTTTGTAATTCCACATGGGTGCTGGAATTTCTTTTCTACTCTTAACCACCCGGAGTAGTAATTAATATATAGAGTCTCTAGCCCTATTTCTGAAATAAAAATTATTTTTATATACTATGTAAACCTCTTTATATAGTGAAACATCTCATTAACTACTCTGTGGAATAAATTGATTTTTTTTCTGTAATAGGCTGGAAAGTCTGAATTTGCTGTTTATTTCATTAAATTTTTTTATAATGTGCATCCTGGAAGAAACAGTGAAAACTACCACCTTAAACTACACTGTATAACTTCTGTGACTCTTACTAGTGGACATGACATGGCTAACAATTGCAATTTTAAATATATATATATAAATAAATAAATAAATAAATAGTAGAGGTATGAACTTGCTCTAGCTATACCAGCAATCAGTTTTTAAACAGTTGTTGCTCAGATAAGCAATGGCCAAGTGTGTGAAGCAGTAACATATAATATGATGGTTAAAAATAGTCCCCCAAGTCTGATTATCAGACTATGTCAATATCCTGATAGTACCGGTGACCCAGTTATTTAATTGATGAATTTGTAGTAGCTCCTGAACCTCAGTAGACATCTCTATTGCCAGGTATTAATATGTATAAAATAATAGGCTGCATCCTGAGGATGAGGGGTGACTGTGTATGTACTTCATTTCATATATAAGACCAGTGGACAAGTGACCCATGATGGGAGGGTTATCAGAATCTTCCAGAATATTAGTCCTGGATAGCAGTGCAATGCCTTTTTTTTCTACTGATGGCAAGAACTGTAACAGGAAACTTGGGAATTATGGTATAATCATATTAGATCTTCCGTAATGTTGAGGAAGAAGGGAGAAAAATAGAATAATCAGATATCTAAAGAGAAGAAAAAGTGAGAGATTTAAAAAGCATTGTGATGGGTTTCCACATCCTGGTTATAATCTCTCTTTCACATGGCAGATCCATTGAATTGTGAGGTAGTTCTATTTTCTTAGGATAAATTTATCCTAGTCCTATCCCAATTTTATTTTGTAAACTAGCTCCAATTTGTTTTTATGTCTTGGAAACAATTGTGCTAACTAATACATCCATCTTTTTTGTGCATTTGAATTCCAGCCAGGAAAGCCTTCTCACACCATCCTATGTTCTTACATGCCTCTGAATTTATGGTTGCAATGCAGAACAAAGCAAACAGAAAAGCTATCCAGTGCCCTTTCTTTCTTTATATACCCATTAAAGTTTTATTCCTTTGTGATTTAGATTAAATGTTTCACTCATGATATTGCTCCTATTTCCTCAGTTGAATTAATTGTTCCTTCTGTTATATATCTATGGACACAATATGTACCTGCTTTGTGGAAGTTACTTCTTATTGTCTCATGTCATAGTTATTTAAAAACTGTACCAGTTTGAGTTTCCAACTCTTTCAAGGGTAGTGTCATATTTTCTTACTCATTTTTATATTACCCATGTACCTAATATATATATTTGCTGCTGCTGCTAAGCTACTTCAGTCGTGTCTGACTCTGTGCGACCCCAGAGACAGCAGCCCACCAGGCTCCCCCATCCCTGGGACTCTCCAGGCAAGAACACTGGAGTGGGTTGCCATTTCCTTCTCCAATGCATGAAAGGGAAAAGTGAAAGGGAAGTCGCTCAGTCGTGTCCGACCCTCAGCGACCCCATGGACTGCAGCCTACCCGGTTCCTCCATCCATGGGATTTTCCAGGCAAGAGTACTGGAGTGGGATGCCATTGCCTTCTCCATATATATTTGCACATAGTGTGTATTTAATGGAAGATCATATATGTGTATATATATATAAATGAAAATCCATCTCACACATATAGTCATTTAATTATCCCTTTTATCACATATATTCAATATCTGTTGAAGATTTACTGTATTTTGTGTGTGTGTGTGTGTGTCGTGTGAATGCATGCATAACAATATACCACCGAAGAGGGAGTAAATAGCTGACAAATATTTGATTGGGTAATGAGAAAAGAGCAAGAAAAAGTCAAAGCAGCAAGTTTTATTCAAGCAACTGTAAGCCTTATTCCAGGAACATAAAGCATAAAATTTGATGAGAGTGATCCTGATAAAGAGGGCAAGATAGCTAAGAGCTGAGTAAAAGGGGACCTTTTATAATGCAGTAAAGAGATAACAAATTTGCCAAATTTATGGAATGTAAATTAAGTCATTTGGAAGTATATTTACTTTTCAGGTCACTGGAAGAACATTGAATAGATGTGGCTGTAATTTTAAAGAGAATGCATTAATGGCCTGAAAGACTAATTTGGTCTTCTGTGGCATCTAGATAAGGTGATCTACTTTTAGTAGCACAGACTGATTCAAAATTAAAGAGACTGTTAAACACTCTGAATTAATTGCTTTCAACTTTAATATTTGAGTATAGATTTGAATTTCACTATTGAAATTCAGTCTCTGCTTATTATCCCCTGGGCAGGAAATTGAAGTTCAAAGGTAATAAACTGGGCAGAGATAGCTCTTGTCCATATAATGCATAATTAATTATAAATTATATAAATATATATGTTCCTAAAAGATTAGTAAGTTTCAAAATAAGATCAGATTCTGTACCGGCAAGTTTGTTTCACTTATTTCAAACTTGCACTGGCAAGTTTGTTTCATTTAATAAAGGAAAAAATACAGAGCAAATGGCTGCTGCTTCTTTCTCCTTAAAGTTCTATTAAAAGCACACTTTCAGTCATTAGGAATGCTGATGTGATTTGCTTTCTCCTTTGGATAATGAATACAGATCTTAAAGGCGAACTGGATAGTGTAAAATAAGAATCACTTGGCATAACAAAGCTTTGTAACTTTATTACTTCTAGACCTACCTTTGATAACAAGACATTATAGCTGAAACAATGACTTTGCATTAGTACTAAAGTGTATGGGCTCATGCCTGAAAAAATCAGAATAGTCTATCATGTATGAATTTTTTCTTGTTAATCTCCCAGAAAATTTTGTAACATCAAATGATTTGTCAAATATGTGTATTTTATGATCAGTCCATTTAACACATTTACAATAATATATCAATTATTGAACCTGATAGTTGATCTCTGAAGTATGGCTCAGGGATTGACTAAAAGCATAATATATAATAGAATTTATAAATATGAGCAAATATAATGGTATTTGTAAATATAATGTTTATATATAAATGATATTAATATAAACATTTATATATATATGCTGTGAAAATATACTAATTTATGTAAATTTATACATACATTTGTAATATAACAGCTCTGTGTATGCATGTCCTTAGCAGAAACCCATAAAAATTCTGAGATTTCCATACTGACGAGTCATCAACATCATGATGTCTTATGGAATTTTTCTACCTTTTATATCATGAGAATATTTTTTCTAATAGTGATATTTCTCATTTTTGACAGCTTATAGAGCAATGGGTAAGTACCAACTATTTATAGAATGTGATAAAAATTCATTTATTTTCAGCCTTACTCCTATGCGTATTGAACTACTCAGCTTCTTGCCAGAAGTCTTGCTCATGTGTCTAGGTGTACGTCTGTTTGCTTTCACTGGAGCTTTTGTTTGCAAGTGATAGTAACCTGACTCAAAATAATTCAGGGAGAAATGAGAGTGCATGGGCTCATATAACCAAATGAGTAAGGGCAGGGGTGCAGCTGTGTGCATGGATGTCTGGATCCAGAGATTTTAATGCCTTAAAGAAATTCTGTGGTTAGTAGTGCTGAAATCATTTTCCAATACTACTGAAACTGTCTTTTACTCAGGCAGGAAGCATGACCAGATACGCAAATATCTGAATGCTAACCATCTGATAGGACTGTGATGTCTGTGGTCTAAAATGAGGATGAATCTTGGAAGGAAGTCATCCAAATTAGGTAAAGAACGCAGAAGCTACCCTAGACAATTGGTATGGGAAGAAGTTTATGTTAGGGAAGTGGAGGCTTATCAAATCTTTGTAAGCCAGAACAAAGATTAGAAAGTGACTTTCGGGAATACCAGAAGGGTCAGAATCACAAGACCTCACATATCTATGTTTTCTGCTTCCTGCATCTTATAAGCAGAGTGGCTTCTGAGGAAATTGCCTAGAAATTGCTGGCAGAAACTTACTTATGCACTCTCCCAATACCAATGCATTTCTGAGCCATTAGAAGTCTCCTACATCATACCAAAGAAGGTCTGGTATCTCAGATTACTTTCCTGTGTTGCTGGTATTTTATTAAGCAACCAAGCACACTATGAGTACCGTTCTGTGCCCAAGCTCATACGTTAAATTGAGAATCTCTAGAAAGTATACTCAATACTAGTAAATTTGGACAAATCCAAAATTAAGTTCTTCTTCCTTGATCTAATATCCTTGAGTCCATCATTTCACATACTTCAAACGTTTCTGCCAATATATTGGAAGAAGTTTGCAATTTGTCTGGTGTTCATGTACCTTCTGCTGGGATAGACTTTAATTTGTCTTCTTGGGTTGCTAATTATCAATCTATAAGTATTGAGAGTAAGTGGCTTGGATGGATCCTGAGAGGAATCAGCTTACAAGCCACCTCACTCAAGTGGGATCAGTATAGGGTCTTCAGAAAGTGAAGGCAGTGGCAGAAAGTAGGCTTATTATGGCAAGATAGGCTCGGTGGAATCTTGGACAGCAAGGTGGCTGCATTATTAAGAAGATAAACAAGTATCACTATTTGAGTTCTCAGGGAACTATTCTTCTCTAATCAATGTCTTTACATTAAGGATAGACATCTGATAAAGCTGTGAATTCACCCTACATTGCAATTCAGTGACCCAGAGGATCAGTTTTTTTTTTTTTTTCTTCTTCTGATTTTTAGTAAAGCTGGTCTAAACCTATGTGGAAAATATTATTTGAGGGCAATCATAGGAGCTCTCTGGTTGTTGGTTATGCCTTAATCTGAAAATCCACAATCTGTATGTAGTTTCCTAGCTCTTCTTTACAATATGACTTAGCCATCCTGTGTTCATAGTCTTTATCCACATTTCCACAATTATGTTTTGGTGCCACTGTGATATGGTCATTTAAGTCCTGTTTTTATGACCACATTCACACAGTAAGGATGGAAATTTGTAAGCCCATTTTTTTTTTTTTTTGCCACCACATACTAGTATCTTTACATATACTAATAATGAGATCATTACTGCTTTCAAATCTAACTAGATTAGAAAACCAATTCCAGATTCTCCTATCTGAGGTTCTTTTTTAGAATCACTGAAGGTAATGAATGTTGATTTGGTAAGGATTCATTTGGAAACTGAAGTCACTCTAGGTATTTAAATTGAAATGACACTTAGTACAGACTATTAGAAAAGCAAAGGAGAAAAGAAAAGATATAAGCATCTGAATGCAGAGTTCCAAAGAATAGGAAAAAGAGATAAGAAAGCCTTCCTCAGCGATCATTGCAAAGAAATAGAGGAAAACAACAGAATGGGAAAGACTAGAGATCTCTTCAAGAAAATCAGAGATACCAAAGGAACATTTCATGCAAAGATGGGTTCGATAAAGGACAGAAATGGTATGGACTTAACAGAAGCAGAAGATATTAAGAAGAGGGGGCAAGAATACACAGAAGAACTGTACAAAAAGATCTTCATGACCCAGATAATCACGATGGTGTG
>NW_011495034.1:10758816-10760547 GCF_000754665.1 Bison bison bison | reverse complement strand
AGGAAGAAACAGTTAGAACTGGACATGGAACAACAGACTGGTTCCAAATAGGAAAAGGAGTATGGCAAGGCTGAATATTGTCACCCTGCTTATTTAACTTATATGCAGAGTACATCATGAGAAATGCTGGGCTGGAGGAAGCACAAGCTGCAATCAAGATTGCCGGGAGAAATATCAATAACCTCAGATATGTAGATGACACCACCCTTATGGCAGAAAGTGAAGAGGAACTAAAACAGCTCTTGATGAAGGTGAAAGAGGAGAGTGAAGAAGTTGGCTTAAAACTGAACATTCAGAAAATGAAGATTATGGCATCCGGTCCCATTACTTCATGGGAAATAGATGGGGAAACAGTGGAAACAGTGTCAGACTTTATTTTTGGGGGTTCCAAAATCACTACAGATGGTGACTGCAGCCATGAAATTAAAAGACGCTTACTCCTTGGAAGAAAAGTTATGACCAACCTAGATAGCATATTCAAAAGCAGAGACATTACTTTGCCAACAAAGAATGGTCATGTATGGATGTGAGAGTTGGACTGTGAAGAAAGCTGAGCACCAATGAATTGATGCTTTTGAACTGTGGTGTTGGAGAAGACTCTTGAGAGTCCCTTGGACTGCAAGGAGATCCAACCAGTCCATTTTGAAGGAGATCAGCCCTGGGATTTCTTTGGAAGGAATGATGCTAAAGCTGAAACTCCAGTACTTTGACCACCTCATGGGAAGAGTTGACTCATTCGAAAAGACTCTGATGCTGGGAGAGATTGGGGGCAGGAGGAGAAGGGGATGACAGAGGATGAGATGGCTGGATGGCATCACTGACGTGATGGACGTGAGACTGAGTGAACTCTGGGAGTTGGTGATGGACAGGAAGGCCTGGTGTGCTGCGATTCATGGGGTCGCAAAGAGTTGGAGACGACTGAGCAACTGAACTGAACTGATTAGAAGCTTACACAACACTTTGAAACCTGGGTAGCAAACATCAGCATGGGCATTTATAAAAACAATCTGATTGTGTTGAAATAATAGAAAAATTGTTATCAATAATCCAAGCTTACATCAGCAATGAAATGATTACTTCACAAGAGAATACTCAAAATCTTGTTTTAAAAAAATCCCATGTTCTTAGCTATCAAACTTTATTTTTCTTTCATCCTTCAGTGCCTCTCATGGTGAAAGTTATTCGGGAATCTATTCACAGAAGAGTCTGGGAAATGTAGCCTTCTTTGAGTCCTTAGGAGTTGGGGATAATCTGAGAAAGATACTTTCTCCAGCAACAAGTCTCTCTTCTGACATCCAGGTGGCACAGTAGTAAAGAATCCACCTGCCCATGTGGGAAACATAACAGACCTGGGTTTGATTCCTGGGTCAGGAAGATCCCCTGGAGGGTGAAATGGCAACCCACTCCAGTATTCTTATCTGGAAAATCCCACGGAGAGGAGCCTGGTAGGCTGTAGTCCATGGGGTCACAAAGAGCTGGACATGACTGAGCATGTACTAAGTTAAGGATCAAATCAGATCTGATCAGTCGCTCAGTTGTGTCCGACTCTTTGCGACCCCATGAATCACAGCACGCCAGGCCTCCCTGTTCATCACAAACTCCTGGAGTTCACTCAGACTCATGTCCATCGAGTCAGTGATGCCATCCAGCCATCTCATCCTCTGTCATCCCCTTCTCCTCTTGCCCCCAATCCCTCCCAGCATCAGAGTCTTTTCCAATGAGTCAACTCTT
>NW_011495034.1:10753502-10757266 GCF_000754665.1 Bison bison bison | reverse complement strand
CTGTCTCCTGTACAATGTCACGAAACTCATTCCATAGTTCATCAGGCACTCTATCTATCAGATCTAGGCCCTTAAATCTATTTCTCACTTCCACTGTATAATCATAAGGGATTTGATTTAGGTCATACCTGAATGGTCTAGTGGTTTTCCCTACTTTCTTCAAGTTAAGTCTGAATTTGGCAATAAGGAGTTCATGGCCTGAGCCACAGTCAGCTCCTGGTCTTGTTTTTGATGACTGTATAGAGCTTCTCCATCTTTGGCTGCAAAGCATATAATCAATTTGATTTCAGTGTTGACCATCTGGTGATGTCCATGTATAGAGTCTTCTCTTGTGTTGTTGAAAGAGGGTGTTTGTTATGACCAGTGCATTTTCTCGGCCAAACTCTATTAGTCTTTGCCCTGCTTCATTCTGTATTCCAAGGCCAAATGTGCCTGTTACTCCAGGTGTTTCTTGACTTCCTACTTTTGCATTCCAGTCCCCTAGAATGAAAAGGACATCTCTTTTGGGGTGTTAGTACTAAAAGGTCTTGTAGGTCTTCATAGAACCGTTCAACTTCAGCTTCTTCAGCGTTACTGGTTGGGGCATAGACTTGGATTACTGTGATATTGAATGGTTTGCCTTGGAAACGAACAGAAATCATTCTGTCATTTTTGAGATTGCATCTAAGTACTGCATTTTGGACTCTTTTGTTGACCATGGTGGCCACTCCATTTCTTCTGAGGGATTCCTGCCTGCAGTAGTAGATATAATGGTCATCTGAGTTAAATTCACCCATTCCAGTCCATTTTAGTTCGCTGATTCCTAGAATGTCGACATTCACTTTTGCCATCTCCTGTTTGACCACCTCAAATTTGCCTTGATTCATGGACCTGACATTCCAGGTTCCTATGCAGTATTGCTCTTTACAGCATGGGACCTTGCTTCTATCACCAGTCACATCCACAGCTGGGTATTGTTTTTGCTTTGGCTCTATCCCTTCATTCTTTCTGGAGTTATTTCTCCACTGATCTCCAGTAGCATATGGGGCACGTACTGACCTGGGGAGTTTCTCTTTCAGTATCCTATCATTTTGCCTTTTCATCCTGTTCATGGGGTTCTCAAGGCAAGAATACTGAAGTGCTTTGCCATTCCATTCTCCAGTGGACCACATTCTGTCAGATCTCTCCACCATGACCCGCCTGTCTTGGGTTGCCCCATGGGCATGGCTTAGTTTCATTGAGTTAGACAAGGCTGTGGTCTAGTGTGATTAGATTGACTGGTTTTCTGTGAGTATGGTTTTAGTGTGTCTGCCCTCTGATGCCCTCTTGCAACACCTACTGTCTTATTTGGGTTTCTCTTATGTTGGGCGTGCGGTATCTCTTCACAGCTGCTCCAGCAAAGCACAGCCACTGCTCCTTACCTTGGACGAGGGGTATCTCCTCACCACCACCCTTCCTGACCTTCAACATGGGATAGCTCCTCTAGGCCCTCGAGTATCAGGTATGTCTGTAAAAACAACACCAGAAATCATTAATGATGATAAAATATTGAAAGTCTGTGATTTTAATTCAACAACACAAGGATTCCCGCTATCACCACTCCTACTCAACAATTTACTAAGGTGCTAGCTAAAACAAAGCAAGATAAAATATCACAAAATAAAGGAAGAAACAAGAGCATGCTGTTAATACACTCTAATACTGTCTATGTAAATAATTCCAAAGAATCTATAGTTAAATTTTTAGAATTCTTTTTGAGTCCTTAGCAAGGTAGAAGACAAAATAGAAATATACAAAGATTTATTGGAGTTCTTTATACTCATAAAAAAGTAGTTTACAGATATAATTTAAAGATAATGTTTCACAAGACCATCAAAATATAAAGTAGATAGGAGAAAATCTAACAAATATTCACAATATTTATGAAACATTTATAGGTTTATTGAAATATATTTTAAAAACCTGTAAAGAAATTTAAAATGACTCAAATATAATATTCATAGATTGTTAAAGGTATCAATTCTTTCCAAATCCTAAGGAAAATATTTTGGAGTTTTAGTTAAATCTGAGATTTAATCGAAAATAAAAGTCCCCAAAATAGCTAAGACCCTTCAGAATAAGGATAAGTTTAGGTGACTTTCTGACCTGATATCAAGAATTATTATAAAGCTGTAGTAATTCCGATGGTGTAGTAAAGAGTAATTGCACCATGCAGTTGAATAGAGAATCAAGAAAAATACCCAGACACTATAGAAACTTGATTTATGAGAGGTCTGGCAGTGCAGAGTAGTGAGAAATAAAAGGAGAAGAATGAGGCTGGGCCAGTTGGCTCTCCAAAAGGATAAAAGTTAGATTAGACTGCAGAATTCTAAGATGCCTCTAAGATTCTCACTGTTTGATGCACAAAATCTGTATAGTTTTCCTTTTGTTAAGTGTAGGCTGAACCTGTGAATACAGTGGGATATCACTCCCAAATTAGTATTATGCCATCTGGCTAAAGGGCTTGTATATATGCAGCAAATGTCCCTAATCAACCGACTTTGAGTTCATCCTGAGATAGATTACCTCAAGTGGGTGTAGCCTGTTCAGGTGATTTCTGAAGGAAAAAAGAAACAGTAGCAGACATTCTCCCGCTGCCTTGATGAAGTGAAGAGACATGCTGAGAGCAGTTCCTAACCAACAACTAGCAAAAAAACTTGAACCTCAGTCACACAGTCTGCAGGAAATGAATTTTGCCAACAACCAGTGAGTTTGGAAAAGATACTGAGCTTCAAATGATAGCATAGCTGAACTAACATTGAAATCACCTAGTGAGACCCTGAGCAGATAACTCAGCTGTGCTACATCTGCACTTTTGACATATAGAAACTCTGAGATAGTTAATGAAGATTGTTTTAAGGAATTAGCTGTATGGTAAGTCATTATACAGCAATAGAAAGTGAATACTGATCCTACTGTCATCATACAGATCAATTCTAGTTGGATTAAAGACACACATATGAAAGGAAAAAGCATAAAACTTTTATAAAAATGCATGGTTAAAAAAAATTTTTATGACACCAAAGTAGACGTGTATTTCTTTAAAATATACAGCAAGCACAAGCAACACTAAATAATTTATATTGAGTACATTAAAATAAATATTTTTAACCTAAAGATATAATAAACAGAATGTAAAGCTGACCAACAAAACTGAGAAGAGTTTTATAAATACCTAAAACTGACAAAGGATTAGTATCCAGAAGTTATAATAAACTGTTCTAAATCAAGAAGAAAAATACAAATAGTTCAACAGGAAAAGAGGTGCATAAACCCTAAACAGATAATATCCAGATGGCTAATAACCACAAGAAAAGATGCATAAATTCATTAACAACAAGAAAATACAAACAAAAATAAACTACCAAAACACAAACCAGATTCAAGCGTGAAGGGGGGGAAAAGCTCTACCAGAAATAAGATTTGGCAAAGATGCAGAGCAAATTGCACACAAATACTGTTGGGTGGAGTGTAAATTGATAAAGCCCCTTTGGGAACAAAATGAAGCAAAATATGATTTTTCCTTGAGATGAAAAGGCACATGCCGTATGACCAATGATTCCATTTCAATTTAACTACCATAGCGAAGCTCTCACACTGTGCATGACAATAAAACATTGAGATTGTGTTGTGATGTTTTAATTTCCTATACAAATTTTATAAATACTATTTTGTATCTACTCAGTATATCATAAAATTATTCTTAAAAAATTCTTGGAGATTTTTGTTGTTGTTGTTTTTTCTTC
>NW_011495034.1:10749169-10753199 GCF_000754665.1 Bison bison bison | reverse complement strand
ACTGGAGTGGGTTGCCATTTCCTTCTCCAATGCATGAAAGTAAACAGTGAAAGTGAAGTCACTCAGTTGTGTCCAACCCTCAGCGACCCCATGGACTGCAGCCTACCGGCTCCTCTGTCCATGGGATTCGCCAGGCAAGAGTACTGGAGTGGGGTGCCATTTCCTTCTCCAATTAAATGGTATGCCTGACTGAAACTCTTGGCTGATGGTAAGGCTATATAGTTTTTCAACAGGAAAAATGCTGTGAGCAGTTCTTAGCATAAACTATGGAGGGAGGTAGAATAGAATGGTGGTAAAAGTGCTTCACATTTGTCAGCATCTTATTTATGGACTTGCTTAAGAGAATCCAAAAGTTTTACTGAAAGCATTCTACCAGTGAATGATAAAGGCATACATAACTGCACAGTTCAGTGTTCTTAAAAATAAACCAATTACTCAGAAGAAATACAGCACTTCTTAGATAACCGTTCTCCTGAAATCCTCACAGGTGTGTATGATGTGGTATATTGCACTGTTGCTATTTAAATAACAGATGTGACAGGGGGTTGCACAGGATTATGCCTTATGTGGATACTCAAGCAAATCAGTAGAAGTGATTTTTGCCATCAAACAATACCAGAGGTACAGGTGCCATCTCTCTCGATTATAGTTTGAATCAGGAATAAAATTAGATTAGATGAAAGAAAAACAGGTGTACTTCAAATAATTTTCTCCAAATACTATTTTTATCATTTCACAATTTTATGGATTTGAAATGTGTTTATGAGCACTGACAATTTATTTGAGAGATATTTGAAAGACAGCGGGGATTAAGTTAATGTTTTCTTGTGAGGGTTGAAAAGTCCCTGGTCTTTTACCATCAGTTCAGTTCAGTTCCATTCTGTCACTCAGTCGTGTCCAACTCTTTGCGACCCCATGAACCTCAGCACGCCAGGCCTCCCTGTCCATTACCAACTCCTGGAGGTTACCCAAACTCATGTCCATTGAGTCGGTGATCTTTTACCATACCAAAGAAGTAAACTGATGGCACAAATGTAGTTCAGAAAAAATTATTCCTAAACATTGCTTTGATTGTACTCTAGTGCATTAATGTATGCATGGAGGGCCCAGAATTCTAATTCACAGAGGATTAGACATGGACTTTTTTTCCGCTTAAAAATGCACATTTCATGAATGTAAGCAATGCCAGTTCACTATATAACCGTAGATACTGTTCAAGAAAGTCACTGGGAACCCATCCAGTGTATTTTTTTTTTTGCCTCTGTCCTAAGGAGATCCTTCACTTCAAGAAACATTTGCACTGCAGGAAGAAGAAAGGGATTCAAGGCAAAAGGCAGGTAGCACCTATAAGGTCTTTTCCTATTTATCAGTAAGTTCCCATGGCTTTCCTAGGAGCCCCATTTAGTGAACTTCTGCTTAGTTTTTTATTATCATGAATGGGCTTTATTTTTTGGAAGATATAATAGATATAAATGGATATAGATATATCTAGTTTTAATAGATGGAGAAGGCAATGGCACCCCACTCCAGTACTCTTGCTTGGAAAATCCCATGGATGGAGGAGCCTGTTAGGCTGCAGTCCATGGGGTCGATAAGAGTCAGACACAACTGAACGACTTCCCTTTCACTTTTCACTTTCATGCATTGGAGAAGGAAATGGCAACCCATTCCAGTGTTCTTGCCTGGAGAATCCCAGGGACGGGGGAGCCTGGTGGGCTGCCATCTATGGGGTCGCAGAGAGTCGGACATGACTGAAGTGACTTAGCATAGCATAGTTTTAATAGATATAAAGAAAAAATGAGCAAACAGTAGAGTTTGTGTCTATTCCTTCACACATAGTTTCCCACTATTATTAACATTTTATGGTATGTTCATTAAGTTAATGATTTGATATTGATACATTATTACTAACTAAAGTCAATAGTTTATTTAAATTTCCTTAGTTTAGTTGTAATGCCCTTTTTTTTCTGTTCCAGAATCCCATCTATGATACCACAATGGATTTAGGTGACCTTAGGAGTTTTGAATATTATTGGTTCATATATTACAAAATTGGAACTTGTCTGATGTCTTCCATCACTATTAGTCAGTGGAGTTACAGGCTATTGGAATTACAGAGTTAAGGTGCCATTTTCATTTCATGCTTTATGATTATTGAGGTTGACCTTAATCACCTGGTTAAGTTGTATTTATCAGGCTACTCCACAATGAAGTCACTGCCATTCCTCTTCTTTCTATACTATGTTCTGGAAGGAAAACACTACACTTAGCCCATACTTAAGAAGTAGTGACTTATTAATTTATTTAATCATTTACTCATATTGACACAGCCTTAGGAACAATTATTTTATACTTATAATCCAGGTTGTTTTATAATCCAGTGGTATCTTATTTATTTTGTTGCTCAGATCATTCCATCCTGGGCCACAGGGAGCTCTTTCAGTTGGATTTTCAGCTGGCCTCTGCATCCTTTCAACAAGCCCTTGTCTAATTTTTAGCACTTTCTATTTTCTGTTGTCACATGATGCTCCAGGCTCATATTGTATATTTCTTGTCCCTGTCTTGGAATCATCCATTTCTCCAAAGAGTCTTATTCCTTTTTATTGGAGAACAATATTAGAAACTGAGATCTGAATGCTAGGTGTACTTGTTGACACTGAGGTATTATTTCTTTTAGGTCCATTCATCTGCCTGAGTAAGATAATATGTGTCCATATTAATATTTGTGTATACATGTATCTATATGTATATATTTTATATGTAATCAGTTGCATCTGTATTAAGCAAGACATGAGCTCTTGCTGGTGTCTGCAACTTTAATTCATTACCAAATGAATCATTCTAGCTTCTTCCATGTACTGACCTGCATATTTCCACTCCAACAGTGAGAACCTGGCTTTTACTATCTGTCATCTATTTACTTAATTACACCACACATTTATAGTAGTACCAGAATTGTTAAACCATGCCCCAGGGCTTCCCTGGTGGCTCAGTGATAAAGAATCCTCCTGCAATTCAGGAGCTGCAAGAGATGCGTGTTTGATTCCTGGGTCAGAAAGATCCTCCAGAGAAGGAAATAGCAACCCACTCCAGTATTCTTGCCTGGAGAATCCCATGGACAGAGGAGCCTGGAAGGATACAGTCCATAGGGTTGCAAAAAGTCGGACACGACTGAAGTGACTTAGCATTCTAGCACACAGGCACCCCACAATAAACACACTTTGTCAGTTAGAATACAATGCTTATGTGCAAATTCCTTTTATCTTTAGTCTACAGATTCTATTAATTTTAAAAGTTACTTAAGTATCATCTTATTCTCTATCACCTTCAGTAAGGTTTTCCCAAACATTTGTAATTTAGATAGATTATTCTGCCGTAGTCTGCATTCTTTCCTTTGAGTCTGCAACCTGCTAAGAGATCTTTGAAAATGTGCATTCTTGAAAGTTCACATTTCTGTTGCAAACTCGACAGGTTTTGACAAATATTATGCATCTACCTTTTCAGTATCATACAGAATACTTTAACTGCCATGTTTTCATTCCTCCTGTCATCCTGAAACCTTGGCAAATAATGATACTTTTGTGGTTTCTCAAGACTTGCCTTTTTCATGATGTCATATAATTGCCATCAGATGGTATGTAGCTTTTTCAGACTGGTTTCTTTCACTTAGCAATATGCATTTAAAATTCCTCCATGTCTTCCTGTGGCTTGATAGCCCATTTCTTTTAATTCCTAAAAAAATTCACCAAAAGAATTCCACTGTACAAATGTACCACAGCTTGTTTATTCAACTGCCTTTTGCAGAATACCATACCTACTTTTAGGTTTTGATGGTTATAAATAAAGCTTCTATAAATAATTCTGTGGAAGTTTTTGTGTGGATATAATGTTTCAACTAAACTTGGTAAGTACCTAGCAGTATGATTATTGGTCCATATGGGAAGATTATGTTTCAGTCAGGCAGCTCAGCCACTCAGTCGTGTCCGACTCTTTGCGACCCCATGAATCGCAGCACGCCAGGCCTCCCTGT
>NW_011495034.1:10741110-10749069 GCF_000754665.1 Bison bison bison | reverse complement strand
TCCAAAGAAATCCCAGGGCTGATCTCCTTCAGAATGAACTGGTTGGATCTCCTTGCAGTCCAAGGGACCCTCAAAAGTCTTCTCCAACACCACAGTTCAAAAGCATCAATTCTTCGGCACTCAGCCTTCTTCACAGTCCAACTCTCACATCCATACATGACCACAGGAAAAACCATAGTCTTGACTAGACGAACCTTTGTTGGCAAAGTAAAAGTAATATCTCTGCTTTTGAATATGCTATCTAGGTTGGTCATAACTTTCCTTCCAAGGAGTAAGCATCTTTTAATTTCATGGCTGCAGTCACCATCTATAGTGATTTTGGAGCCCAGAAAAATAAAGTCTGACACTGTTTCCACTGTTTCCCCATCTATTTCCCATGTAGTGATGGGACCGGATGCCATGATCTTCATTTTTCTGAATGTTGAGCTTTAAGCCAACTTTTTCACTCTCCACTTTCACCTTCATCAAGAGGCTTTTTAGTTCCTCTTCACTTTCTGCCATAAGGGTGGTGTCATCTGCATATCTGAGTTTATTGATATTTCTCCCGGCAATTAGCTTATGCCAACTATCTTCCAAAGTGTACCATTTTGTATTCCTATCAGCAATAACTGAAACTTGCTGTAGTTCCACATTCTCATCATATGTAAATGGAGTTCTGATGCTTGCTTCGTTTCCTCAGATTGTGTTTTGTCTTGCCTTTTAGCACGCTTTGTCATTTTGTGTTGAGAAATGATCACGATGTGTTTGTTATGCCCTGGCAAGCAAAGTAAATAGGCATTTAATGTGAGCTTTACGCTAATCTGGCTAGGTGCTGTCTGTGTTGTTTCCCCAAATACCCATTTTTGTTTAATTGTTGATTTTTGTTTTTTTGAACCGTGATGTCTTTGGTCTTCTCTCACTTCTCCTTAAATAGAGCCTGTGACTTGCATCTCATTTAGTTGTAATCCACTGTTAACCTGGAGCTCTGTTGATATAGTGGCAAGGTGTGAAAGGAGGAATCATTCTATAATATTATGATTAAATCTGTCTTTTAGTGGGCCTTAGTCCTTGGGGTCTGACTTTAGAAGTGAGTGTTTCTAAGTGTTCCCCTTTAGTCTTATCTAAGATAGGGTAACTAGAAGAACTGGAACTTGGCTAATTGCACTTTCTTCAGATGGCTTCCTTGGTGGCTCAGATGGTAAAGAATCCATCTGCAAAGCAGGAGCCGCAGGTTTGATCCCTAGGTTGGGAAGATTCCCCTAGAGAAGGGAATGGCTACCCACTACAGTATTCTTGCCTGGATAATGACATGGACAGAGGAGTCTGGCAGGCTAGCAGGCTACAGTCCATGGTAGTCACAAAGAGCTGGACACAACTGAGAGACTAACATTCATTCTCAAGTTGGAAAAAGGCTCTGGTGAACTTGCTTCTTTTAGAAAAAGTGAAAGTGAAAGTGTCAGTCTCTCAGTTGTGTCCAGCTGTTTGTGATCCCATGGGCTGTGGCCCACCAGGCTCCTTCTCTCTATGGAATTCTCCAGGCAAGAATACTGAAGTGGGTTGCCATTTCCTTCTTCAGTTTCTTTTAGAGAGCAAGTTTTTATTATGGGAAATTTTCAAAATTGTTACTTCTCTTCCTGCTAGAAACAGAAGGGGATTTTTCTCAAATCTTTATCATGACAACCTGGTGGGTTTCCCGGAGGTAAAAACACATGAATGTATGGGGTTCTTGTTAAGATGGGGTCCCCGGGAGTTTCTGACCATCAAGTTTGCCCACTCAACATTCAGCAGTTCTCTAACGTTACTGTTTAAGTGTTCTTTCCAATTTATGTGTTTAGTGGCTTTTACTTCAAGTAAGCTGATCTTGGCTGCCATTTTCTCTATTTGCCTAGTCTTCAGATTTGGGGGGCTGACAATTTTCCATGTGATCCTAGTTCTTTGGTGAATTTTTAGAAAAGTCAGTGATTATTTGTTTGTTCACGTTTTTTGTTTTTGTTGTAAAAATTGGGAATAATAATTTCCAATCTCTTTAGATGTTGGAGCTGAAGCCAGAAATCTGCTTGCCTTTCTTTCATAGAACTGTGTCTTTATTGCTACTTTGTCCCACATTGCTCCTCCTGGTGGTACGTACTGTCCAACTAGAGGGCTGTTAGTGAAGGATGAAGGAAGAGTGAACGTTGTGTAGGCACTAGTAGCAGTGCTTTCATTTACCAAGAGTAAAATAACTTCAGAAAGAAAGTTTCTATTCCATTAAATTATGCTGTCTTCTAAAACAGAAAAGTCTTTAAAGCTGGTTCATAATTTGAAATATTTGAGTTTAATTCACTTTTATAAAATTAGATATTCCCTAGTGGTTCAAATCTTATTTTTGGCATTTTCAAATCCATGTAAATATTATTTGAATTGAAGTTTCTGATAAGTTTGCTGAAAAAAAATCTGATGATATTTATCATTATATCTGATATATTTATCACTGCAAACAGAATGAATATATATATAATATTAATAAGAATGATGGATAGTTGGCAAAACATCAGTGAATTTCATATCCTACTTTATTTATTAGTATGCGTTTTCAAATCCATACTGTCAGTGAATCATCCACACCTGGTTAGCCTCATATCCATTGCCTTTTAATCCTGTGAGGTTTCAATTTATTTGCTTTATCTAACTACTTTATTGACCTTGCCATATCTTTTTTTTTTTTTTTTTCCTATATAGCAGAGGAAACTAGAGATAAACAGAATCAAATTCTAGGCTAAAGCTTAAGGTCAGCAACGGAATGCTTTTTAAAACAATATATTTATTCATCTCTTCTATTCAGAAAGTAGAAAGCTAAGTCTAGAGTTATTGCTAAAAATCATTCTAAAGACTTTTCAGCTTGTAATGGAAAAAGTTCAACAGATTTTAATTCTCTTTTGGCATTGTATTCTGAGTGTTCACATGTATTAACATTATCTATTAGTATACAAACTGCATGGAACAGACACTGCTATTTAAAAATGAGGGAAGAAAAATCGTACATAACTTCCCTCTGTTTCTATAACTACTAGGTGACAAGATTCATCTTTTTTTTTTTTTTTTTTACACTTCCAGAATCCCTTCTTTTCAATTCTGTACTCTCATAACTTTAATCTGCAAATATGTTTAAATCTTTAAAGGAATATTTTTGAATTTTTATTAAAGTTTTAGCATGTATCAAAAGTGATCATATAAATTTTACTTTTATTCTTTTCATTTACTTTGTTAAAGGAAAAATCCAAAAATCATAAGTTTTGAAAATATCTTTTGGACTTTTATTCAATGATTCATGAATTGGGCATCATCCAGTCTAGCTTACAGAAAGGACCTCCAAAGAGTTGTACAAGAGAAAAGGTTTTATAGATGGAAATGAGGAGGAACAAAGAAATTATACTGGGCATTTGCTGTTGGCAAATTATACTGGGCATTGAGTGTTTAAAGTGGATTACTTTCCTTATATGGAACAAAAGGAAATGTTGTACCCAGGCTAGCTAACTTGTGTTGAGCAGGCAAGTACTGATTGGTTGACCTAGGTCTTCCTTTACTTGGAAAACTGAGCATGGAAACTTTGTTAAGTTTTGGTTGCTAAAGTTAAGTTTTGTGGCTTAGCATAAGAGACTCTATTTCAGGTCTGGTATGGACATTTCAGCAGCTTAAAAATGTTACACACCATCAAAGTATAAATGTATTAGGTACTAGTAAGTCACCTTTGTGTGAGAGAGTGAGGGTCCTGTTTTCATCAATAATGAAATAGGGATTCACATTAATCTAATAAATAATCACAATAATCTAATAAATATATAACACTATACAAAGTAAAATAAAATTGTGTACAAAGTAAAATAAAATTGTTATAAATGGAAGAATCTCATGGTGATGTGAAAAATGTCCAGTTCATTGAAGATGTGCATGGATGTAGAAGTCATGGGAGACTTTTTAAAAAACTAACATTAGAACTGAAACTTAACATTGTAATAGGACTTCACCAGATGAATAATGAGTGGAAGACAATTCAATCCACAGGGAAAAATACCCACAGAGGACCTTGTCCAGGAATTAACAGAGGGCAGGCTACAAGTGTACTAGTGTTGTAAGGAGAGTCATGGGTTCTTAGGAGTCCTTTTAACACCACCCGTGCTTGTGAAATCTTCACAATCACTTATCTAACAGTGCACTGCAAATATTAGCTAATATAATCAAACAAAAGAAATAAATGAGAAGAATTAGAAAGGAAGAAGCAAAACACTATTTTCAGAAAATGTTAGTAAACGTAAACTGCTTAAAGAATCATTGACAAAATTACCTCAAATGAGAGAATTCACTAAGAGTAGAAAATATAACTTAATAGAATCAATAGCCTTTATACACGATTAATAACCAGTTAGTAGGAAATATCGGAGAAGGTGATGGCACCCCACTCCAGTACTCTTGCCTGGAAAATCCCATGGATGGAGGAGCCTGGTGGGCTCCAGTCCATGGGTTTGCGAAGAGTCAGACATGACTGCACGACTTCACTTTCACTTTTCCCTTTCATGCATTGGAGAAGGAAATGGCAACCCACTCCAGTGTTCTTGCCTGGAGAATCCCAGGGACACGGGAGCCTGGTGGGCTGCCATCTTGGGGTCACACAGAGTTGGACACGACTGAAGCGACTTAGCAGCAGCAGCAGTAGGAAATATAATGTTTGAGAAACTCTATTTACTATAGTAAAACAAAGGTAACATGTTTAGGAAAAAAGTTAAAAAAAAACTAAAATCAACATAAGGAAAATTTACAATACTTCTGAAAGACATTAATATAGATTTGAGCAATTGTAAAGACATCCCGTGTTCTCAGACAACATGCCTCAACATCATGTAGATTCCAGTTCTCTCTCAATATTAAATATTTAATGCTATTCCATAAAAATTATCCACAGGCTTCTGTGAGGTACCAGTTGATATCTCATTTCACATAGTAAAATAAGTATTCAAGAGTTGTCAGTAAAAGAAAAAGAGCTAAGATGGAAGGAGGGAATTGTATAAATGTAGAATTAAAACATCATAGTACAGTGATTGACAGGCAAGCAGAAGAGATTCTCTTTAACGCATATTTAGTATATTATAAAAGAAGCATCTTGAATCACTGGGACAGAGATTGAGTTTTTAATAAATATTGTCATTGGCTGACTAAATGAATAGCTATTGGACAAAAGTAAAATTTAATCTATATCTCACAAGAATTAATCCCAAATGAATCAGAGATAGGAATAGAGTAAATGAAATGATAAAAATGCCAAAAGAAAATATGAGCAAAGTATTCTTTAATCTAGAGGTAGGACAAGGTTTTTTTTTTTTAACAATGATTCAATCTGGTTGCAATCAAAGACAAGATTGACAAATTTAATTGCACACACATGTGCAAACACAGACACACACATACACACCCATATCCATACCAGTATGGCAACAATAACAACAAACACATAAAACACTACGAGTAAATTCAGTCCAATGATAAACTGAAAGAAAATATATGCAACATATGTCATAGTTAAAAGGCTGAAATTCCCTATGGTATAAAAAATATTCCAAATTGGGTAAAAATAGACCATAACTGACTCAAAAGAAATGGGTCAAAGAAGCAAGCAATTCATTTAGTAAGATATGAAAATTGTTTTAAATATATATTGATAAAAGTGTCTGCCACTCATAAGGCAGACTTTATTAGGCACAGTTTAATTAACATGATTATTAATATTATTAATAGTTTATTAAAACTTTTGACAATACATTCCACTGATTGTATAAAGCAGGCATTCTACACCATTACTACTGGCAATACAAACTGATAATAAACAGATACAGTCCTTATGTAAGTGTATTTATAACCTCAAAAACAAAACTATTTCTTTGTGTTATAAGAAATATAGCCTGCTAATCCCACTTCTTGGGATTTAGCCAGAAGATACACTTTCAACAATTAAAAAAACAAACAACATACACACACAAGGTTATTCATTGAAATATTAGTTGCCTTTTTCAAAAGAAGGCTAAAAAAATAACAATAGATTGAGAAACAATCAAGGAAGGTGATAAGAATGTACAAAGGATAGTAAAAATTTGTATTGTTTCAATAATGATGAAATAATGTCAGAGAGAGACTGTTCAGAGACTTGTATAAACAAAGACAATAAGTGGGCCTTAGACAAAGTGGACACAGGCAATAAGTGAGCTCTGACTCATAACCTGCAGGCAGTTGCCCAACAAATCAATTCCCTTATCTACACTAAACAGCCCAGGAGGCCAGCCTGTTGTAAGTCAGACTTACAGAAAGCCAGATTGGTATCACTAGTAACAATTCAGGGAGCTAAATAATAATTTGTGTATCAATGGGCTTAAAAGGCCCAGGGCTTGATTAATAACTGATGGCTTACCTAATTTTTGTGCTTGCCTTCAACTTAATACCACCAAGAAAATCACATGTATACCCTATCCAATCACATAAGATGCCCCATGTGTAGTTATCTCACGTACTGCTGCCCCAAGCTAACAGCTTCCAATCAGAGCATACACAGAGCCTTCACTTTTTCCTGCTATGATGTGTCCTGTACTTCTCCCTGCCTTAAAGTCTCTGGCAAAATAAATATAATGGTGTCTGACTCTTCTAGAAAAAGCAATCCCAGAATAAATAGGCTTTACTTTTCTTTTTTGATTAATCATCATTAATAATCAAAATACTGAAACTCATGTATGGCATTGTTAGTATCTCCCATCAGGAAGCTTCCATATGCCTCTTATGCTTCTCCATCAGAGGGCAGACAGGCTGAAAACAACAATCACAAAATACCAACCAATCTGATCACATGGACCACAGCCTTGTCTAACTCAATGAAACTATGAGCCATGCCATGTAGGGCCGACCAAGATGAATGGGTCATGGTGGAGAGTTCTGACAAAACGTGGTCCACTGGAAAAGGGAATGGTAAACCACTTCTGTATTCTTGCCTTGAGAACCCCATGAACAGTATGAAAAGCCAAAAAGATAGGACACTGAAAGATGAACTTCCCTGGTCGGTAGGTGCCCAATATGCTACTGGAGGTCAGTAGAGAAATAACTCCAGAAAGAATGGAGACGGTGCCAAAGCAAAAACAGCACCCAGTTGTGGATGTGACCGGTGATGGAAGCAAAGTCCGATGCTGTAAAGAACTATATTGGATAGGAACGTGGAATGTTAGGTCCATGAATCAAGGCAAATTGGAAGAGGTCAAACAGGAGATGGCAAGAGGGCGTATCGACATTTTAGGAATCAGTGAACTAAAATGGATTGGAATGGGTGAATTTAACTCAGATGACCATTCTGTCTACTACTGTGGGCAAGATCCCTTAGAAGGAATGGAGTAGCCCTCATAGTTAACAAAAGAATCCAAAATGCAGTACTTGGATGCAATCTCAAAAATGATCTCTGTTCGTTTCCAAGGCAAACCATTCAATATCACTGTAATCCAAGTCTATGCCCTGACTAATAATGCTGAACAAGCTAAAGTTGTATGGTTCTATGAAAACCTACAAGACCTTATAGAACTAACACCAAAAAAGATGTCCTTTTCATTACAGTGGACTGGAAGGCAAAAGTGGGAAGTCAAGAAATACCTGGAGTAATGGGAAAATTTGGCCTTGGAGTACAGAGTGAAGCAGGGCAAAGGCTAACAGAGTTTTGCCAAGATAACTCACTGGTCAAGCAAACACCCTCTTCCAACAACACAAGAGAAGACTCTACACATGGACATCACCAGATGGTCAACACCGAAATCAGATTGATTATATTCTTTGCAGTCAAAGATGGAGAAGCTCTATACAGTCAGCAAAAACAAGACCAGGAGCTGACTGTGGCTCAGACCATGAACTCCTTATTGCCAAATTCAGACTTAAATTGAAGAAAGTAGGGAAAACCACTAGACCATTCAGGTATGACCCTGAATC
>NW_011495034.1:10740874-10741010 GCF_000754665.1 Bison bison bison | reverse complement strand
GGGATGGTATGGGGAGGGAGGAGGGAGAGGAGGGTTCAGGATGGGGAACACATGTATACCTGTGGCGGATTCATTTTGATATTTGGCAAAACAAATACAATTTGTAAAGTTTAAAAATAAAATAAAATTTAAAAAA
>NW_011495034.1:10738018-10740774 GCF_000754665.1 Bison bison bison | reverse complement strand
TTATAAACAGCTATGAAAATAAGAGAAGTGAAAGGCAAAGGAGAAAAGGAAAGATATACCCATTTGAATACAGAGTTCCAAAGAAAAGCAAGGAGAGATAAGAAAGCCTTCTCAGTGATCAATGCAAAGAAATAGAGAAAAACAACAGAATGGGAAGGAATAGAGATCTCTTCAAGAAAATTAGAGACACCAAGGGAACATTTCACGCAAAGAAGGGCACATAGAAATGGTGTGGACCTAACAGAAGCAGAAGATATTAAGAAGAGGTGGCAAGAATACACAGAAGAACTATACAAAAAAGATCTACATGACCCAGATAATCACAGTGGTGTGATCACTCACCTAGAGCCAGACATCCTGGAATGTGAAGTCAAGTGGACCTTAGGAAGCATCACTATGAATAAAGCTAGTGGAGGTGGTGGAATATCCTTTTCAAATCGTAAAAGATGATGATGTGAAAGTGCTGCACTCAGTACGCCAGCAAATTTGGAAAACTCAGCAGTGGCCCCACAGTACTGGAAAAGGTCAGTTTTCATTCCAGTGTCAAAGAAAGGCAATGCTAAAGAATGTTCAAACTACTGCACAATTGTACTCATCCCACACGCTAGCAAAATAATGCTAAAATTTTCCAAGCTAGGCTTCAACAGTACATGAACAGTGAACTTCCGGATATTCAAGCTGGATTTAAAAGGCAGAGGAACCAGAGATCAAATTGCCAACACCCGTTGGATCATAGAAAAAGTAAGAGAGTTCCAGAAAAAGCATCCACTTATGCTTTATTGACTATGCCAAAGCCTTTAACTGTTAGGAAACTGTGGAAAATTCTTCAAGAGATGGGAATACCAGACCACCTGACGTGCCTCCTGAGAAACCTAAATGCAGGTCAAGAAGCAACAGTTAAAAATGGACGTGGAACAACAGACTGGTTCCAAATCAGGAAAGGAGTACATCAAGTCTGTATATTGTCACCCTGATCATTTAACTTATATGCAGAGTACATCATGAGAAATCCTGGATAGGATGAAGCACAAGCTGGAATCAAGATTGCCAGGAGAAATATCAACAACCTCAGATATGCAGATGATACCACCCTTATGGCAGAAGGCAAAGAAGAACTAAAGAGCCTTAATGAAAGTGAAAAAGCAGAGTGAAAAAGTTGGGTTAAAACTCAGCATTCAGAAAACTAAGATCATGTCATCTGGTCCCATCACTTCATGGCAAATAGATGGGGAAACAGTGAGAGACTTTATTTTTTGGGGCTCCAAAATCACTACAAGTGGTGACTGAAGCCATGAAATTAAAAGATGCTTCCTCCTTGGAAGGAAAGTTATGAGCAACCTAGACAGCATATTAAAAAGCAGAGACTTTTTTTTTTTTCCAACAAAGGTCCATCTAGTCAAAGCTATGGTTTTTCCCTTAGTCATGTATGGATGTGAGAGTTGGACTAAAAAGAAAGCTGAACACTGCAGAATTGATGCTTTTGAACTGTGGTGTTGGAGAAGACTCTTGAGAGTCCCTTGAACAGCAAGGAGATCCAACCAGTCTATCCTAAAGGAAATCAGTCCTGACTATTCATTGGAAGGATTTTTGCTGTAGCTGAAATTCCAATAGTTTGGCCACCATATGTGAAGAACTGACTCATTGAAAAAGACCCTGATGCTGGGAAAGAAGGGGACGACAGAGGATGAGATGGTTGGATGGCACCACCGACTCGATGGACGTGAGTTTGAGTAAACTCTGAGAGTTGGTGATGGACAGGGAGTCCTTGCATGCTGCAGTCCACGGGCTCTGAAAGAGTCTGACATGACTGAGCAACTGAACTGAACTGATGACATAGTGGGAGCCATTTCCCCAGAAGAAGAATGAAGATTACTTTAAAAACTGAGGGATTATGGTATAGAGTAAAAAGTGAAAGTGTGGGGCCTCAAAACTTCATTTGCCTATCCCCTAAAATGCATTTTTAAAATCTAAACTTTATACTGTTTTTTCAGATTTGTAAAATTAGTACATGCTATATATTTAGATAATGAAAAATGTAATAACATTAGTGCATTTTCAACAGTTTGTAAAATATATTCAATGGAATATAAATACCCACTAACATCCACTTAAAAATTAATGAGCATGGTGTAAAATCATGAAGCTTTATGTCTTTCCTTTATTTTTAAATCATATTCCCTTGTACTTTCCTTGTATAATTGTCTTCGAGTTTACTGCATTTTATGTTGGAAAGTTATTTATTGATTGTCCTATTTGTCTTTAAAAATATGTGTGGTATAGAACAGTCTTATGGACTCTGTTGCAGAGGGAGAGGGTGGGAAGATTTGGGAGAATGGCATTGAAACATGTATAATATCATGTATGAAACAAGTTGCCAGTCCAGGTTCGATGCACGATACTGGATGCTTGGGGCTAGTGCACTAGGACGACCCAGAGGGATGGTATGGGGAGGGAGGAGGGAGAGGAGGGTTCAGGATGGGGAACACATGTATACCTGTGGCGGATTCATTTTGATATTTGGCAAAACAAATACAATTTGTAAAGTTTAAAAATAAAATAAAATTTAAAAAAATTAAAAAAATAAAAATTTCTCGAAGGATTCATGCACTTAACAAGAAATAAAAAACAAATAAATATATAAAAAATATGTGTGGAAAACCAGTAGATCAGATCAGATCAGATCAGTTGCTCAGTCATGTCCGACTCTTTGTGACCCCATGAATCGCAGCACGCCAGACCTCCCTGTCCATCACCAA
>NW_011495034.1:10736833-10737319 GCF_000754665.1 Bison bison bison | reverse complement strand
CCAGTCTGTTGTTCCATGCCCAGTTCTAACTGTTGCTTCCTGACCTGCATACAAATTTCTCAAGAGGCAGATCAGGTGGTCTGGTATTCCCATCTCTTTCACAATTTTCCACAGTTGATTGTGATCCACATAAAGCAGAAATAGATGTTTTTCTGGAACTCTCTTGCTTTTTCCATGATCCAGCGGATGTTGGCAATTTGATCTCTGGTTCCTCTGCCTTTTCTAAAACCAGCTTGAACATCAGGAAGTTCACGGTTTACATATTGCTGAAGGCTGGCTTGGAGAATTTTGAGCATTACTTTACTAGAGTGTGAGATGAGTGCAATTGTGTGGTAGTTTGAGCATTCTTTGGCATTGCCTTTCTTTGGGATTGGAATGAAAACTGACCTTTTCCAGTCCTGTGGCCACTGCTGAGTTTTCCAAATTTGCTGGCATATTGAGTGCAGCACTTTCACAGCATCATCTTTCAGGATTTGGAATAGCTCA
>NW_011495034.1:10726089-10736499 GCF_000754665.1 Bison bison bison | reverse complement strand
CTTTGGTATCTCTGATTTTCTTGAAGAGATCCCTAGTCTTTCCCATTCTGTTGTTTTCCTCTACTTCTTTGCATTGATCGCTGAAGAAGGCTTTCTTATCTCTTCTTGCTATTCTTTGGAACTCTGCATTCAGATGTTTATATCTTTCCTTTTCTCCTTTGCTTTTTGCTTCTCTTCTTTTCACAGCTATTTGTAAGGTCTCCCCAGACAGCCATTTTGCTTTTTTGCATTTCTTTTCTATGGGAATTATCTTTTTTTTTTTAACTTTACAATATTGTATTGGTTTTGCCAAATATGAAATGAATCCGCCACAGGTATACATGTGTTCCCCATCCAGAACCCTCCTCCCTCCTCCCTCGCCATACCATCCCTCTGGGTTGTCCCAGTGCACCAGCCCCAATGGTCTTGATCCCTGTCACCTGTACAATGTCACGAACCTCATTCCATAGTTCATCAGGCACTCTATCTATCAGATCTAGGCCCTTAAATCTATTTCTTACTTCCACTGTATGATCATAAGGAATTTGATTTAGGTCATACCTGAATGGTCTAGTGGTTTTCCCTACTTTCTTCAATTTAAGTCTGAATTTGGCAATAAGGAGTTCATGGTCTGAGCCACAGTCAGCTCCTGGTCTTGTTTTTGCTGACTGTATAGAGTTTCTTCATCTTTGACTGCAAAGAATATAATCAATCTGATTTTGGTATTGACAATCTGGTGATGTCCATGTATAGAGTCTTCTGAATAAATAAAAATATGTATAAAATTGACATTTTATCGTGTTTTATTTTCTATGACATCAAAGATCTAAGTATTCAAATTTCACTGGATATTTTATTTTTTTATTTAACTTTTCACTGAATATAAAACACATGTATTCAGTTCAGTTCAGTTGCTTTGTTGTGACCGACTCTTTGTGACCCCATGAATCGCAGCATGCCAGGGTCACTGTCCTCACCAACTCCTGGAGTTCACTCAGACCCAGGCCCATCGAGTCAATGATACCATCCAGCCATCTCCTCCTCTGTCGTCCCCTTCTCCTCCTGCCCCCAATCCCTCCCAGCATCAGAGTCTTTTCCAATAAGTCAACTCTTCACATGAGGTGGCCAAAGTACTGGAGTTTCAGCTTTAGCGTCATCCCTTCCAAAGAAATCCCAGGGCTGATCTCCTTCAGAATGGACTGGTTGGATCTCCTTGCAGTCCAAGGGACTCTCGAGTCTTCTCCAACACCACAGTTCAAAAGCATCAATTCTTAAGCGCTCAGCTTTCTTCACAGTCCAACTCTCACATCCATACATGACCACTGGAAAAACCATAGCCTTGACTAGGTGGACCTATAAATAGTTACAAATAATAAACATATATTGAAATATTTCATAATGTAAAATTATGCTCACATACCAATACATAGCAATAAAAAAATGACTAGCAATCAGAAAATCTCCCTCTCTCTCTCACTCACTGCTTCCCCTCAAAGTGGCTATTCTCCTGATTTCAAATGTTAGAGATTAGCCTTGTCTACTTTTGAACTTCATGCAAATGAATCTTTAAGTGTGTCTTGGTTGTTGCTGTGTGTGTGTGTGTGTGTGTCTTCTTTCTCTTAATAAGTGTTTGTGAGAAACTTCTATATCATTGCATGTAGCTGTCAACTAAAAATTGGCACTTGGTGAGAGCACTACCAATGAGTGAACAACAAGGACATTTGCCATCTACCTTCTAGAAGACTGAACCCTGTGCTGTTGCAGCTGTTGACCTTCAACACCCCCCTGAGGGAGTTCAGAGTGGAGTGAAGCACTCTGAGCTCCAGGGAATCTGGTGGGACAGATCTTTCAGTTCAGTTCTGTCACTCAGTTATGTCCAACTCTTGGTGACCCCATGAACTGTAGCACACCAGGCCTCCCTGTCCATCACCAACTTCCATAGCTTACTCAAACTCATGTCCATCGAGTCAGTGATGCCATCCAACCATCTCATCCTCTGTCGTCCCCTTCTTTTCCTGCCTTCAGTCTTTCCCATCATCAGGGTCTTTTCCAATGAGTCAGTTCTTTGCATCAGGTGGCCAAAGTATGGGAGCTTCAGTTCAGCTTCACTCCTTCCAATAAATATTCAGGACTGATTTCATTTAGGATGCACTGGTTGGATCTCCTTGCAGAACAAGGGGAACCTCAAGAGTCTTCTCCAACACCACAGTTCAAAAGCATCAATTCTGTGCTCAGCTTTCTCTATGGTCCAACTCTCACATCCATACATGACTAAGGAAAAAACCATAGCTTTGACTAGGTAGACTTTGTTGACAAAGTAATGTCTCTGCTTTTTAGTATGCTTTCTAGGTGAGTCATAACTTTTCTTCCAAGGAGCAAGTGTCTTTTAATTTCATGGCTTCAGTCACCATCTGCAATGATTTTGGAGCCCCCCAAAATAAAGTCTCTCACTGTTTTCATTGTTTCCCCATCTATTTGCCATGAAGTGATGGGACAAGATGCCATGATCTTAGTTTCTGAATGCTGAGTTTTAAGCCAACTTTTTCACTCTCCTCTTTTACTTTCACCAAGAGGCTCTTTAGTTCTTCTTTGCTTTCTGCCATAAGGGTGGTATCATCTGCATATCTGAGGTTGTTGATATTTCTCCTGGTAATCTTGATTCCAGCCTGTGCTTCATCCAGCCTGGCATTTCACATGATGTACTCGTATGTAAGTTAAATAGGCAGGGTGACAATACATATGTACTCCTTTCCCAATTTGGAACCAGTCTGTTGTTCCATGCCAGGTTCTGACTGTTGCTTCCTGACCTGCATACAGATTTCTCAATAGGCAGGTTAGGTGGTCTGGTATTTCCATCTCTTGAAGAATTTTCCACAGTTTGTTGTGATCCACACAGTCAGAGGCTTTGGCATAGTCAATAAAGCAGAAGTAGATGTTCTTTATGGACCTCTCTTGCTTTTTAGATGATCCATGGATGTTGGCATTTAATCTCTGGTTTCTCTACTTTTTCTAAATCCAGCTTGAACATCTGGAAGTTCAAGGACTGCTGAAGCCTGGCTTGAAGAATTTTGAGCATTAATTTACTAGCATGTGCAATGAATGCAATTGTGCAGTAGTTTGAACAATTTTTGGCATTGCCTTTCTTTGGGATTGGAATGAAAACTGACCTTTTCCAGTCTTGTGGCCACTGCTGAGTTTTCTAGTTTCTGGCATATTGAGTGCAGCACTTTCAAAGCATCATATTTTAGGATTTGAAATAGCTCAGCTGGAATTCCATCACCTCCACTATCTTTGTTCATAGTGATACTTCCTAAGGCCCACCTGACTTCCAACTCCAGGATGTCTGGCTCTAGGTGAATGATCACATCATAATGGTTATCTGGGCCATTATCTTTTTTTGTATAGTTCTGTGTATTCTTCCCATCTCTTCTTATTATCTTCTACTTCTTTTAGGTCCATACCATTTCTGTCCTTTATTGTGCCTACCTTTGCATGAAATGTTCCCTTGGTATCTGTAATTTTGTTGACAAGATCTCTATTCCTTCCCATTCTGTTTTTTTTTTTTTTCCCCACTTTTATTTCTTTGCATTGATCACTGAAGAAGGCTTTCTTATCTCTCCTTGCTCTTCTTTGGAACTCTGCATTCAGATGGATATATCTTTCCTTTTCTTCTTTGTCTTTTGCTTCTCTTCTTTTCCACTATTTGTAAGGCCTCATCAGACAACCATTTTGCCTGTTTGCAGTTCTTTTTCTTGGGATGGTTTTGATCACTGCCTCTTATACAACATCACGAGCCTCCGTCAACAGTTCTTCAGGCACTCTGTCTGTCACTTCCGCTGTATAATCCTAAGGGTTTTGTTAGGTCATACTTGAATGGTCCAGTGGTTTTCCCTACTTTCTTCAGTTTAAGTCTGAATTTGGCAATAAGGAGGTCTTTAGATACTCGCGGGCTTCTCTGATAGCTCAGTTGGTAAAGGAGACCCGCATTCAATTCCTGGGTTGGGAAAATCCATTGGAGAAGAGATAGGCTACCCACTTCAGTATTTTGGCCTGGAGAATTCCATGGACTGTACAGTCCATGGGGTCACAAAAAGTTGGACACGACTGAGTGACTTTCACTTTCTGTCTCTTAGATACCTGGTCTTTAGATACCTGGATATTTTCAGGAACAAATTTTATGATCCTAATTCCTGCATCTCCTCATATCTAGAAAAGCAATAAATCCCTTCATGGTGCCATCAGATCCTTGTGACTAAGAGAAAACCTCTTGTAATGTAAGTGCTTGATTGCATTGTACTCCTCCGTCACCAAAAACATACATCTTGACCTTTCCCCACCACCTCTTTGGAGCAGTCTCTTAGACCTATCTGAGATGCTGCATCCCAAGCTGCAGTCTTCCTTTTGCCCCAAATAAAATTTCAGTTGCAACTCTCAAGTTGTGTATCTTTTTTTAGTCAACATAGCAATAGGTCATTCATTCTTACTGCTATTTAGTGTTCAACTGTGAGACTATAACATTTTTTTCCTCCTCTACTTCCTCTTTGTCACCTCTAATAAGACACAGTACTCTAGGGTTTGCAGTTGAGATGATGAGGTGTTTACCAGGGTGCCTCTCCTTGTTGGGGTCTTGAACTTGAATTTTTTCTAGCACTGAAAACTGCAGAAAATATCTGTTTGGCCACTGGGAACTTTCTATCTAGCTTCTTATATTCTGCCGTGTGCAGTTCAAGAATTTGGCAGTTTTTTAAGCTAAAAACCATACTTTCCTGTGCCACAGTTTCATAGGAATATATCTGCTTGACCAGCTTCCTTCTCTCCCAACTTCTATTTTTGTACTCCTCATCTTTACTTTGTTTCCTCTAGCTCCATGAAATCAACAGCATATTTGCTGGATTCTCTGCCTTTTCATAGTTGTTCCCTACATGGACTATCTCTTAAGATATATGCCAAGAATTATCAATTGTCCTGACAGATAAGAGCCTGCAGAGTTTGTTCAATTGTCTCTAATTCCCTTTCTCTTAGGATATTGGCTTCTTGACTATTATTTCGTCTGTGAATTCTCCACCAGTTTTGTGGTGGTGGTTGCTATTTGTTTGTTTATTTGTTTTGAATTTTATCTGGGTATTTCCATGTTTCTCCATGGTAGATTTGACTGTTGGAGTTATTCTATCATAGCCCTGTAGAATAGTCTACCATCATTCTAAGTAAACTCTTTTCTTAAAGCATAACACACAAATAGAAAATTGCACAAATACAAATGGACAGAATTAAGAATTTTCCAAAGTGAACATATGCCTGTAACAACCACCCAGATTTTAAAAAAAAGAAAAAGCAAAGTAGTAAATTATACCCTTGTGCCTTCACAGTCACTCCCCACAGCCATCTAAGAATATCTAATATTTTTATTACTAGCTTCATAAGTTAGTTTTCCTTATTGTGGGACTTTGTACCTAAGAAGAGCTTCTCAGGTGGTGCTAGTGATAAAGAACCCACCTGAAGGTGATATGAGACATAGGTTCAGTCTCTAAGTTGGGAAGATCCTGTAGAATAGGGCATGGCAACCCACTCCAGTATTCTTGCCTGGAGAATCCTAGGGACAGAGGAGCTAGGCAGGCTGTGGTTCATAGAGTCACAGAGTCAGACCCAACTGACGTGACTTAGCATGCCTGCATAGCTAAGAAATCAACATGGACTTGTAACACTCATATTTTGCTTAGTGTTTTGTTTTTTTAGATAATCATATTAGTTTTTTCTTTTTTTTTAAAATCATGTTGAGATCTGTTTTTGTTGAGGGATGGTATGGGGAGGGAGGAGGGAGGAGGGTTCAGGATGGGGAACACAGGTATACCTGTGGCGGATTCATTTTGATATTTGGCAAAACTAATACAATTATGTAAAGAATTATTTTCAAATATTAAACCATCTCTCAATTTCTACAATAAAAAAAATTTGATTATAACACTTGATGGCAAAATATTATCTGGATTTGATACTCTGATATTGTGTAAGGATTTAAGTATCTATGTTCATAAGGGTTACTTATTGCATTTATGCTTAATTATTTCATACTTTTTGGTATATGTCTATATTTTACTATGTGTTTTCTATTTGAATCACCTATATTATATCTTTCTTTATCTTAAGTATTTAAATTAATCTAGTATACATTGCATTTTCTTGTTATTAGCATATATAATATACAATGTATATTGTTTATTTATTTTTAATGACTACCATAGGATTCACATGTATCAGATTTATTGCAGTTTAATAAAGTGAACACTTTTATCTCTCTTCTAATATTTTAATAGAGTTAAGACTTTAAAACAACTTATTCCTATTCCCATATAACTAACTTTTGCTTTTTGTATTATTGTTTTCATGCTTTTTAAAAAATGAAAGTTATTTATTTATTTTTGGGGCTACATCTGCACAGCTTGTGAAATCTTATTTCCCTGACCAGGAGACAAACCCGTGTCCCTTGCAGTGGAAGCACAGAGTCCTATTCACTGGACCACCAGGAGATTTCCTGTTTTCATGCATTTTAGTTTATATATACTTGAAATTGCATAGACAATATCAGTTTGAGCTCTCTATTTTGCTTTCACACACACATACATTCCCACATGGCTACTGTTATCCTGTTTTTCAAATTTTATTCTTTTCCTTATTTCCATCTGAAATTATCATTCTGCATGAAGAATACTCTGATTTTCTTTAGATTAGATTTAGGTTGGTAATTATTTTTGAGCACTTTCAAGATGTCTTTGTTTATGTTGGGAGTCTCCTGTCTATTTTATTCTTTTGCTGCTCTGATGAAGGTAATGCATCTTTTTTCTTAGCTGCTTTCAAGATTTTGTCTAAGAGTTCAGCTGTTTTACTAAGTAAACTAGATTTGGCTTTCTTTGTGCTTTTTTCTCCTTAGAGTTTTCAGAGCATCTTGAATATATATTTTTATATATTTTATCAACTCTGTCAAATTTTCTCTCTGCTTTTTATGAAACTCCATATAAATATGAAATCTTTTTATTGGATAGCATATGACTCTTGCTCTTTTTTTCCTCTTTGTTTTAATTTCTATATTTTCTCTTGGCTTGTCTTAACAGTTCACCAATTCTGTCTCCTCAGTTCAGTTCAGTTCAGTCACTCAGTTGTGTCCGACTCTTTGCGACCCCATGAATCACAGCATGCCAGGCCTCCCTGTCCATCACTAACTCCCGGAGTTCACTCATACGCACGTCCATTGAGTCAGTTATGCCATCCAGCCATCTCATCCTCTTGTCGTCCCCTTCTCCTCCTGCCCCCAATCCCTCCCAGCATCAGAGTCTTTTCCAATGAATCAACTCTTCGCATGAGGTGGCCAAAGTACTGGAGTTTCAGCTTCAGCATCATTCCCCCCAAAGAAATCCCAGGGCTGATCTCCTTCAGAATGGACTGGTTGGATCTCCTTGCAGTCCAAGGGACTCTCAAGAGTCTTCTCCAACACCACAGTTCAAAAACATCAATTCTTTGACTCTCAGACTTCTTCACAGTCCAGCTCTCACATCCATACATGACCACTGGAAAAACCATAGCCTTGACTAGATGGACTTTTGTTGGCAAAGTAATATCTCTGCTTTTGAATAGGCTATCTAGGTTGGTCATAACTTTTCTTCCAAGGAGTAAGCATCTTTTAATTTATTGTCTAATTTCTAACTATGCCAATTAATAATTATGTTACTGAAATTTTTCAGTTTTAGATTTATTGTTTAACTATTTCTTCAGTTAATTTTTTTGTAAAATTCTCCACCTATAACAGATTTTTTCTCCATCTTATACTATTTTTAATTTAATCATATTTAAAATTTTTGAGATTATACTCCAATATCTGAATCACATATAAGTCTTCTAGTTTATTGATTTTCAGGTATGTTTTCCCATATCTTAGCCACTATCACACTCATTGTTTAAATTATGGACATTGTGGATAAAACTGCAGGTGTCCACATTATATATTTTGCCTTCAAATACAGTTCATCCTTCCCTCTGTTAGGGAGATAGAATAGGCATATTTACCTTAATTCAGTCAGAAACAGCTGAGTCAAACTCTTTTGCACATTTTCTGCAACTCCAGATACTTCTGTTACCCTCCTATTCTTAGAAAAAAAAAAATCTAATTGTGTAATTGAGAGGCCAGTCCTCTTGAGTTACATTCCATTGGTATGTCCTGAACTGATTTTTTTTTTCCTGTTTAAAACATCAAGACATTGAAAGAGGTTTCTGTTTTGTCTTTCTATCTCTTGTACTCATGTGGCTTTCAAGTTTTCAGGGCATTGAGTAAAAAATGTGTTTCATTTAAGTTCACAACACAATGAAAAAATGTTTCATTTAAGGTCATTTTTTTCTGGACAAGATTTTGAACTTCTAGCTTTTAATTTTTTTTCCTTAGCTCCTGAAAAGCTACAAAATTTCTTAAGATTTCTCTGTCCCTCAGAAGTGTTACTCTGTCTAGAAAATGCCAAGGTTCTAAACCTCTTGTCCTACATTTGATAAGAGAAAAATATCAAAGGGAATATGTAGCTGCCAAATATCAGCTCATTTCTTCACAGTTACTACTTTTCTGGAATTTTGCTCTTCTATTTCTGGTTGCTTCATTACTTATCTGGTAACTTTAAATAAATGTTTATTACTATTGTTGTTGTTATTTAGCACCTTTTCCTAGTTATTAGATGGAACACTGATTTTCTGTTAGGTATTTAATCATACTCCACAGTGCACATCTACTTTTATTTTTATTAGATAATTTTGATTGGTATAAATTTATATGTTTAAACTTATTTTCTTTAAGCAATTTAAAGATTTTTCCATGTTTTCAAGTACTTATTGTTTTCTTTTTTGAAAATCAGCTGTCCTTCTAATTTTTACTTGCTAAATAATAAGATAACTGTTCTTTGTTCTCTGCCTCCTTTCAAAGAAATTTCTCAAAAGTGGAACCCAGTAATTTCTGCTTGTATCAAACTGGTCATAACTGAGGGCACAGCCAACCAATTGGTAAAAAAGAAAAAGAAGTACATATTTTCAGCTGATTTTATTGCATGCCTCTTGTTATTGCACACATTGAGAATGGAAATTTGCCATAGACATTTCTCATCCAAAATATAATCATTGCAATGGAAAACTAAATTTTGTTGTTATTCAGTCACTGAGTTGTGTCTGACTCTTTATGACCCCATGGGCTGCAACATTCAGGACTTCCAGATCCTTCACTATCTCCCAGAGTTTGCTCAAACCCATGTCTGTTGAGTAGTCGCTGATGTTACCTAACGATCTCATCCTCTGCTGCACTATTCTCCTTTTGCCTTCAATCTTTCCTAGCATTAAGGTCTTCACCAATGAGTTGGCTCTTTGCATCAGGTGGCCAAAGTATTGGAACTTCAGCTTCAGCATCAGTCCTTCCAATGAATATTCAGGGTTGATTTCCTTTAGGATTGACTGGTTTGATCTCCTTGCTCTCCAAGGGACTCTCAAGAGTCTTCTCCAACACCACAATTCAAAAGCATCAGTTCTTTGGCACTCAGCCTTGTGTGTGATCCAACTTTCACATCTGTACAAAACTACTGGAAAAGCCATAGCTTTGATTATGCAGACCATTGTTGGCAAAACGATGTCTCCACTTTTTAATATGCTGTATAGGTTTGTATAGCTTTAATTCTAAGCAGTAAGTGTCTTTTAATTTCATGGCTACAGTCATCATTCACAGTGACTTTGGAGGCCAAGAAAATAAAATCTGTCATGGCTTTCACTTTTTCTCCTTACATTTGCCATGAAGTGATGGGACCAGTTGCCATGATCTTAGTTTTTTGAATGTTGAGTTTTAAGCCAGCTTTTTCACTGTCTTCTTTCACCTTCATCAATAAGCTCTTTAGTTCCTCTTCACTGTCTGCCATTAGAGTGGTATCATCTGCATATCTGAGGTTATTGATATTTCTCCTGGCAATCTTGATCTCAATTTGTGATTCATTCAGCCTGGCATTTTGCATGATGCATGCTGCATAAGAGTTAAGTAAGTAGGGTAACAGTATACAGCCTCATCGTACTTCTTTTCCAATTTTGAACAAGTCCATTTTTCCATGTCCTGTTCAACTGTTGCTTCTTGACACACATACAGGTTTCTCAGGAGACAGGTAAAGGTGGTCTGGTGTTCTCATCTCTTTAAGAATTTTCCACAGTTTTTTTGTGATCCATGCTTCCCTGGGGGCTCAGATGGTAAAGAATCTACCTGCAATGTGGTGGATGGGGTTTCATCCCTGGGTCAGGAAGATGCCCTTGAAAAGGGCATGACAACCCATTCCAGTATTCTTGCCTGGAGAATTCCATAGACAGAGGAGCCTGTCAGGCTACCATCCATGAGGTCACAAAGAGTCAGGCATGACTCTGTGACTAACAGACACA
>NW_011495034.1:10724515-10725989 GCF_000754665.1 Bison bison bison | reverse complement strand
TTGTTTTTTTTTTTTCCTGGAATTTCCTTGCTCTATGATCCAACAAATGTTCGCAATTTTATCTCTAATTCCTCTGCCTTTTCTTAACGCAGCTTCTGCATCTGGAAGTTCTCGGTTTATGTACTGCTGAAACCTAGCTTGAAAGATTTTGAGCATAACCTTACTAGCATGTGAACTAAGTGCAGTTTTACAGTAATTTGAGCATTCTTTGACACTGCTCTTCTTTGGGATTAGAATAAAAACTGATCTGTTCCAGTCCTGTGGCCACTGCTGAGTTTTCCAAATTTGCTGGCATATTGAGTGCAGCACTTTCACAGCATCATCTTTCAGGATTTGAAATAGCTCAGCTGGAATTCCATCACCTCCACTAGCTTTGTTCATAGTAATGTTTCCTAAGGTTCACTTGACTTCACACTCCAGGATTTCTGGTGCTAGGTAAGTGACCACACCATCGTGGTTATCCAGGTCATTAAGACCTTTTTAATCTAATTCTTCTGTATATTCTTGCCACTTCTTGTTAATCTCTTCTGCTTCTGTTTGATCTTTATTGTTTCTATCCTTTATTGTGTCCATCCTTGCATGAAATGTTCCCTTGAACAGAAGAACTATGTACAGAGGTTCATAACATTGTACAGAAGGCAGTGACCAAAGCCATTCCAACGAAAGAGAAATGCAAGAAGACAAAGCGGTTGCCTAAGGAGGTTTTACAAATAGCAGAGGAAAGGAGAGAAGTGAAAAGCAGGGGAGAAAGGGAACTATATACCCAACTGAATGCAGAGTTCCAGAGAATAGCAAGGAGAAATAACAAGGCCTCCTTAAATGAACAATGCAAAGAAGTAGAGGAAAACAATAGAATCGGAACGACTAAAGATCTCTTCAAGGAAAACTAAATTTATATTTCTAAATCTGGTAGTGAACAGAAGAGAAAATTAATAGAATGGATTTAAAACACTTCAAGAAGATGGGTATATCTTAAGTTTATGTTAGGAAAGGTATGTTAAATGAACCATTTTAAAAGTAAAATTCTACAACTGTAGCTTTTTTTTTTTTTTACAAGAAAACAATCTTTAGTGTGTAATACATCTATAACATGTAATGTATCTATCAGATCAGATCAGATCAGTCACTCAGTCTTGTCCAACTCTTTGCGACCCCATGAATCACAGCACGCCAGGCCTCCCTGTCCATCACCAACTCCTGGAGTTCACTGAGACTCATGTCCATTGAGTCAGTTATGCCATCCAGCCATCTCATCCTCTGTCGTCCCCTTCTCCTGCCTCCAATCCCTCCCAGCATCAGAGTCTTTTCCAATGAGTCAACGCTTCCCATGAGGTGGCCAAAGTACTGGAGTTTCAGCTTTAGCATCATTCCTTCCAAAGAAATCCCAGGGCTGATCTCCTTCAGAATGGACTGGTTGGATCTCCTTGCAGTCCAAGGGACTCTCAAGAGTCTTCTCCAACACCACAGTTCAAAA
>NW_011495034.1:10718758-10724415 GCF_000754665.1 Bison bison bison | reverse complement strand
CAGTCCAGCTCTCACATCCATACATGACCACTGGAAAAACCATAGCCTTGACTAGATGAACCTTTGTTGGCAAAGTAATGTCTCTGCTTTTGAATATGCTATCTAGGTTGGTCATAACTTTTCTTCCAAGGAGTAAGCGTCTTTTAATTTCATGGCTGCAGTCACCATCTGTAGTGATTTTGGAGCCCATAAAAATAAAGTCTGACACTGTTTCCACTGTTTCCCCATCTATTTCCCGTGAAGTGGTGGGACCAGATGCCATGATCTTCGTTTTCTGAATGTTGAGCTTTAAGCCAACTTTTTCACTGTCCACTTTCACTTTCATCAAGAGCATCTATCCATTTGCATCTAGTTATCTAGTATCTATTTGTCTATAATCATCACCCTTGTGTCTGTTTAGGAGAAAACATAAAGAAGGAAAGATGAAAGACAGAAGAGCTATGATAATTTTATAGTTTTTCTATACATATGCCAATGTTTCAGCAATTGTGGAATGGTGAAGTGCAGTAGATGTGACTAAGATATAATGCAGATATGATCTATAGCAATATTTCTCAAAATATTGGTGGCGAAGGACCTTTTTGTAAAGGTCACTATCAGTTACAGACCAACATTCTGTACAATAAAAGTAAACCTCCTGAGGAATAAGCTGACAAAGAAACAGACACAAAGATGTAATCCCAATTTGATTACTAGATTCAACTGATGTAAGTTCTTGTGTTAAATTGCTAATTCCTAAATATTGACTCTATTTCTGTACTTATCTCATCCCTGATGGCCAGCAAATGACATGTGGACCATGCTTTCAGTTACCCTGATCTAGAGGTTGTGAAGAATGAAATAGAAAGGGATGCATTATTTTTGGTTTTTACTTTTGTATTAATGTGAATATAATTTTGTACTGGTGTTTTTATAGTGTTAGTATTGGCTTTGATAGCTTGAACAACTGAATGGATGTGTTTACGCATATATTTGTCGTGAAAAAGCTTAACAAGAATCATTTTGACAGGCTACATGCTGAGTTTTGTGTATAACATGTTAACTTTGAAATGTCATTGAGCATTCATGATTGATATTTCATGTAGACACTTACCCCTCCAATCTTCCAGTATACTTAAAGATAAAATTACATGAGATTTTATTACTTCCATTAATAGCCTTTTAGTAGTATAATTTCTAAATTATTGTATGGCTGGAAAGATTATTGTGTTTTCTTTCTGCTTGAATGTTATCTTGTATTGAAATTACATTAATATTTTCAAGCTTTTGCTTCATTTTCTTACAGAATCCATTATGGCCATATCATACCAAATTTATATTTGTTCCTTTTTTAAACCATACTTTTGATTATTATGTCTGTATTTGATTATTTTATAATTCATATTTTCTCTTTTCCATAAATTATATGAAGATGTGTATAGTTATCCCTTTTTATAAATACATCCTGCTCAGCAATTAAAGAACACTTACAATTTATAAATTCTTATCTGTATACAGTTCTGTATATAAAAAAAGAAAATATTCTTTTTTCATTTCTTGGTTAATTTCGCCACCAAGCTCTTTATCAATACTGGAAATGCTATTCCATATATTTTAATTTTTGTCAATCCTTTTTCCTTTGTGATAGAATTGAACTTCTTTGTTTGGTCTTCTGGTTCTCTAACTCTTCTGTAATGTTTACTAAGCAATTTCATCCATATATATATATATATATATATAAAATTGATTGAATGCTTACTTTGAAAAAAATCTATTTGTATGAGTTTTTGTATGGAACTATTATGAATTTTCTGTAAAAATAATAGCTGTTGTTCTGCTGGTAGGATATTAATTCTTCTCATTGATTTGTTGCCCCACTGTTTTTAGTATTTTTTAGTTTTCTGGTCATATTTTATTTGAGAAAACCTATTTGCCTACCCAATTATTTTTACTTATTTTGGTCTGTTTCTTTTTGCTTTATTAAAGATAAGCTACCTCCATAAATAATAGCCAGTCATCTTGCTCCTCCTACTCCATGGTCAACACTTATTTAATTTGCAGATAAATATTACTGTTAAACTCAAGGGTGTTGGGTAAGTATAAGAATATACTAATCTAAGTGTTGATTGAATCCCAAAGCAATTATCCTTGGAAATGTCACAGAACTCCTCCAACTACTTGTATCAGCAATACCAGAGTTAAACACTATATACTTTCTTTACAATTCACACTCCCTCTTATATGAAATGCTCACCTTTAGCCTTCATGTTGGGCTTCCCTGGTGGCTCAGACGTTAAACCGTCTGCCTGAATGCAGGACACTCGGGTTCGATCCCTGGGTTGGGAAGATCCCTTGGAGAAGGAAATGGCAACCTACTCCAGTACTCTTGCCTGGAGAATCCCATGGGGTCTCAAAGAATCGGACATGACCGAATGACTTCACTTACTTAGCCTTTATGTTGCTTTCTCTCTATTCATTTGTACACTTGTACAACTAATAAATTCTTGTACACTAATAAATTCTTTAAGAAAGACTCATGAGAGCACTATTTCTTGAGTTCTTTCATACTGATAACTTTTCTGTAGCCTTTACATTAAAAAATCTGTTGGCAGACATAATATTCCTAGTTCATCTTTTCTTTCCTTGGAAAACTTTGATATTTTAATCTACCTTCTTCTGGCCTAAAGAAATGAGCTTGAAAAGTATTAAAAATTTGCTTGTAATTATCCTCCAATTAAAATAAATAAATTAATTTTAAAAATCCCTTACTTTGATCTTTAACTGTATTTTTACATGTTTGCCTCAAAATTTTTTTTATTTAACTTCTATTGATTTTTTGAGAGTATGCTTCAGTGTTAGTAATTCTGGATTTATTTTCTCAAGAACATGATATGTGCATCTAAAATGCCATTTTAATTATTTTTGCTACTCATAACATTTTCTTGAATTATAATTTTTAGTACTTTTCTCTTTATTCTTTGGTTTTCTTCCTTAAAGATTCTTTTTGTGCATCTGGTGGATCTTTGTTTGCCATCTAATTCTTCACTTTCCTTTGAATTTTTTAAAGTTTCTTTCTTCCTTTATTTTCTAAATTTGTTATTAAAGTATAATGAACACATAGGATAGACACATACATGGGAAGCTAAATTGTCATAAACTGCACTTACTCGTGCAGCAGCACATGGGTGAAGAAACAGAAAATTAGCAACACGTTAGAAACTTTTCCTGTCCGCTGCCAGTCTCTACTGCCTACCTGGTTAACCATAATTATAACTGTTAACAGAATATGTCAATATGTCTCCTTGTTTGTTCTACATTGGATTTCCATGTGAACATTGAGGGAATTTCCCTTTTAAGAGTTTTAAAATATAAAGTTCCAAATTATTACATCTTTTGACATGTTTACATCTTCATTCTATTTTTACTGTTTTACTGTTTACATTTTCTTTTTTGATATGCCTGTGTTTTTAGTTGAATGTTACTTTTATTGAAGTAAACTGTAAAAATGACTGTTTTTAAAGTGATCACAAGATAAAGTATATGATAAAGTGTGTATCACTTAAATTACTCAAGTCCTTTCAAAATGCACTGACCGCAAAGATTTTTTTCTAACATGGGCTAAAATTGATATTTATTCCTCCTGATGATTTGTTTATTTTTTTTTTCCCAAAATACAACTTATTTTATGTTTGAGTTTGAAATGTTTACAGAATTATGTCAAACTAATTTGATTTAAATTGGATCTCTTATAGCCATGAAACTTATTGGAAGATGCAATTAATGAAGCTCTACTCTTACCATATTAATCTATTAGGTAAAATACAAATTTATAAGGTCAAATAGGAAACTTCTATAATATACTCTTAGCATTAAACGCAATTACTCTAAAATTTCTGGCAAAAAATAAAAATTGTTTTTCTTCTTTCCAACAGTATTTAGTATATGCTTTTCTCTGACCTTATGAGTTATTGTATGTGAAAATATTTTGTAAGCTGTATGTATGTATATAAATATTAAATGTTATTATAGTCTCATTTTAAGTATAGTGGATAAGTTGATTTAATGTATATAAGCTAAATCAATGTATCTGGTGTGCATCTCTATATAACAATTTTCCTTAATTGGAAAAATTAAGATTTCCAACTATAATTTCCCTATATGTAAAACATTCAATACCAAATTAGCATCTGTTTAAACAGTTGTCTAATCAAAATTCTATTGCCTCTCTGCGGCAGAAACTGAGAAATGAAAGCCTAGACAGTAAGTTGACAATGCATATTCATTTAACAAATATTTTTGAAGAGTTTCCCCATGGCAGAGATTATATTTGAAATTCATACATAAATAAGACATGATAACTTGCATTTTACTGATGGAAGGATAATTGTGGACATGGAAGGAACAGTTATTACTATACTACTATGAACTTTGCTTAGGCTAGGATTTTCATCTACAGTATATCACTTGATTCTTACAGTCACTTATGATGAAAAGTCTATTTTATGTATTTTATAGATGAAAAAATTAATTCTCAGATGATTTTTATGGCTAACCAAATGTTAAACATAGAGGAAGCCCAGGGGTTGAAATTAAAGTCTCTGCTTTTCTCACTTTAATGCCCCAGATTTCTCCATTATATACCTTATGACTTCTTAAATAAATTTAAAAGTACTTATGTGACAGTGCTGTATAAGTATATAATGAATATCTAATTGAGAATCAGTTTTCTAAGTTCAAAGGTTGCCATATAAATATCCATGCACTGGGACTCAGAAAATGTTAGTATCTTTACAAATTAATATTGCTATTATATCCTAATAAATCCTTAGTTAAATGGCTATGTTACAGCATATTATTCAATAGTCAAAACAATAATTTTGTTTTTAGGTACATGTTCCATTCCGTACTAAAATGTGCTAGTACATTTTTCAAAGAACAGTGCTTTTTTATTTCTACTTATATATGTAAAATTTATAGCCAAATCAGATTCCAACTATTTCTAATGGCAATGTTAGGAGTTGAATAATGAGAACCACTTGATAGGTTAAAGTGAATTTATTTCAGATTCCATTTATTTGCAATGGTCAGTAAATCTTTCAATTTACCTCGAGGGTTCAGGAAACTCATTCAAAGTTTGTCTAAAGGAAAATTATACCTCTAGTGGGAAACGTTACTTTAGATGAGACCTTGCGGCAATCACAACCTGCTGTAGTTAAAGAGATTGATTCTTCTGGTGAGATATCATTCCTAAAGTATCTCTGGCACATGTTTATTTTTTATCTATTTTAAAAGGTTTTTTGGTAATGCCACATAATATCTGGCATCTTAGTTCCCTGACCAGGGATTGAAACCATGCCTCCTGCACTGGAAGTGAAGTGTAGAGTCTTAGCCACTGAACTAAGAAGGAAGCTCCTCTCTAGTGTATGTTTATGTTCCATGTTGTGTCATAAGTGTATTTATTTATCCATTCACAATACTTTCTAAGTTATGACAAATATAGGGTCATCTGAAGTCCAATATTAAGTCTAAAAAATTAAACATAGAAAATATCTGATACATTAAAATTTCTTCTGAGTTTAAAATGATGGTAGAATAGAACGTCTGAACATCTGGATACTTCTTGGTCCCTTATCAGACTGAAAACTATGAAGTATGAATAAGTCTAGAGATTTCTTATT
>NW_011495034.1:10705064-10718658 GCF_000754665.1 Bison bison bison | reverse complement strand
CTCAAAGGATGACATTTAAGTATAGAGATTTCTTATTAATTTTACCTCTGGGTAGGAAGAACATTTTATTTCTTAGATAGCTTCAATTGTTAGAAAGAAAATGAGGATATAAAAGGAAAGAAAAATATAAAAGTATATTTCTCAAAGGTAGTTTATGAATACTATTAAGAAACCTGTTAATATATCCCTGCTGCTGCTGCTGCTGCTAAGTCTCTTCAGTCGAGTCTGACTCTGTGCGACCCCACAGACAGCAGCCCACCAGGCTCCCCCGTCCCTGGGACTCTCCAGGCAAAAATACTGGAGTGGGTTGCCATTTCCTCCTCCAATGCATGAAAGTGAAAAGTGAAAGTGAAGTTGTTCAGTCATGCCCGATTCTTAGTGACCCCATGGACTGCAGCTTACCATGCTTCTCTGTCCATGGGATCCTCCAGGCAAGAGTACTGGAGTGGGTTGCCATTGCCTTCTCCTAATATATCCCTATGGTTATTTAAATTATTTTTATTGTACTGATTCTTAAATATGTACAGATATAAACAATAAATTCCTATAGACATAAATGACAAATCAAAAGCGAATTGTAAGTTAATACAAGCAAGACTAAAAAATCAATAACATTTTAAACAGAAGGACTGATTTGTTGTATGAGCTGACATTTTGTTGAAAAACTAAATTGTTTTTCACAGTGCGACTTGTGTATTGACAATATTGCACAGGTGATTTGGAGTTTGGAATATCTATGTTGCCATGTAAAATCTGATAAATAATTTAGTCCACCATTTTCCTCTAGTTAAACTATTGGAAAACATTTATTCATACATGATATCCTGATATCATTTGGCTCTCACATAACAGTGATGGATATATGCATATTATTCTCTGTTGCTCTTATTAGCCTACTTCAATTAAAGTGGTAAAGGCACCAAGACAAATATACATGAGAACATAATGTTAAGCATTGAAATTGCATACTAAGTAATGGTTATCATCCAAACCATTCTAAAATTAAACTTAGATATTATAGTAGTATATTATTATCATAATGGAAATCAAGAGTCACTGACATGCTAATGGGCATGGAAGGCTTGAGATGGCATATTGATCAACTCATCAACCCGAAGGGACTTTTGTATTACAAATGAACTCCAGAGACATCTTCCTCTTTAATCATCTTAGTGATATATCTCTTATCCTCAGTAATTAATTCTGTAAGTCTTTCTGGATTAATTGAAATGCTAATTGCAGAATGTTTCTATAATCTTAAAGCAGCAAACTTTTCAGGCATATCAATGCTTCTATACTACTGCTGAATTTTCTATCCTTATTTTAAAAGAAATTCCAGGTTATCAGTGCAATGGGGAAATTTCATTATACTTCCTAGGTAGCTTATTTTAATTTCTACTAGATGTATTCTTTATCTTAGTTTCTTATAGGTTATAAATATTAAAAATATCTTCTCTCAGTTTGTGGTTTTTAAAAAATTTCCTTATGGTATCTTTTGAAAAAGAGAATTCAGAAATTGTCAGTGTAGTCAATTTCATCAGTCTCATTTAATATATACATCCCTACTCCATGCGAAAAATACATTTTTACATTTTTAATCAGATAAAGTTTTGATTTTCACATTTAAGTTCACCATCAATTTGTAGTTAATTTTTATGTAAGGTATGTTTGGGGCTTAAATGTGCCCCCACAAATTCATAAGTTGAAGCCATAACCTCCAGAACCTCAGAATGTGACTGGATTTGGGGATTTGCTAAGTCACTTCAGTCGTGTTTGACTCTGTGCGACCCCATAGATGGCAGCCCACCAGGCTCCCCCGTCCCTGGGATTCTCCAGGCAATAACACTGGAGTGGGTTGCTATTTCCTTCTCCAGTGCATAAAAGTGAAAAGTAAAAGTGAAGTCGCTCAGTCGTGTCCGACTCTTAGCGACCCCATGGATTGCAGCCTAACAGGCTCCTCCATCCATGGGATTTTCCAAGCAAGAGTAGGGTGCCATTGCCTTCTCCAGGATTTGGGGATTAGGTCCTTAAAAATGTAATTGAATTAAAATTATTTTGTTAGGATGGGCCTTAACCCAATATGACTAGTGTTCTTATAGGAAGAAAAAAATTGAACAAAGAAATACCAGAAACTCTGTTTCTTACCTAGCAGCAGAGGAAAAACCTGAAAACACAGAAGGTGGCCATCTGCAAATTAAGGAGAGAAGCTTTAGGTGAAGCCAAGCTGGCCCATACCTTGAGTTTCGATTATGTTGTCAATCACCCAGTCATGTCTTTGCAACCCCATGGACTGTAGCCCACCAGGCCCCTCTGTCCATGAAATTCTCCAGGCAAGAATACTGGAGTAGGTAGCCACTCCCTTCTCCAGGGGATCTTCCCATCTCAGGGATCGAACCCAGGTCTCCTGCATTGTAGGCAGATTCTTTACCATCTAAGCCACCAGGGAAGCCAATTCCTGTTTTTTAAGCCCCCTTGTCACAGGCAATTTGCCAAAACTGAAAACAGTAAATTTGTTTTTTTTTAAACCACCTTGTCTCTGGCGATTGTTGAGGCAGCCTTAGCAAACTAATACACTATCACATTTTTGTTTGCCACAAGTATAACGAACATTCAAGAGTCATTTCATAATTTCTTCTTTTTCCACTGCTGTGCAGCACCACCTTTGTCCATGTAACAAGTAACCCTTTATGTACAGCTCATTTTCTAGGACCTCTAATCTCTACCGTCTATTTGTTTAGTCCCGTCCAACTCCACACTGTTATAATTACCACAACTTGAATATATAACTTGATAGAGCAAATATTCCTACTTCATCATCACCTTAATCAGTGTCACCATCAGTCTCCTTAATACAATATTTGTCTGGATTCATAGCCAGAGTTCTTAATCAGCATAGAAGGCAAGGCAAACAACACAAGTCTTCCAAGAACTATAGATAAAGGAAGTGCCAGGAATGAACAAATAAGTTTGAAAAAGGAAAAAAAAAAAAGTAATTGAAGTTCTAGAAATTGAAAATATACAATAAAAATGCATTGGATGGCTTAAATAATAAAAACATAGCTGAATAAAGTTTGTAAGCTGTTAGATATATCTAAACAATTCACTCAGTGTGCTGTTCAGAGATAGATAAAATATATGTGAAAGAGAACGTAAGAGCTATTTGAGAGAATGCAAAGATTTACTGTGTGTCGGAATAGAAACACACAGAAAAAAATGAAGCAATATTTGAAGAAAATGGCTATAGTTTTAAAAGAGCCAAGAAAATAAAAATTCACAGGTCCACAATTTGTAACATATCACACACATAATAACCAAAAATAAATCTAAATTCAAACATATCAAACTAAAACTGTAGAATACAAAGGAAAAAATATTTTATGCAGCCAGAAGAAAGAATGACCGATAATAATGGAATTCTCAGTTGCAACAATGGAAGGCAGAGATGGCAGAATAATACCTTTAAATCGTTGTGAAAAATTCCGATTGTCAACTTTTTAATTCTCAGAAATATTGCCATTCAAGAAAAATCATGAATTAAAATTCCATCAGAAAAGCCTGTGGTGAGGTAATTTTCTAGGATATATATATAAAGAAAAGTAATCCCAGAATAAAGGTCTGTGTTGCCAGAAAGAATAAGAGAAAATCAAATGATAGAAGTGTATGTGAGTAGCTCACTTCTTGACCATTCCTTGGAATCTTGCAGGCCACAATTGGCAAGCTTTACTCCAGACAGGATTGTTTCTGCTTTGGCCTGTCACCAGGGGGCGCAACTGACCAGAAACAGTCTTGCCCCTCAAGATTTCTGCATCATGGGAGCAGCCAGGTTCTCTCTGGGCCCTGAATCTAATTGGTACCCACCCAAAGGTGCCATAATCCTCTCATTTGCCTGTTGCTCCTGGCTTTAAGCTCTGATTTCACACCAGGCATGCATGTGTGTGTGTATGTGTTTGCTTTGTTTTCCATTTGAGTGTATGTGTTTGTTTTGGGGGTTGTGTTTGTATCTGGGAGTGATGTGAGGGTAAGGTCACCTAAGGGTCTTCCTCTGCTTTTCACGAGGTCTTGAACAGTATGTTTTTCCCATATCTCTACTGGGAGGGCACACAGAGCACCCAGCTGACTGAGATGCTGGTCACAGCTGTTTAACAATTTCTTCTTACATGTGGATGACAAATGTAACTTTTATAGTTATGAAGAAATATCAGTATTTCTGAAGCAAAGCTGGGTTAAATGGTCTGTTTCATAGAAGGAGGCATATTCCATTTCCTTTATTTCTAACTATTATAAACAACTTTGCAAACATAAGCAACCTTGGAAATGGAATGGAGGAACATGGCTAATAAAATGACTAAGAAATAAAGTTGGGGTTTCTTGTCCTAAGAGTTCTCTAGTACTGCTCATTATTCCTTGAATTATTTTTCTGATTTCTTGAACTCCATGGTACCATTTATTACTAGGGTAAAGCAATATTTATTTATTTATTTTTTGGTCCAGTGTTTTGTTTTTTTTTCCCCCCCTCCATCTATTCCATGTAATTTGATTTATTGTTTCACATTGTTAGTTATCAGATTAGAAATCTCTGTTGAGTATCACATGTGTCTGTGTCCTTACATGCCTTTACATGTCTATCTGGCAGTTGTAACTTAGCTTTATAAAGGTTGTAAGCTTTATTTGAAGAGATACACTGTATCTTGAAAGTCTGATTCACAGCAACACTTGTGGTTAACGAGCGATACTTAAAATTATTTTCCTCTATTTTTAAAATAATAGTAACTAACCAAACTGTTGTACTACTCCCACATAGGGCTACAGTTGGCCTTCCTGAACTGTGTCGCTGGGGTGTGTTAATTTTTCTGTGTTTTTCCTCCAAAAAGGGAATCATTTGGAATCATATATGAGTGCTCAGAACCTAAGATATTCCAGGAAATTATTACTTGTTCTGTTATTTTTTAATTTAGAAAGCTTTAAAAATATATTCCAGGCCAACCAATAACAGTTTCAATATTTGTACTTCAGAAGGTGGAATGATTTGAGGTATATTTAATGGAGGTTGTATTTTCCAGTTTAAAGATATTTTCCTAATATAAGTCTGCATTTCTGAATGAGAACTGGTGAAATGCGATGAGTATAAATCATTGCTTTTAATTTTACTCCAAAGTGATTATCATGTTATAGTAATGGCTTCATCTGCAGCAGGTCAAAATTTTGTTCATATGAACTTTGCTAGGGTATGTGTAAGTGCCCTGGAATACTTTTTGCTATTATACTTACCATGAAAATGATAGCATGAGACTCCCAGCCAAAGCTTTTTTTTTTTTTTTTAGGAGCATTGATTAAGAAGCTTTGGTTAGAATTTGGCTTTATTTTTTAAAAGAATATTGTGAGCCATATGAATCACTCTTGTGTTATAAACAATGAAGTGTATTTAATACAGATCTGGCATGTACCCTGAGGAGACCAAAATTGAAAAAGACAAATGTATCCCATTGTTCATTGCAGCAGTATTTACAACAGCTAGAACATGGAAGCAACCTAGATGTCCATCAACAGATGAATGGATAAAGAAGTTATGGTTCATATACACAATGGAATATTGATCAGCCATAAAAAGGAATGCCTTTGAGTCAGTTCTAATGAGGTGGAGGAAACTAGAACCTAATACAGAGTGAAGTAAGTCAGAAAGAAAGTTAAATATTGTATTCTAACACATATATATGGAATCTGGAAAAATGGTACTGAAGAATTTACTTACAGGGCAGCAATGGAGAAACAGACATAGAGAATAGATTTATATACATGGGGAGAGGGGAGGAGAGGGTGAGATGTATGGCAAGAGTAATATGGAAACTTACATCACCATATGCAAGATAGTCAGCCAATGGGAATTTGCTGTGTGGCTCAGGAAACTCAAACAGGGGTCTGTATCAACCTAGAGGGGTGGGATGGGGAGGGAGGGAGGTGGGAGGGAATTTAAAGGGAGGGGATATATATAAATACCTATGGCTGATTCATGTTGAGGTTTGCCAGAAAACAACAAAATTCTGTAAAGCAATTATCCTTCAATAAAAAATTAATTATATAAAAAAATACAGATCTGGCCTTAGTATATTGTTTTTTTTTAGTTTGTTTCTTTGTTTTTACTACTGATGATTACTATGTAGCATGGTTTGTTTTTGTTTAATGTTTTTTTTTAATAAATTTTATTTTTTAGAGAAGTTTTAATTTTCAAAGCAAAATTGAGCAGAAAGTAAAGAATTTCCATGTATTTCTTGTTCTCACACATGTAAAACCTCCCCCACTATGAACATACTGTACATGGTGATGCATTTGTTACAAATGATGAGTTTTGACACATCATTATCACTCAAAGTCCATAGTTTACATTAGGGCTCAGTCTTAGTGTACATTCTATGAGTTTTGACATGTTTATTGACATGTATCCACCACTGTAGCATCAAACAGAATAGTCTCACTACCTTAAAAACCCTCTGTGTTCTGCCTATTCATCCTTCTTACATTTTTGGCAACAACTCATCCTTTAGCTGTCTCTCTAGTTTTTTTCCCTTTCTAGGAAGTAATATATCTAGAATCAGGGTGAAATCTTTTCATATTGGCTTCTTGTACTTAGTAATATGAATTTGGAATCCTTCCATGTCTTTTCATTGCTTGATAGTTCATTTCTTTGTAGCAGTTAATAATACTGTCACCTACATGTACTTTGGTTTATCTGTTTAATCACCAAAGACATCCTGCTGGTTTCAAGTTTTGATAATTATGAATTAAGCTGCTTTAAAGATCCATGTGAAGGTTTCTGTGTGGATTTAAATTTTCAACTCCTTGAGTAAATACTAAGGAGCATGATTGCTGGATTGTATAGTAAGTGTTGAGTTTTGTAACATGTAGCCATACTGCCTCCCAAAGCGACTGTGCCTTTTCACATTCTCAGCAAAAATTGATGAGCATTCCTATTGCTCTACATCCTTACCAGCATTTGATGTTAGTGTTACAGATATTGGCCATTCTAATAGATGCATTGTGATATCAATTGTTGTTTTAACTTGTGATTCTCCAACAGAATAAGACATAGAATATTTTTCATGACAATTTGCCAAGTTTATATCATCCTTGTTATGTATCTGTTCAGTTCTATGGGCCATTTAAAATGGGAATTTTTTACTTATTGCTGAGATTTGAGTTATTTCTGAATTTTAGATAACAGTACTTTGTCAAATGTGTTTTCTGCAACTATTTTCTCCAAGTTTGTGCTCTTATACTCTTGAAACTGTCTTTTACAGAGAAGTTTTTAAACTTAATAAAGTCCAATCCAATTGTTTCTTTCACGGATCACACCTTTTATGTTTGAAAATGTTATTGCCATACTCAAGGTCATCCAGGTTCTCTCTTATGTTATATTCTAGGATTCTTACAGTTTTGTGTTTTATATATAGGTTGGTGATATGTTGAGTTAATTTTTGTGAAAAGTGTTAAATTCTGCAGCTAGATTAATTTTTTTTTTTTTTTTGCATGTGGATATTCAGCTGTTCCAGCACCATTTGTTGAAAAGAACACCTTGGTTCCATTGTGTTGTCTTTGCTCGTCTCTCAATGGTCAGTTGACTATATTTCCATGGGTCTATTTCTGGGCTATCTATTCTGTTTCATTAATCTTTTTTTCTGTTCTTTCACCAATACCACACTCTCTTTGATTACCGTAGTTTTATAGTAGATCTTGAAGTTGGGTAGTGTCAGTCTTCTGACTTTGTTCTGTTTCAATAGTATGTTTATTATTCTGGGTCTTTTGCCTCTCCATATAAAATTTAAAATCAGTTTGTCAATATCCATAAAATAACTTGCTGGGATATTGGCTGAGACTGCATTGAATCTATAGCCCTAGATGGAAAGAACTGACATCTTGACTATTGAGTTTCTATCCATGAACATAGAATATATTTCCATTTGTTTAGTTCTTCTTTGATTTTGTTCATTATAGTTTTGTAGGTTTTTTTCTCATGCAGATCTAATCTTGTCAAATTTATAACTAAGTATTTTATTGTTGTGGTGCTAATATAAATGGTGGGCTTCCCTGATGGCTCAGTGGTAACAAATCTGCCTGCAATGCAGGATTCGTGGGTTCATCCCTTGACTGGGAAATTCTCTGAGGAGGAAATAGCAACCCACTCCAGTATTCTTGCCTGGAGAATTCCATGGACAGAGGAACCTGGCAGGCTACAGTTCATGGGATTGCAAACAGACATGACTGAGCAACTAACACTAACACTTCAGTATAATATTGAAAAGGGTGATGAGAAGGGACATCCTTGCCTTGTTCTTTATTTTGGTGGAAAAGCAACTAGTTGTTTTACCATTACATATGATATTAACTGTAGTTTTTTTTTTTTTTTTTTTTTTTTTTTTTTTTTTGTGGCTATTCTTTATTAAGTTGAGGAATTTTCTTTCTACTACTAGTTTATGGAGAATTTTTATCATGTATACGCACAGAATTTTGTTAAATGCTTTCCCTGAATCTATTGATATGCTTATGTGATTTTTAAAATAATTTTATTCATTTTTGGCAGTACTGGGTCTTCACTGCTATGTGGCTTTTTCTCTGTTTATGGCAAGCAGGGCTACTCTATTTGCAGTGTGTAGAGAAAGTGGGCTTGACTAGAGTGGGGAATAGAAGCAGTTGCTGCTTCTCTTCTTGGGCATATACTCTAGACTTATGATTTGGTCAAAGTGTTTTTTGAAAGAAAATTATTGACATGATGAGTTTTAGAATCATCTGGAGAACTTGTAAAAATACTGTTTCTTGGGCCTATTTCCAGGTCAATTAAATCAAAATCTCTGTGACAATTTAGGAGTCAATATTGCAGATTAACTTTCTAGTGATGTTGAAATGCAATCAGTTGAAGAGTACAGGAGGAATCAGTGTAAAGTCAGTAGTCTGTTTAAAATTTAACTGAAATGTATGGTCAGTTTCTGTGATGCTTTTAAAGATTGTTAAAGATTTACCAATATTTATGTGCTGTTTTATCCACCAATCAGGCTTCTCTGATAGCTCAGTTGGTAAAAAATCTGCCAATGTAGCCCCTGCAGAACACCCCAAATTATTTTACCAGATGTGAGAATTTGGCTGTCTTCAAAGAAGTGATACATGATCTGAAGGATGTTCTCACTCACATAGTGTTACATATCTTTTGAGTTCCAGTGGCTTGTTACTGCAGGTGATTTAATGTGGATTAATTCATTCTGAAGGAGATCAGCCCTGGGATTTCTTTGGAGGGAATGATGCTGAAGCTGAAACTCCAGTACTTTGGCCACCTCATGCGAAGAGTTGACTCATTGGAAAAGACTCTAATGCTGGGAGGGATTGGGGGCAGGAGGAGAAGGGGATGACAGAGGATGAGATGGCTGGAAGGCATCACTGACTCGATGGACATGAGTCTGAGTGAACTCCGGGAGTTGGCGATGGACAGGGAGGCCTGGCGTGCTGCGATTCATGGGGTTGCAAAGAGTCGGACACGACTGAGCCACTGAACTGAACTGAACTGAACTGAATTCATTAGTTTGTCCAGAGGTAATGGAAGTAAAATGGAAATTCTAGTTTTGCTCATTTATTGAAAGTTTATTGCTAATGGATACAGGTAAATCTGGCAGAAGTATACCAATGCATATTTATTTTCTGTTATTGAATTACCCTAACTTAATGTGGAATTTTTTTTTTTTTTTTGTAGCAGTATCTTCTACTTTTAGTGTTGTGTACATTCCCTGTATGTCTTAAATTATTTCCCATCACAGCAAGTGATGCACAGTGTCTATTTAAGATAGTATAAAAATGAAAGGACTGTGTCTCACTAGTATAGCAGACATTTCTGGGTGCACAACTCATATCTTTATTGAAAAGATATGGAGCTGATGAAACAATCAAAACGGTGTCAGCTTCAACAAGGTACATTCAAAACCAAGATCTGAAAAAAAGTAAAAAGGCTATGATACATAGATGGGAGTTTTATCTCATTTAGAAAGGAGACATGTCTTTTTTAATGAAAGAAATGATTCTCCTAAGGGTCTATTTGAATTATTAATTTTCATTACGGCTTTTCTTTTGCTTATCTTTCACAGTCAATTAAGATTTTAAGCCTCTGTAAACCCTTCAGAGCTTGTCTCTATTGTTTAAGAACATTTTCCCAGGTATATTTTCTTTATTTTGAGAGATTCTTTTATTCTATGAACTCTGGTTTAAAGCAAAAGTAAATGGGCACATGAGAAAGGATGATTACTGGGTTAATTATGTACCTGTGTATTCTGTGAAGCTGACACTACTCAATAACCTTAAACCTAATGAACTTTTCTCCTGACTGAAACTTTCAATTACTCACTCACTGTTGCATTAGTACGTAAGTATTTCAGTTATTGCCATAGCTCATTAGAATGTAAATGAACACCATGGACTGAATTAGCACATTCTGGGCCTGATTAAGTCAGGAGTAGTTTAAATAGATTTTCTTTCAGATGTCAGTTTCTCTTCTGATATACAAACAGTATACATCAGATGAAACAATTCCATCATATTCACAAAATCTCCATGTGACTTTTTAGCTATAGCAGATGCACACATATAAGGCTATATAGTAGGGACAACCTGCCTGTTTCTCCAACTCACAAGGGATCCAGAATGAGCATGAATAATGCTGTAGGAATAAAGACCTGCTAATGCTTGATTGCAGTTTCATTGTTCCTAACACTTGGCATTAACACTGTCACGTTTGCTTCCCAAAATAAACCAGCCACACTGTAGTCCATCAAAGAGAGTTTATGTTTTAACATTGGAGTGAACTTAATGGACTGGTCAAATTCTTTCATAAGACTGTGAGCTCAGCTGTTAAGTCATGTCCTACTCTTTGCAATCCCACGGTCTGAAGCCTGCCAGACTCCTCTGTTCGTGGGATTTCCCTGGCAAGAATACTGGAGTGGGTTGTCATTTCTACCTCCAGGGGATCTTTCTGACCTAGGGATAGAATCAGCCTCTCCTACATTGGCAGGCATGTTCTTTACCTCTGAGCCACCTGGGAAGCCCTCCTTTAAGCTACCAAAAAAGCTATATTTCATTTCATATCTCCTTGCTTCTGTCATTGTCCCCTGTTGTTGAATACATTAAAAACAACATCTACTTATTGAGAAGTGTTCTTTTCAAATATACCATCTAATTTCTATGATTTTTTAATCTCTGGGGCACTTTGCCTGATGAAGGTCGTATTTTATCATCTTATCATCCTTACGTTTGCAGGGGCCTCAGGGTCTACATCTGTGTAGCACCTATAAGTTTGATAAATCCTTTCTAGAAACTCTGATGGATGGTCAGTTGGATTTTATCTCCTCAATTTTGTTTAAGCCCTTTTGTATAGGTACCCTGTTGAGTTTTCCCTCAGACCTCCACACCATAAGGTGGTAGTCCTCTGACTCCTTTTTCTCCTGATGCAATAGCATAATGCTTCTGCATATGGTATCTCATCTCTTTTCCCTGCTATTCTGAAAAGTACTACTAACTGTGAGATTGCATAATAGTTGAGTGAACCATTCAGGGACCATTGCTTTTCTGATCCTAACATATATTAAGTCCACATCCTATCACGATAGCATTGTCATAGGCTCACAGCCTTATTTTGCGCATTTATCCAATATAAGACTGGCCTAGAGATAATTAACTTTTCCTGATAAACAAACTAAAAATAGTACTATTGATGACTTTTTTTAAACAATAAGTCTAAAAGCTTTAATATATTTTACAATTATTGAATATGCAGCTGTTTCTAATACAATTATGTATACCTCTGTTTTATATATAACTTATGGAAAAACCTTAAAAATTATTAACATGTCTTCAAATTCTTGTATCTACATGAAAATCACATTGTTCTCCCTGATTCTTTTATCTTCCCCCCTGTTATGAGGTGAAGGCTGTGAGAGCATCTGTGTGTGTCCACATAAAATGCACACAGAGGCCATTCTCCTGTTCCAAAAGAGAGCTTATGGGGAAATATTTGGTAAGAGCAGAAGTGGGTAGCAGAGATAAATTTTACTTAACTACATTATTAAGAAAGATGAATGATACAGGTAAAGAAAATTGATAATAATCTAAATGTGTTGTTTTTATATGTTGTGTCAACTTATTTCATGGGTATTTTTCATTTTAGTGACAGGAAAGTGAATGGTTGCAGGTTTTTGTTGTTGTTGTTCAGTTGCTAAGCATGTCCAACACTTTGGGATGTCCTTTTGCCTTGAATCTTTCCCAGCATCAGGGTCTTTTCCGATAAGTCAGCTCTTTGCATCAGGTGGCAAAAGTATTGGAGCTTCAACTTCAGCATCAGTCCTTCCAATGAATATTCAGGGTTGATTTCCTTTAGGATCCACTGGTTTGGCCTCCTTGCAGTTCAAGGGACTCTCAAGAGTCTTCTCTAGCACCACAATTCAAAAGCATCAATTCTTCAGTGCTCAGCCTTCTTTATGGTCCAGTTCTTACATCCATCTGTACATGACTGCTGGAAAAATGATAACTTTGATTATATGGACTTTTGTTGGCAAAGTACTGTCTCTGCTTTTTAATTATGCTGTCTAGGTTGTTAAACTTTTTCTTCCAAGGAACAAGTGTCTTTTAATTCCATGTCTTTTGTCGCTTTCTGCAGTGATTTTGGAGCCCAAGAAAATAAAATCTGTCACTGCTTCTACTTTTCCCCTTCTATTTGCCATGCAGAGATGGGACGGGATGCCATGATCTTAGGTGTAGTTTTTTTTTTTTTTTGTAATTTATTTTTTAACTGGAAGAAAATTGCTTTATAATATTTCATTGGTTTCTGTTGTTAAACAATGCAACTCACTCATAAGTATACATATATCACCTCCGTCTTGAGCCTCATTCCCCTCTCCACCCTCTAGGTCACAGAGCACCAGGTTAGGCTCCCTGTGTTATATAACAACTTCTTGCCAACTATCTACTTTCCACATGGTAGTATATATATATGACGATGCTACTTTCACCACCATCCCACTTTTTGCTTCCCCTACTGTGTCCACAAGTCTGTTCTCTGTATCTGTGTCTCCATTCCTTCTTGTTTTCCTCCTTCTGACTTACTTAACTCTGTATAACAGGCTCCAGGTTCATATATCTCACTAGAACTGACTCAAATTTGTTATTTTTTATGGCTGAGTATTATTCCATGGTATATATGTACCATATATTTTTAACTATTTATCTGTCAATGAACATCTAGGTTGCTTCTGTGTCCTACCCATTGTATAGTGTTGCTATGAACATTGGGGTAAAAGTGTCATTTTCAATTATGGTTTTCTAAGGGTATAGATGGGAATACCAGACCCCCTGACCTGCCTCTTGAGAAACTTATATGCAGGTCAGGAAGCAATAGTTAGAACTGGACATGGAAAAGCACACTGGTTCCAAAGAGGAAAAGGAGTACGTCAAGGCTGTATATTGTCACCCTGCTTATTTATATGCAGAGTACATCATGAGAAACGCTGGGCTGGAAGAAGCACAAGCTGAAATCAAGATTGCCGGGAGAAATATCAATAACCTCAGATATGCA
>NW_011495034.1:10704558-10704964 GCF_000754665.1 Bison bison bison | reverse complement strand
CAGATATGCAGATGACATCACCCTTATGGCAGAAAGTGAAGAGGAACTAAAAAGCCTCTTGATGAAAGTGAAAGTGGAGAGTGAAAAAGTTGGCTTAAAGCTCAACATTCAGAAAACGAAGATCATGGCATCTGGTCCCACCACTTCATGGGATATAGATGGGGAAACAGTGGAAACAGTGTCAGACTTTATTTTTCTGGGCTCCAAAATCACTGCAGATGGTGACTGCAGCCATGAAATTAAAAGACGCTTACTCCTTGGAAGGAAAGTTATGACCAACCTAGATAGCATATTGAAAAGCAGAGACATTACTTTGCCAACAAAGGTCCGTCTAGTCAAGGCTATGGTTTTTCCTGTGGTCTTGTATGGATGTGAGAGTTGGACTGTGAAAAAAGCTGAGCACCGA
>NW_011495034.1:10698910-10704426 GCF_000754665.1 Bison bison bison | reverse complement strand
CCAACCAGTCCATTCTGAAGGAGATCAGCCCTGGGATTTCTTTGGAAGGAATGATGCTAAAGCTGAAACTCCAGTACTTTGGCCACCTCATGGGAAGAGTTGATTCATTGGAAAAGACTCTGATGCTGGGAGGGATTGGGGGCAGGAGGAGAAGGGGACGACAGAGGATGAGATGGCTGGAAGGCATCACTGACTCGATGGACATGAGTCTGAGTGAACTCCAGGAGTTGGTGATGGACAGGGAGGCCTGGCGTGCTGCGATTCATGGGGTCTCAAAGAGTTGAACACGACTGAGCGAATGAACTGAACTGAACTGAAGGGTATATGGGTAGTAGTGAGACTGCTGGGTCATATGATAGTTTTATTCTTAGTTTTTTAAGGAATCTCCATACTGTTCTCAATAGTGGCTGTGTCAATTTACATTTATACCAACATTGCAAGAGGGTTTCCTTTTCTCCACATCCTCTCCAGTATTCATTCATTTTAGATTTTTCTGATGATAGCCATTCTGACAGGCCAAAATCACTGCAGTTACTGCAGCCATGCAGTTAAAAGACACTTGCTATTTGGAAGGAAGTGCAATTCAGTTCAATTGCTCAGTCATGTCTGACTCTTTGCGACCCCATGGACTGCAGCATTCCAGGCCTCCCTGTCCATCACCTACTCCCAGAGTTGCTCAAACTCATGTCCATCGAGTCAGTGATGCCATCCAACCATCTCATATTCTGTCGTCCCCTTCTGCTCCTGCCTTCAGTCTTTCCTAACATCAGGGTTTTTTTTTTTTCCCAAGGATTCAGTTCTTCTCATCAGGTGGCCAAAGTATTGGAGTTTCAGCTTCAGCATCAGTCCTTCCAATGAATATTCAGGACTTATTTCCTTTAGGATGGACTGGTTTGATCTTGCAACCAAGGGACTCTCAAGAGTCTTCTACAACACTATAGTTCAAAAGCATCAATTCTTCAGTGCTCAGCTTTCTTTATAGTTCGACTCTCACATCCATACATGACTACTGGAAAAACCAACGCTTTGACTAGACAACCTTTATTGGTAAAGTAATGTCTCTGCTTTTTAATATGCTGTCTAGGTTGGTCATAACTTTTCTTCCAAGGAGCAAGCATCTTTTAATTTTATGGCTGTAGTCACCATCTGCAGTGATTTTAGAGCCACAAAAAATAAAGTTTCATACTGTTTCCATTGTTTCCCCATCTATTTGCCATGAAGTGATGGGACTGGATACCACTATCTTAGTTTTTAAATGTAGAGTTTTAAGCCAACTTTTTCACTCTCCTCTTTCACTTTCATCAAGAAGCTCTTTAGTTCCTTTTTACTTTCTGCCATAAGGGTGGTGTCATCTGTGTATCTGAGGTTATTGATATTTCTCCCAGCAATCTTGATTCCAGCTTGTGCTTCATCTAGCCCAATATTTCTCATGATGTACTCTGCATAGAAGTTAAATATGCAGGATGACAACATATAGCCTTGACATACTCTTTTCCTGATTTGGAATTAGTGTGTTTTTCCATGTCCAGTTCTAACTGTTGCTTCTTGACCTGCATACAGATTTCTCAGGAGGCAGGTAAGGTGGTCTGTTGTTCCCTTCTCTTGAAGAATTTTCCACAGTTTGTTGTGATCCACACAGTCAAAGGCTTTGGCGTAGTCAATAAAGCAGAAACATATGTTTTTCTGGAACTCTTTTGCTTTTTTGATGATCCAACAGATGTTGACAATCTGATCTCTGGTTCCTCTGCCTTTTGTAAATCCAGCTTGAACATCTGTAAGTCCACTTGGAAGGAAAGCTGTGACAAATCTAGACAGCATATTAAAAAAGAAGAGACATCACTTTACTGACAAAGGTCCGTAGAATCAAACTATTGTTTTTTTAGTAGTCATGTACAGATGTGAGAGCTGGACCTAAAGAAGGCTAAGCACCAAAGAATTGATGCATTCCTTGGAAAACTAGAGCTTCTAATTTGAAATCTAAGGTTTGTAAATCAGAATAAGTCAGAGAAAAATAACTTGGTTTACAGATTATACCATTCAAAATATATTTTTCCTACTCATCCCAATTGGAGAGTTCATTTATAAAGTGATTTGAAGATCATTCATTTGCAGAAAATTTCCTTTATATTCAGCATTTTAGACTGTAACTTTAAAGGACATGAAAAAGAAGAATCAAAGTGATAAAGCTAAGATCTGGCCCAAGATATAAAATGTGAGGGCTTTTCTCATAATGTTATAATCTGTCTCAATATTTATATTTTTTTCAGGAATTCCATGACAGTCCAGTGGTTAAGACTTTGCCTTCCAACGTGTGGTATGCAGGCTCCATCCCTGGTCAGGGAGCTAGGAGACAGCACACCTGTGGCAAAGAGGCCAAAACATAGAACAAGACTTTAAAGATCAGATCAGATCAGTCGCTCAGTCGTGTCCGACTCTTTGCGACCCCATGAATCGCAGCACGCCAGGCCTCCCTGTCCATCACCAACTCCTGGAGTTCACTCAGACTCATGTCCATCGAGTCAGTGATGCCATCCAGCCATCTCATCCTCTGTCATCCCCTTCTCCTCCTGCCGCCAATCCCTCCCAGCATCAAAGTCTTTTCCAATGAGTCAACTCTTCGCATGAGGTGGCCAAAGTACTGGAGTTTCAGCTTTAGCATCAGTCCTTCCAAAGAAATCCCAGGGCTGATCTCCTTCAGAATGGACTGGTTGGATCTCCTTGCAGTCCAAGGGACCCTCAAGAGTGTTCTCCAACACCACAGTTCAAAAGCATCAATTCTTCGGTGCTCAGCTTTCTCCACAGTCCAACTCTCGCATCCATACATGACCACAGGAAAAACCATAGCCTTGACTAGATGAACCTTTGTTGGCAAAGTAATGTCTCTGCTTTTCAATATGCTATCTAGGTTGCTCATAACTTTCCTTCCAAGGAGTAAGCGTCTTCTAATTTCATGGCTGCAGTCACCATCTGCAGTGATTTTGGAGCCCAGAAAAATAAAGTCTGACACTGTTTCCACTGTTTCCCCATCTATTTCCCATGAAGTGATGGGACCGGATGCCATGATCTTCGTTTTCTGAATGTTGAGCTTTAAGCCAACTTTTTCACTCTCCACTTTCACCTTCATCAGGAGGCTTTTTAGTTCCTCTTGCACTTTTTAAAATTTACATCTTTTCCAAAAAGGGTTTTACCCATATTTCTTGATAAGTTATTCATTGGTAAAATATCAAAAGAAAAGGAGAAAAAAGTATAAACACAGTTTGTAATTTAAATAGAACCCAGGATGAACATTTTCTTTATTCTTAATCTCTATTTCTATATTTTATATGCAGTTAAAATCATATAATGAGTACTTCCCTAAACATACATTTTCACTAAATATCATATCGGAAACACATTCATGTCCATGAAAATGCACACAAAATGACTTTTATTACAATAAGGCATTGTTGTTATTTAGTTGCTAAGCTGCATCCAACTCTTTGCAACCCCATGGACTGTAGCCCACCAGGCTCCTCTATCCATGGAATTTCCCAGGCAAGAATATTGGAGTGGGTTGCTATTTCCTTCTCTAGGGGATTTTCCTGACCCAGGGATGGAACCTGTGTCTCCTGCATTGGCAGGCAGGGAAGCCCATAATAAACATTATGTTTGCCTGAAACAGTATCAATATGTTTTTTTTTTTAAAGAAATATTAAAATAGCAATATTTATATTGCACTTTGTGCCAGATATGAGTGAGTAATTTGTATTATCTAATTACTTTTTTTAAACCCTAAGCTTTTAGCTACTGTGTTGCAATGTTTCTAGATAGTGTAAATAAGTGACTATATTAGAAGTTAAAAGCACTCACTTCCCAGAAAGTAATCCTCATAATCATTCAAGTATACATATTTCAATGAACAGATTTAATTAATACCCATTTGTTGATGTATAAGATTCTTCTATTTTTATAATGAATGCTGTGATGAACAAACTTGTGGCTTAAGGTTTTAACGTATCCCTAACTATGTCTTTATGTCTGGGGCTCTCAGCTTGGGACGAGTATTTGTGGGAACACGGTGATGTGCCAAGATGATCTCAAAGACACAGAATACTTATGTTGTGTTTTTATGAAGTTTAAGTCAATAATTAAGGGAAATGTTTCACTTAAAAATAAATGAATTCCACTCCAAAAGAATTTATTGGGTACCTGTTTTTCCCAAGAATTGTCCTAGAAGCCGTAAGCCGTATGTATCAGCACACCATGTGTAACCCTCATAATTTCTTGACTGCGTGTGACTCCTGGGTTTCTTTCTTATGGTTTTTTTTTTTTTTTTCTGTGAAATACCATCTCTTCAATGTAATTCTAGTCTTTGCACTGCTTTAACTTTATTTTCAAATGCACACAAGGAAAACAAATAAGTCTAATATCTCCAGTTCTGTATTATGTGGTGAAAGTCTAATGCAGAAACGTCAGTATACTATTAAACCTAGAACTCTGCTCAGTGATATGTGGCAGCTTGGATGGGAGGAGAGTTTGGGGGAGAATGGATCCATGTATATACATGGCTGAGTCCCTTGGCTGTTCACCTGAAGCTATCACAATAATGTTAATTGGCTATTCCCCAATACAAAATAAAATAAAAAAAAATAAAAATTCTGTCTAGAAGGAAATATACCTGTGTTAAACAGAGAGTACAGTCAGAGAAAAGATGGCAGATTACTCTTTGTATAATATGCTTAGTGAGAACTACTAGTCTGCTGGATTTAGCAAACTGCAATGTAAGTTAGATTCATCAGTAAATCTGAAAATGTCCAGCTAGCTTTATAAATTGTTGAACTTGTCACTATGCAAACAGTACTTAAAAACAGTTTTTTTTAATTACAGAAAATTAAACAATGACACTCATGAATGCATTCAAATCGTATCACAATTATACTCAATCAAATGTTATTTACAAACACCATTTATACTTTGTTCCATGTCTCAACTCTGTGAGTTCCCAGATTTGATAAAATTACTAAATTTTGATTTATTTTGATGATATTCTTCATTTACTTTTCAGATTCTTTAATTAAAGTATACTATGCATATAAAAAATGCAAACACATAAGTGTAGAGGTCAATGAATTTTCAAAAGCTGAAGGCAAGCATGTAATAGACACCTAAATTAAGAAACAGAACACTTGGTAAACTGCACTCAAGTGAAAGTGCTCGCTCTCCTGCAGTGCCTCTTCCTGACATGATTCTATCAAACAAACCACCTTTGGGGGCCAGAGGGGGAAGGGACCATCCATGCTCTAATGTTGCCACCATTCTGGTATTTTAGAGTGTAGGATCCAAGTTATTTTCCAGTTCTCTGACGCTTATAAAAATATGGCTAACAAACACATGAAAAGATGCTCAACATCACTCATTATCAGAGAAATGCAAATCAAAACCACTATGAGGTACCATTTCACGCCAGTCAGAATGGCTGCGATCCAAAAGTCTACAAGCAATAAATGCTGGAGAGGGTGTGGAGAAAAGGGAATTCT
>NW_011495034.1:10692922-10698810 GCF_000754665.1 Bison bison bison | reverse complement strand
AACTAGTACAGCCACTATGGAGAACAGTGTGGAGATTCCTTCAAAAACTGGAAATAGAACTGCCTTATGATCCAGCAATCCCACTGCTGGGCATACACACTGAGGAAACCAGAATTGAAAGAGACACGTGTACCCCAATGTTCATCGCAGCACTGTTTATAATAGCCAGGACATGGAAGCAACCTAGATGTCCATCAGCAGATGAATGGATAAGCAAGCTGTGGTACATATACACAATGGAGTATTACTCAGCCATTAAAAAGAATACATTTGAATCAGTTCTAATGAGGTGAATGAAACTGGAGCCTATTATACAGAGTGAAGTAAGCCAGAAAGAAAAACACCAATACAGTATGCTAACGCATATATATGGAATTTAGAAAGATGGTAACAATAACCCTGTGTACGAGACAGCAAAAGAGACACTGATGTATAGATCAGTCTTATGGACTCTGTGGGAGAGGGAAAGGGTGGGGAGATTTGGGAGAATGGCATTGAAACATGTATAATATCATGTATGAAACGAGTCGCCAGTCCAGGTTTGATGCACGATACTGGATGCTTGGGGCTGGTGTACTGGGACGACTCAGAGGGGGGGTATGGGGAGAGAGGAGGGAGGAGGGTTCAGAATGGGGAACACAAGTATACCTGTGGCGGATTCATTTCGATATTTGGCGAAACTAATACAATATTATAAATTTTAAAAATAAAATTAAATTAAAAAAAAAGTAACAACAACAACAAAATATATATATATATTTACTCTAGTTTTTCTAGTTGTTGGCAGTGGGATTCTTGGCCTGCCCTAAACTAGTATATTCTCTGTGATATAATAAACCCTCATTATTAATTTTCTTTAAAAATAACATTCTAAATACAACTTACTGTTTTGTAATACAGAGTAAGCAAAATCAATCTAAAACATGTCAGGTAGTCAAATATGTGCTTTATTACTGATTATAAGTAAGACTAAACATTGTATATCTTTGAAAAGAAACATGTAAGTGTAGCATGAGGCCATAAGCAAAATATAGATATTTAAAATACAATGAGGAACATTTTGAAGAAAACTAGTTTTTAATTGATAAATAGTTTGACTTGAACATAAGTCACAATAAAAAAGGAAGTAAAACATGCCAAATACTTCAGTCTTTTATTCCCCTAGAATTATTATGGATAAGAAAGCATCCATGATAGATAAACATATTAGGAAATCTACAAAGTAGTTGTGTCCAAAATCATTCTCAATCAAGAAGTTAAAATTGAGCTGAAAATGAAATATATGCTCTTAAAAACATATTTTAATGGCCTCAAAATTCATACTTGACCATCTGGTTGAAAGAATGACATTAACTTCATTTTTAACCATGTTGCTGGGTCAAGAAGAAGATGTTCATTTTTGTAAATTAATCACCTTTGATTCTTATAGTTATACTCATGAAATGTTTGTAAATACTTGGTGATAAAGTAGTTATCTAAGCACTTTACTAACAAATGTCTTTTGTAACCATGATATTGATTTAAAAATATAAATACAAAATTCCAGGCAAACATTTTACTGGCATGAATTTAGCAGTTCATGTAGGACTGAAAGGTTTTTTTCCTACAACATAAAAGAAAAAATTGAGCAGAGTAAGTTTTAATCTGAGTTTAAAAATCAGAATGGTTGTGTTGTCTCTGTGTTTGTGTATATGATTGTATATGATACTATAGATTGTTTGGTGATTAGAATTTCTTGTACTTCCCAACACACTAGCGGAACATTTGTTTTTGCTAAATACAACTTTTGTTTTTTTTAAGTAGATCACAATAATGAGTAAAACCACAAAAATGAGGCCAGAAATGCTAGATTGATTTATACTGGGAAACTACAAAGGAATGCTCTCTAAAGAGAATGAAATATATCCAGAAGAAAAGGTGAGGTGAAGGTCATTTGGATGTGAGGTAGTTTAGAAACTTGTAAAAAGTGTTTGGGGAGAGTTGTGCTTTATGTGAAAGGAATAATCAAAATATAATTGTGGTGAATTTTTCTCAGAATTTTCTCATAAATTCTCAGACTTTATGAGAATACTCATAAAAATTCTGGCTCTTTACAGAAGTGGATCTTCACTAAATGTCTTTTTATTTATCTTTTTATAAATACCAGTGTTCTGTGAAAGTAGCGGTGACAACTACCATTAAAATTCTTATCCTAAACCAGAAAAATCACACTTTTCCAAAAAACAACCAGACCTTATGCAAAGGAAAACAACTCGACTAATGAAACCATGATGGGTTTTGGAACACACTTGCAAAGTCAAAGACATCCAGTAGAGACTGGTTTGTGACCAGAATCATAATGTTTGAAAGAGGAAACTATTAGGGACTTAGTAGAAAAACAGAGCTAGGCAAGATTATGTGCTTTCTCTAACATGAGCAAAATCAGTTTTCAAAAACTCTTTTTCATAAAGTTGTAAAGTATAGATCAATTTTATTCATTTTATAAGCATTTCATTTATTAAAAAATTAGAGAACTTTCTAAATGAAGATATTAGTCAGTTACTAAACTTTTACATATTTAAGTCATGCTTCAGCCTTCCTAGCTCATAAGGGTCACTGAAATTTTGGCTGGCAGAGAAAAAGTATTAAAAAAATTTTTTTTTGAACCACTGATATACCCTCTCTGCCACTGGAAACTAGAAGAGACCAATTGAAATGAGTTTATGTACCAGAAAAAAAGTGGATTTGGGTTCTGATTCTAGAAGTCAATAACACACTACAGGGATAGATTTGTACAAGCGCAAACAAGGCTGAGGATCTGGTATTTGGTATTGTTTCTGGGCTTACAAAACCAAAATATATATATATTTTGGTTGTACTTTGCCTCACTGCTCTAGAAAACATATAAAATTGATTGTAATGTCTCTCAGAAAATTATATCGAGCTAGTAAACATACTCTAAAATAAAAAGAAGGTACAATATACAATTCAGGATGACATATAACAAATTAAAAGGACTTCTTCAAGAGCCCACCAGTAGGAACAATAGAATGAGACCTGTCAAGCCAAAAGCTCTTTTAAATAAGGCTGAGAATGCCAGTGGAGACATGTCAACACTGGAGGTCTTTGGTAACCAAGATGTTGAAATTTAAGGTTAGCATCAGGGTCTAGATATGAGGCACTGGGCCCAAGAAAAACAAGTACTAAGAATTTAGAACTTCGCATGGAGCCAGAACAGAATGGGCTTTCATGAACAGCAGAATTGCTTGTTCAAGGGAACCAGACTATAAGGATGATTTATTACTTTGTGAATGATTTCCTGAGATACAAGATTTAATGCCCAGGAAGATTTCTAAGAGATGGTACATACTTTCTACGAGGATGTTTCCTAGAAGCATGAAACAAGTAATGACCCATAGTAAGTAAGGTCAAAATATCGGAACTGTCAGGGCAGATGGAGAAAGAAGGGGTTGAAAGATTCAGGAAAGTGTGTGGGTGAGAGTAAATATATTTATGCTTGGCCAGAAGGCCTGAAGAGAATTGTGTTCCAAAGCCAGGCCCAAGTGATATATCAGTTACCAAAGCTGTAAAGGAATGCACTAATGAGAAAACACAAGAATCTCTTTTTACTTTGTAGATCAGTGAATAGTAGGAGAGACCTTTAAGGAATTAGATTCAATGAGAAGGATGATAGAACAGTGGAGCAACAGAAGCTAGGTGGCAATAAGTAACTGTTCAAAGCCAAATGGATATAATTTTAGTGGATTTGGTAAAGTTAGAGTGGCAGCCAAATTCTAGAGATTGCTGATTGAATAAAGTGTTGGTGCAAAACAGGTGATTAGATTTTTATAATCTTAAAATGTAAAAGATGGATTTTCAGAAGGCTGCAGGCAGTCACTACAATGAAACATCATGGACCTCACCCCGTTTCCAGGTCCTGACTCCTGTCTTGACAGTAGGTCAGGTGTCCAGGAGCAAGTACTGTACAACATCATTTTTTTTTTTTCCCCAAAAGGGACCTCCAGCTCATTATTTGGAAAGGAAAATATCTGAATATTTTGAATACTGTTTGACACAGGTAGGGAGTTGACACTTTTGAAACCTGGAGACTTGAAGCATAGTCATCACCTCCTTGGTAGAGCAGGAACATGTTGGTTCCAGATAATAAATAAAAAGATGATTATATTGGATTCACTGGCTGTGTGGTACCAAATATCAATTAAAATAATCAACCAATGAATGTCTTCATTTTCACGTAATCAATATCCTCATTACCTTTGTGCACTCATATGCCTTTGGAATTTGTTCAATGACTGTGATAAGTAAATTTGGCACACAAACATTTACACAGAAAAACAAATATTTTTATGTATAATTTTAGCAGAATGGGTGTACTAGGTAGGGCAAATATATTTTTTATATCCTTTTGTAAAATATTGTGAAATATTCCTATTGAAAGACAGACTAGATGAGAATATCCTATTTCCTTTTTGTCCAAAGAATTTATGTTTCACTCCTCAATTATCTAGTTTGCAAAAGTACATTCTAAAACATAAAAGAATATCAAGGGGCAATAATAACTAAAAATTTTTTCCTCAGAAGATGATCAAACAGGGGCATATGAATCTTACTTAATACGAAGACAATGTCATGATTATAGCTACATATGCACTTTTCTATGTTTTCAACATATATAAGCTAAATTAATCCTTGCCAAATTTTCAAATTTTATCTCAAACTGAATAGCATATTAAAAATCAGATAGCTGACTAGATGTAAAGATAAGATTTAAATTCACATTGTTTCTAAGAGTTCGGCTTTTTTAAATTCCACATGTAAGTAATATCGTACAGTATTTGTCTATCTCTGTCTGACTTATTTTACTTAGTATAATGCCAACACGATACACCCATATTGTTGCAAGTGGCAGAATTTCCTTCTTTCTCATGGCAGAAAATATTTTAGTGCATATATGTACTATATGTTCTTTATCCATTCATCCATTGATGGACATTTAGACTGTTTTCCATATCTTAGCTATTGTCAATAATGCTGCATTGAACATGAAAGGGCAAACCTATTTTTGATATCCTGGTTTTGTTTCCTATAGATATTTACCCAGAAGTGGGATTGCAAATCATATGGTTCAGTTCAGTTCAGTTCAGTCACTCAGTCGTGTCCGATTCTTTGCAACCCCATGAATTGCAGCATGCCAGGCCTCCCTGTCCATCACCAACTCCCGGAATTCACTCAGACTCATGTCCATAGAGTCAGTGATGCTATCCAGCCATCTCATCCTCTGTCGTCCTCTTCTCCTCCTGCCCCCAATGCCTCCCAGCATCAGAGTCTTTTCCAATGAGTCAACTCTTCGCATGAGGTGGCCAAAGTACTGGAGTTTCAGCTTCAGCATCATTCCCTCCAAAGAAATCCCAGGGCTGATCTCCTTCAGAATGGACTGGTTGTATCTCCTTGCAGTCCAAGGGACCCTCAAGAGTCTTCTCCAACACCACAGTTCAAAAGCATCAGTTCTTCAGCACTCAGCCTTCTTCACAGTCCAACTCTCACATCCATACATGACCACACGAAAAACCATAGCCTTGGCTAGATGAACCTTTGTTGGCAAAGTAACGTCTCTGCTTTTCAATATGCTATCTAGGTTGGTCATAACTTTCCTTCCGAGGAGTAAGCGTCGTCTAATTTCATGGCTGCAGTCACCATCAGCAGTGATTTTGGAGCCCAGAAAAATAAAGTCTGACACTGTTTCCACTGTTTCCCCATCTATTCCCCATGAAGGGATGGGACCAGATGCCATGATCTTCGTTTTCTGAATGTTGAGCTTTAAGCCAACTTTTTCACTCTCCTCTTTCACTTTCATCAAGAGGCTTTTTAGTTCCTCTTCACTTTCTGCC
>NW_011495034.1:10661775-10692822 GCF_000754665.1 Bison bison bison | reverse complement strand
GTTTCTCATGATGTACTCTGCATATAAGTTAAATAAGCAGGGTGACAATATACAGCCTTGACGTACTCCTTTTCCTCTTTGGAACCAGTCTGTTGTTCCATGTCCAGTTCTAACTGTTGCTTCCTGACCTGTATACAGATTTCTCAAGAGGCAGGTCAGGTGGTCTGGTATTCCCATCTCTTTCAGAATTTTCCACAGTTGATTGTGATCCACACAGTCAAAGGCTTTGGCATAGTCAATAAAGCAGTAAATAGATGTTTTTCTGGAACTCTCTTGCTTTTTCCATGATCCAGCGGATGTTGGCAATTTGATCTCTGGTTCCTCTGCCTTTTCTAAAACCAGCTTGAACATCAGGAATTTCACGGTTCACATATTGCTGAAGCCTGGCTTGGAGAATTTTGAGCATTACTTTACTAGCATGTGAGGTGAGTGCAATTGTGTGATAGTTTGAGCATTCTTTGGCATTGCCTTTCTTTGGGATTGGAATGAAAACTGACCTTTTCCAGTCGTGTGGCCACTGCTGAGTTTTCCAAATTTGCTGGCATATTGAGTGCAGCACTTTCTCAGCATCATCTTTCAGGATTTCCATATGCTGGAAAAGCATATGGTAGTTATATTTTTACTTTTTTGAGAAACCCAATACTGTTTTCCAAAGTGACTGAGCCAGCGTACATCCCATTAGTTCACAAAATTTTTCCTTTTCTCTATATCCTTGCAAACAGTTGTCTCTTGTCTTTTAAAAGACGTGAGATAAAATCTCATTTTGTTTGTGATTTGCATTTCCTTGATTAGTAACGTTGAGTAGCTTTTCATATACCTGCTGTCCATTTCTATATCTTCTTTGTGAAAATGTCTCTTTAATTCTTTTGCCTATTTTTAATCAGATTGGAAGGTTTTTGTGATTGAGTTGTATGAATTTTTAATATATTTTGGATATGAAGCCATTATTCAGTATGTGGTTTGATTTTTGTTGATTTTTACTTTCATTGCTTGTGCTTTTAGTATCATATGCAAAAAATCATTGCCAAAACCAATGTATATTTCTTCCTTATGATCATGTCTTATGTAAATGGTGTAAGATAGGTCCAATTTTATTTTTCTGCATGTTGTTACCCCATCTTCCCAATATCATCTGTTGAAAAGGCTATCCTTTCCTCATTGAGTGTTTTTGGCTACTTTGTCAAATATCAGTTGACAATATATGTGGGGGTAGAAGCAAAAGGTATATTGATGATTACTTGTGGCTGAGGGGTGGGGGAATTGGGGAGATGATGTTAAAGGGTACTAGCTTGAAATTAGAAGATGAATAAGTTCTGGAGGTCTAATATTATAGTCAGTATTACTGTATTATATGCTTTACATTGTTAAAAGTATAGATATTAAATATTCTCACCACAAAAAAGAAAAAAATAATTATGTGAAGTGGTAGACATGTTAGCTTAAAGTACAGTGATAATCATGTTATGATATATAAATGTATCAAATTAACAGGTTGTACATCTTAAACTTACACAATGTTGTATGTCAATTATATCTCAATTTTTAAAAACATACATAGTTTGCTATTCTTTACTATGTTCTGTATTGAAAAGATGTTGCACTTAAGACAGGACCAGAGTTAGAGAAATATAACAATACAACAAAATATCACAAACCACAGCATATGTATTAGAATTTTAATGGAGATCAATTGTGGAAAAAATGAATTGATATTAAAAGTTCTACTATACAGAAGAAAGTGAAAAAGCTGGTTTAAGACTCAACATTCAAATAACTAAGATCATGGCATCTGGTCCCATCACTTCACAGAAAACAGAAGGGAGAAAAGTGGAAGCAGTGACAGATTTTCTTTTCTTGGATTCCAAAATCACTGCAGATGGTGAATGCAGCCAAGAAATTAAGACACATGCTCCTTGGAAGAAAACTATGACAAACCCAGAGAGCATATTAAAAGGCAGAGACATCACTTTGCAGAGAAAGGTCTGTTTAGTCAAAGCTATGGTTTTTCCAGTGGTCAAGTATGGATGTGAGAGTTGGATCATAATGAAGGCTGAGTGAAGAACTGATGCCTTTGAATTGTGGAGTTAGAGAAGACTCTTGAAAGTACCTTGGTCTGCAAGGAGTTCAAACACTTAATTCTTAAGGAAATCAACCTAATATTCATTGGAAGGACTGATGACTGAAGCTCCAATACTTTAGCCACCTGATGCAAAGAGCCGACTCATTGGAAAAGACCCTGATTGCTGGGAAAGATTGAAGGCAAAAGGAGAAGAAAACATCAGAGGATGAGATGGTTAGATAGCATCACCAACTCAATGGACATGAATCTGAACAAATTCTGGGAGATACTGAAGGACAGGGAAGCCTGACATGCTGCAGTTTATGGGGTCTCAAAGAGTCAGACATGACTTAGCAACTGAACAACAATTAGAACAATTAGTTCTAGAAAATATGATTATTTTTAAAGCAAGAATAATCCAATCTTAAAAAGTCTATTAATGTTCAGGTACTCAAAATTGGTTCTCCCTCATTCTCTTTGTGAGAATTGACCCTGTGACTCCATTTACTTTCACAGGAGTTGAGGAACTCAGAAAGGTAGTGCATTGCTGGGAAGTCATTTCCCAGCAACACTTCTACCCCTGGGAAATGTCCCCAAACTGATTTAACTGTGGCTATCTCTATATTATATCAAGCATCAGAAATGGGTTCTGAGTATCTGAAACTAATTTGCTTCATCTGTTTATCGGCAGTGGTGGTTTCAGAGATGGGCAAGTAACTTAAGCCACTCTCATTAGTTTCACTTCTAGGATTTGACCTGGCAGTACTCTGATACAGATTCTCTCTTAACTGAGATACTGGTCTTGGGAGAATATAGCCCTTGTTGTTGTTCAGTCACTCAGTTGTATCAGACTCTTTGCAACCCACATGGAATATAGCCCTGGGGGCTACTAACAGCCTTAGGTGTCCAGAAGAGCAAAAGTGAAAGTGAAGTCGCTCAGTCCTGTCCGACTTTTTGCGACCCCATGGACTGTAGTCTACCACACTCCTACGTCCATGGGACTTTCCAGGCAAGGGTACTGGAGTGGGTTGCCATTTCCTCCTCCAGAGGATCTCCCCAGCCCAGGGATCGACCCAGGTCTCCTACATTGTAGGCACACGCTTTACCATCTGAGCAATTGTCTGATAATGGAGCCAACTCAACTGAAGGAAGAAAATCAAGAGATGGATCCTGATCTTAAATACTGTTTAAGCATTGACTCAAGCTTAATCTGAAAAATATCATATTAGGCCTGGTGTGTTTAGTTATGTGAACTAATTAATTTCACATTTTGCTTAACTTGGTTTAGTTGGGTGTTCACTTATTTGCAGCTAAATGGGTTGTTATACAAAAATTAATAAAGGAGTTCATTAATGTGACCAGTTGACATATAGCTTCACAGAAAACAGTAGCCAATTTATAATAACAATGGGAAAACAAATCTCGTTAATGCTCATAACAAAATCTATTAACAAGCAATGAGTGGGACCTATATGAAATATATTGAAATGTATGTTTACAGGTCTGTGTTTAGTTTTCAATAAAGTTGTCTTATAGTACGAACTTGGAAGATATGAGTCAGAAGTTAATATGGATGAGTCTTTGTTTTAGAGAATTGTTCTTCAAATTTTTTCTCCAATTTTGTACATTATTGTTTTTTCTCCTTTATGGGAATAATTGCATTCTCTATGTTTTCCTGGAAAATGATCCACTTTATGGAGATTTTCAAATGCATGAGCACAGTATCTCACTTAGTATTCTCTCATAATTACTGTACTGTGATATCTCCCATAACTGCAGCACTAGCTCCTGTTTGTTCCTAATGTTTTGTACTGTTGTTTCTCCATTTTTCCTGATTAACCATATTAGATGTTTATAGAGTGGTTCTGTCCCTCTATGACCCCTGTTTAACTTACAGGAAGCAGGGACTGATTGGTTTGCAAAATACTAGTTGTTTGTTGATGTTATGATGTTCAATTGCTTTCAGTCTGGGAGTCTGGTATTAGATTTGGCCAAGGCTAAATCAAAGAGGAGAATCTTTATGAAATCATTCTTTTTTAATGCAAACAAAGTCTAACATTATATTACTTCTTCCCAATTCCACCCCCTGTATTTTGGCAAAACAACATTCTCTGGTCTTTGTCTTTAAGTTTTGACCTTTTCTGACAGCGTATGATGTACAACATGACCCCGATACTCTTATTCTTGCCAGAAACTTTGGCAATGTCAGGAGTATTTAAAATTCATTCACAGTATCTCAATGTCCAGCAAGCATGAGACAAAAATGTAAGAAATAGCAATTTTTTATTCCAAACAGGGAAGAAACAAATGCTTATCATGAAAGTCACAAAAAGAAAGGAAGGAAGGAAGGAAAGCAAGCAAGGATGGAGGGAAAAAAGGGAGAGAAGAAAGAAGGATAGTAGGTAGACAGGCAGAAAGTCTTTTAAAGAATTTACTTAAAGAATAAATCCCTTACCCTCTAACTTCCTGAACATGATAGCTCAGAAAGAATGTGGGTTGTGGTTAGGTAAAGGAAAATAGTATGGACATTTCTGATCCAACTGAGTTTGCTTCAATTATATCTGACAATTAGGTCACCTTGGGGAGCCTGGTAGGTTGCCGTCTATGGGGTTGCACAGAGTCGGACACGACTGAAGCGACTTAGCAGAAGCAGCAGCAGTATGTTAACAATGAATATCTCATATTAAATCTAGTTAGTATTTGGGTATTCACATGAGAGCTATTCATAATATTCAAATAACCCCCATAGCACAAAGTAGTCAAAGTAGATGCTGGCTACAAGCAATCAGTAGACTGTGTTGGTGCACACTATCTCAAAAATCATCATTGAAACATAAGGACAACACTAACAAATCCACTAAGAAACTCAATGTATTTAATAAATTTTATTGCTTTGTGTTTTCTAAATCAATATTTTTCTGTTTACCTATATCAGTTTTTGTTTTCCTTTGCTCATTTTCCAGTTTACTTTTCCAGTTTATTTGATTGGATGGACTCATTTTCTTTCTTTCTTTTTTTTTTTTACATTTATACACTGCTATAAAAAAGTTAGTCACTCAGTTGTACCTGACTCTGCGACCCCATGGACTGTAGCCCACCAGGCTCCTCTGGTCCACGGAGTTCTCCAGGCAAGAATATTAGAGTGGGTAGCCATTCTCTTCTCCAGGGGATCTTCCCAATCCAGGGATCGAACCTGGGTCTCCAGCATTGCAGGCAGATTCAATTCTTTACCATCTGAGCCACCAGGGAAGTCCCACTGCTACATTTTTACTTACTTACTTACTTTTTTGGCTGTGCTGGGTCTTCATTGCTGCCCGCAGGCTTTCTCTAGCTGGGGAGAGTGGAAGTTACTCTCTAGTTGTGATGTACAGCCTTGTCATTATCGTAGCTTCTCTTTCTGTAGAGCACGGACTCTAGGTGCGTGGGCTTCAGTAGTTGCAACACAGAGAAGTCAACGGCACCCCACTCCAGTACTCTCGCCTGGAAAATCCCATGGGCAGAGGAGCCTGGTAGGCTGCAGTCGATAAGAGTCGGACACGACTGCGCGACTTCACTTTCACTTTTCCTTTCATGCACTGGAGAAGGAAATGGCAAAACCCACTCCAGTGTCTTGCCTGGAGAATCCCAGGGACGGGGGAGCCTGGTGTGCTGCCGTCTATGGGGTGGCACAGAGTGGGATACGACTGAAGTGACTTAGCAGCAGCAGCAGTTGCAACACACTGGCTCAGTAATTGTAACTTGCTGGCTCTAGGGCATGCAGGCTTCAGTTTGTGGCACAAGGGCTCAGTAGTTGTGTCTCATGGGCCCCAGAGTGTGCAGCTTCAGTAGTTATGGCCTACAAGCTTAGTTGCTCCGAGGCATGTGGAATCTTCCCACACCAGGGATCAAACCCATGTCCCCTGTATTGGCAGGCAGATTCTTATCCACTACACCACCAGGGAAGTCCAAGATTCATTTGCTTTTACAGCATGTTTTATTACATAGTCTTTTACACATATTAATAAAGCATTTACAGATTTGTTCATCTGAATACAACTTTAATGCCATGTTTGAAATGTGGTATAATTGTTTCCCTTTATTGGTCATGGGATACAATACTGTCATTTTTGTTGACCCAAGTTTTAGAGATTAGTTTCTCTAATTTACAAATATTTGTAGGTTTTTAAAGTTGGGCCTTTGTTTTATTTTATGGCAACAACATCAAACAAAACATTTGGCACATTTTGATTTTGAGATTTTAATTTTTATCCCTTACATAAACTCCAATGTTACTACATAATCCATGATATTTGAAGAATGCAATGTGATATGAAATTATAGTATACTCTGCAAGCTACTCCAAAATATCTTTTCTCTCTTTTCTAATTTTTGACATAAAAAATGTTTGCAGTAGTAAGCACCCAGCTCAGAATATGCCACATCACAGACTCACTTGCAGTTTGAAACAGTCATGTGAACCAGTTCTGGAGAAGTAAGCAGAATGTGGGATTGAGTGAGTCCTGAGAACAATGACTGCTACATTAGGAGATTTGAATAGTCAAAAGTAAGACTTTGTGGATGTGAGACAAAGAAACTCTTTATTTATTTAAGCCACTTTTTGCATTAAAAAAATAGTTTTATTCTCTGCAGTAGATTTTAGCAAACCTTTTCTATAAAGAGCAGGATAGTAAATATTTTAGGTTGTGTGGATCATATTGTCTATTGCAACTACTATTTACAAATGACCGTGGATATATTTCCCTGAAATGTCTTTTTACAAATACAAACAGTGGATTATATTTAATCACTGTGATGATTATCTTTCTCTCTCTCTTATTTTCAATTTTATCTCTTAAATGTAGAGGTATATATTTGACCATAAATATGGTCAAATTATTCTTGAAAATGGTGCCAAGAAACTGACAGAATATTTCTACCATACTTGGAATTTTTCTCATGGTTTTTGTAGTCAGTCAGGATTCCCTCATTCTTCATATTTGCTTTTTGTGTCTTTCCTGTGTGAGTATTTCTGACCTACTTGGGTGTTGTGGTTTGCTGTCTTTCATTAATTTTGAAAAATTCTACATCATTATTTTCTTTAAAAAAATGATTTATTTATCTTTGGCTGTACTGCGTCTTTGTTGCTGTGTGTGGACTGTCTCCAGGTGTGCGAACAGGGGCGACCTTTCACTGTGCTTTGCATGCTTCCCATTGTGGTGGTTTCTCCTATTACAGAGCATGAGCTCCAGCGCACTTGGGCTTCAGTAGTTGTGGCACTTGAGTGAGTGGCAGTGGCTCCCAAACTCTAGAGCACAGGCTTAGTAAATGCAGCACATGAGGTAGTTGCCAGGTAGCATGTGAGATCTTCCCAGACCAGGGGTAGAACCTGTGTCTCCTGCTTTGGCAGGTGGATTCTTTACCCCTGGGCCACCAGTGAAGCCCTAGGTCATTATTTTCCTAAACATGTCTTTTGCGTCTCTCTTTTTTTTCTTTCTGAAAATTCAATTCCATGTATGTGCTGACTTGTACAGCTCTTGAGAGTTCTACTCTGGTTCCCCAAATACAAATAGCCATTTTTTGACTGGGTGGTTTGTTTTTGATATTGAACTGTATGAGTTGTCTGTATATTCTGGAAAATAATCCCTTGTTGGAAGCATCATTGCAAATACTTTCTCCCATTTCTTAGGAGGTCTTTAAGCTTTTTTTTTTTAAAGGTTTCCTTTGCTTTATAAAACCTTTAAAGTTAAATTGGGTGTCATTTGTTTATTTTTTGTGTTTATTTTTATTACTATAGGAGACAGATCCAAAACAAAAGATAGTGCTATGATTTATGTCAAAGAGTGTTCTGCCTATGTTTCTCTCTAGGAGTTTTATGGTTTCTGGTCTTAGTTTGGTTTTTAATCCATTTTGAGCTTATTTTTGTATATGACATTAGAAAATATTCTAATTTCGCTCTTTTACATGTAGTTATCAAGTTTTCCCAGCACAGTTTATTGAAGAGACTATCTTTTCTCCATTTTACTTTCTTGCCTTCTTTGCGGTAGGTTAATTGGCCATAAGCACATGTATTAACTTCTGGACTCTCTGCTCTCTTCCACGGATCTGTATGCCTGCTTTTGTGTTATCATCATGCTGTTTTGACTATGGTAGCTCTGTAGTATAGTCTGAACTCAGGGAGCATGATTCCTCCAGCTCTGTTCTTATTTATCAAGATTGTGTTGACTATTTGGGGTCTTTTGTGTTTACATACAAATTTTAGAATTATTTGTTTTAATTCTGTGAAAAAAAAAATGCCCTTCTTTTGATAGGGATTGCATTGAATCTGCAAATTGCCTTGAGTAGTCTGGTCATTGCAACAATATCAATTCTTCCAATCCATGAACACAGTATATTTTTCCAACTGTTTATGTCATCTTTACTTTCTTTCATTCATCAAAGTATTATCATTTTTCAGGTCTTATTGCTTCCTTAGATAAATTCATCCCTAGTATTTTATCTTTTTGATGTGATGGTTAGTGGAATTGTTTCCTTAAGTTCTCTTTCTGACCTTGTTGTTAGTGTATAAAAGTACAACAGATTTCTATATATTAATTTTGCATCCTGAAACTTTACCAAATTCATCAATGAGCTCTAGTAGTTTTCTGGTGGTGTGTTTAAGATTTCCAATGTATAGTATCTTGTTATCTGTGAACAGTGACAGTTGTACTTCTTTTCCAATTTGGATTCTTTTTATTTCTTTTTCTTAAGTCTGACTGCTGTGGCTCGGACTTTCGATACTTTGTTGGGTAAAAATGGTGAGAGTGGACATCCTTGTCTTGTGCCTGATCTTAGAGGAAATGCTTTCTGCTTTTCACCATTGAGTATGATGTTAGCTGTAATTTTGTCACATATAGGCTTTATTATGGTGAGGTATGTTCCTCCTACACCCACTTTCTGGAAAGTGTTTATCATAAATTTATATTGAATTCTGGCAAAATATTTTTCTGCCTCTACTGAAATTATCATTTTTTTAATTCTTCAGTTTGTTAATGTGACATGTCACACTGATTTATTTGCAGATAAATCTCACTTGATCAGATTTACGGTCCTTAAATGCATTGTTGGATTCGGTTTGCTAATATTCTGTTGAAGATTTTTGCATCTGTGTATATCAATGATGCTGCTGGTGCTGCTAAGTCACTTCACTTCAGTCATGTCTGACTCTGTGCGACCCCAGAGACGGCAGCTCACCAGGCTCCCCTGACCCTGGGATTCTCAGGCAAGAACACTGGAGTGGGTTGCCATTTCCTTCTCCAATGCATGAAAGTGAAAAGTGAAAGTGAAGTCACTCAGTCATGTCCAACTCTTAGTGACCCCATGGACTGCAGCCTACCAGGCTCCTCTACCCATGGGATTTTCCAGGCAAGAATACTGGAGTGGGTTGCCATTGCCTTCTCTGATACTGGCCTATAATTTTCATCTGCGATATCTTTGTCTGGGTGATGCTGGTCTTGTAAAATAGGTCCAGAAGCATTCCTTCTTCTGCAATTTTTGAAATAATTTGAGGACATGTGTTAACTATTCTCCAAACACTTGGTAGAATTTAGTTGTAAAGCCATCTGGTCCTCGACTATTGTTTGTTAGGAGTTTTCTGAAATACTAATTCAGTTTCATTACTGGCAAATTATCTGTTCATATTTTCTATTTCTTCCTTGTTCAGTCTTGGGATATTATACCTTTCTAAGAATTTTTCCATTTTATTGATGTGTAGTTGTTTGTAATGATCTCTTATGATCTTTTTTGTTGTTGTTTCTGTGGTGTCAGTTTAACTTTAAGAGGAAGTGAAATATTTAAGGAGAAAAATTAAGCAGAATAAGGAGATAGAGAATGATGGAGTGGGAGGCTTATTATCTTGTATGGTAGATTCATGGAAGTTTTGTCAGAAAGGTTAACTTTTGAACAATGACTTGGATTAAGACAAATGCAAAAGTTTGACTTAAACCAAGATTGTCAAGAAAAGATTTGTCTCTCCAGGATAAATGGCACATTTATTTATTTTCAGAATATTGATGGAAGTATCAGAAAGCTCAAGAGAAAAAAAAATGCCACACATTTGGTCAGTTAATGTGATCTCTGTGACCTTACCACCTGCATCTCTGAGACTTGCTGTCTTTTTTCTCTTATATTTAGCAAGAAAAGATACCTTTAAGTCATCCAAAAGCAATATCATTTCATTAAGATATAAAGGTAGCAATAGTACACATGGTTTAAATTTGCTAAGTTATTATAAGATCTTTTAGAAGAACATTATAAATTAATTTGATTCTCATGGTGATATTGTCAGATAAATTCTATTCTTAAATATTGACAAGAATAAGCTATTGTAGTAAATGGTTCTTGTTCAGAATAAAAGCCTGAGAATAGTTAATATAAGCTGCACTCATGGTATACTCATGAGATAAACAATAATGCACATATAAAAATCAGGACACAATTAAAAATAATATTTGTTTATATGATAAAATAAAAATGAGAAAGTTGATATTGAATATTAAGTAATATATGTCTATAATTTTAAAAGATATAAATGTTTTGCTTAGCCAAATATGGGTAGAATAATGAGACCCTACCCAAAGTTGTGTGTGTATGTTTATTATAACATTTTGTGTTTCTGATTCTGAATATATAGATCCCATATTTATTATATATACATATATTCAGTCAATTCAGTTCAGTCGCTCAGTCGTGTCCGATTCTTTGTGACCCAGTGGACTGCAGCATGTCAGGCTTCCCTGTCCATCACCAACTCCTGGATCTTGCTCAAACTCATGCCCATCGAGTTGGTGATGCCACCAAACCATCTCATCCCCTGTCGTCCCCTTCTCCTCCTGCCTTCAAACTTTCCTAGTATCAGGGTGTAGTGAGTCAGTTCTTCACATCAGGTGGCCAAAGGATTGGAGTTTCAACTTCAGCATGAGTCCTTCCAATGAATATTCTGGACTGATTTCCTTTAGGATTGACTGGTTGGATCTCCTTGCAGTCCAAGGGAATATCAAGAGTCTTCTACAACACCATAGTTCAAAAGCATCAATTCTTCGGTGCTCAGCTTTCTTTATAGTCCAACTCTCATATCCATACATGATTACTGGGAAAGCCATAGCTTTGACTAGACAGACCTTGTTGGCAAAGTAATGTCTCTGCTTTTAATATGCTGTCTAGGTTCGTCATAACTTTCTTTCCAAGGAGCAAGTGTCTTTTAATTTCATGGCTGCAGTCACCACCTGCAGTGATTTTGAAGCCCCCCAAAATAAAGTCTCTCACTGTTTCCATTGTTTCTGCATCTATTTGCCATGAAGTGATGAGACTGCATGCCGTGATCTTACTTTTCTGAGTGCTGAATTTTAAGCCAACCTTTTCACTCTTCTCTTTCACATTAATAAAGATTCTCTTTAGTTCTTCTTTGCTTTCTGCCATAAGGGTGGTGTCATCTGCATATCTGAGGTTATTGATATTTGTCCTGGCAGTCTGGATTCCAGCTTGTGCTTCATCTAGCTCAGCATTTCTCATGATGTACTATGCATATAGGTTAACTAAGCAGGGTGACAATATGCAGCCTTAACAGCATTTGCAAGGCAAGCCATTCAATATCACTGTAATCCAAGTCTCTGCCCCAACCAGTAATGCTGAAGACACTGAAGTTTAACTGTTCTATAAAGACCTACAAGATCTTAGAACTAAAACCCAAAAAAGATGTCCTTTTCATTATAGGGGACTGAAATGCGAAAGTAGGAAGTAAGAGATACCCGGAATAACAGGCAAATTTGGCCTTAGAGAACAGAATGAAGCAGGGCAAAGTCTAATAGAGTTTTGCCAAGAGAACACACTGGTCATAGCAAACACCTTCTTCCAACAACACAAGAGAAGACTCTACACATGGACATCACCAGATGGTCAGTACCAAAATCAGATGATTACATTCTTTGCAGCCAAAGGTGGAGAAGCTCTAATACAGTCAGCCAAAAGAAGTCTGGGAGCTGACTGTGGCTCAGATCATGAACTTCTTATTGCCAAAATGTGAAGTCGCTCAGTCGTGTCCAAATCTTTTGCAGCCCCGTGAAGTGTAGCCTATCAGGCTCCACCGTACTTGGGGTTTTCCAGGCAATACTACTGGAGTGGGTTGCCATTTCAGACTTAAATTGAAGACAGTAGAGAAAACCACTAGATTATTCAGGTATGACCTAAATCAAATCGCTTACCATTATGCAGTGGAAGTGACAAATAGATACAAGGGATTAGATCTGATAGACAGAGTGCCTGAAGAACTTTGAAAGGAGGTTCGTGACATTGTATCGGAGGCAGTGATTAAGACCATCCCCAAGAAAAAGAAATGCAAAAAGACACAAGGGTTGTCTGAGTAGGCCTGACAAGTACATGTATTATTTTAAAGCAAGTCTCCAGGATAACACATTTGTGTTGCTGCTGCTGCTAAGTCGCTTCAGTCATGTCCGACTCAGTGCGACCCCATAGACGACAGTCTACCAGGCTCCCCTGTCCCTGGGATTCTCCAGGCAAGAATACTGGAGTGGGTTGCCATTTCAGACTTAAATTGAAGACAGTGGAGAAAACGACTAGATTTTTCAGGTTGACCTAAATCAAATCGCTTAAATTATGCAGTGGAAGTGACAAAAAGATACAAGGGATTAGATCTGATAGACAGTGCCTGAAGAACTTTGAAAGGAGGTTCGTGACATTGTATAGGAGGCAGTGATTAAGACCATCCCCAAGAAAAAGAAATGCAAAAAGACACAAGGGTTGTCTGAGTAGGCCTTACAAATACATATATTATTTTAAAGCAAGTCTCCAGGATAACATATTTGTGTTACCAATTAAATAAATGCATAGGTAAATATTTTCTAAATGCTTTGTGTGTCCATCCCTCTGCTTACATTGGTTTACTTAAAACACTTTACACATAGATAAGACCAAACATGAGCACACAGTTATCTATATGATATATATACAGTATATCTATACACTATAATCATATATAAACACTATTCCAAAATCAAGTACAATGAATTTCCCAAACTTGACTTCATGCAATACTTGTGGTATTAAAATTAATTTTCAGAATGTAATTTTCTAATCCAGTAGGCCTGGGAAATCGTATTAGTTAACACTGAAAGCAGCTCACCATTGGGGTGGGTGGTAGAAGTGAAATAAACTTCGATGTCACTGAAGTGCCGCCCAACGAGGATAGTTGATGAATTATTCTCACTCATAGTTTTTCTAATTGAATTAATATTCCTCTGATGCTACCTCCTCTGAAGAATTTCATCTTATAACTGCCATTTATTTCATTTCCAAACATAATGAACTTTCTCTTCCTGCATTACACACTTTCTAACAGCCCACTGATGACTTTTCTCTAATTTCTACTTTATTCATTGATGTTTCACAACATTGGAAGGCATTAACTTCACTCAGGTATTTTCTCACTTTTTCTCCAAAGCAACATGCTGTCTCAATTCTCTTCCATCTTTGATGACTATTTTCATGTCTCCTCATTTTTTAAGAACCATTTATCTATGGTTTTGTTTGTTTCATCAGTTCACAAATCTATAGCAAAGCATCATTTTCAGGAACATTACTATCAAATCTAGTTTTTCAATGTTACAAATGCTTAAACACAGTTTTTAAAAGTTTAACCTTATAGAGAGGTTTGTTTATGAAAATAATAGAAGCAAATAGCTGAAGGTCTTTATTTCAGGTGCAAATTTAGTTCTTTAGTAGTTTATGGACAAAGTATATGCTTTTTTAAGTACATGATCTCCTGGCTCCTTAAATTCAGCATGTGTGAAAATAAGCTTTTACTTAGTCTTATATAAAATTCCATCTTTGATACTTAGTGAACACTTTAACAATTTTCCACTCATCTCAACTCTAAGACCTCTGCTTTGGTTGTAACCCTAATCTCCAGGCTGCTCTTTTTTTGCAGTTGGAATCTGGGGACCTTTAGCCTTCAGTATTTGCTGTAATTCCCTGTTTTTATTGCTTCTAGATCTTCTACTCTTGTTATTTAGTCAGCCTGGAATAGAGTTTTCATTTTTCTCTGCCTATTAAAATTGTATCCATGTTTTTCAGGACTGGTTCAGATAAAGTCTCCCTAATGATTTTCCCTAATCATCATAAGAAATAACCATAAAGCACATAGGCCCTATTCTCCAGATTTCATTTGAATATTCAAGCTTAGATACCCACTTTGCAGGTCCTAACCCTGTTTTAAAAATCTTTCATCAAAAGGACTATATTTTCCATTTAAGCATTAGTGAATATTTTATACCTATGATAGTTTAATAAATCATTTTTTGCCATATTTGTATTTTTTTTAGAAACTATGTGTTAATATCTGTTCTTTAAATTTATATATTACTGTTTCATTGTTGGATGATTTATAAATTACTAATTTTGACTTTGAAAGAAGCATCTTATCATTGAGAGTTCTGCCTAAGACTTAGTAAATTCAATAGCTTTTTACTTTGAGGAGGTGTTGCTTGGTCACTAAGTAGTGTCCAACTCATTGCCACTGCCTGGACTGCAATGTGCCAGATTTTCCTGTCCTGCACAATCTCCCGGATTTGGCTCAAATTCACGTCCATGAATTGGTGATGCCATCCAACAACCTCATCCTCTGTTGTCCCCTTCTCCTCCTACCTTCAATCTTTCCCAGCATCAGGGTCTTTTCCACTGAGTCAACTCTTCACGTCAGGTGGCCAAAGTATTGGAAATTCAGCATCAGTTCTTCCAATGAATATTCAGGGTTAATTTCCTTTAAGACTGACTGGTTTGATTTCCTAACAGTCCAAGGGACTCTCTAGAATCTTCTCCAGCACCACAGTTTGAAAGCATCAATCCTTTCATGCTCAGCCTTCTTTATGGTCCAACTCTTACATCCTTACATGGGTACTGAAAAAACCACAGCTTTGACTATATGGGCTTTTGTCAGTAAAGTGATGTCTCTGCTTTTACTGTCTAAGTTTGTCATACCCTTATTGTTTACCTAAAATTGTCTTTTGAAATGAAGAGCTGGTATTTAAGTTTTCCATATTACCTATGTGCACAACACACACAGATATATACTGAGAATGTAGTCAGCAGTATAACATACTTCAAATAGTCTTCAAAAATATGTTCTGTGTATCTTTCCTGACATATTGCATGCATTAATTACTCACTTGTCATCTTAGTTGTTGTTTACTTGCTAAGTTGTGTCCAACTCTTTTGTGACCCCATAGACTGTAGCCTTTCAGGCTCCTCTGTCCATGAGATTTCCCAGGCAAGAATATTGGAACAGGTTGCCATTTCCTTCTCCAGGAGATCTTCTTGAGTCAGGGATTGAACCCATGTCTCCTGCATTGGCAGGTGGATTCTTTGCCACTGAGTCACCAGGGAAGCCCCTTATCTCAGTTAACCTTGACTAAGTAACCAGGAATGTGAAAGTGTTCATTCCTAAATAGAGTGTGTTGCAAATTCAATAAAGGCAGAAAATAAATGAAGAAGTATATCCTATGGCCTGATTTCTAGATTTATTTTTGTTTACTGTTTACCAATTATAAAAATAAATAATAGGGTTATTTTTATTTCATGTGCTTTATAATAGTCTCTCTCCAATTGAGAAATTTAATAGAAGATAAATTAGCAAGAGTTTAGAAATAGTTTAATTTCACAGTACTTGAACTAATTGCACTAGACTATGATATCAGTGAAAAAATAGATTTCATCTGGATATTTCTTCTCTAGTCCTAGGGCCTTTGCTATGTATTAGGTTCTGGCCAAGTTACAAAATATTTATCTGTATTATATTTTATGACACTTTATATTGAAAATATAATGAGTGTCATCCTTTATACACATTTCTTTATTGATAAGTTTACTATTCTTGTTCACATCACTGGAGTAGCAATAAAATTTTCCTTCTTAATATACAGACTGCTGAGGCCTAGATTAAAAACCTATATTTAGTTAGTTTGTTTGCATTTCATTTCCTGTATTTCTAAGGAAATGAATGGTTTAATAAATGACTTTTTAACATGGTTGCTTAAGTGTTTGTTCCTTTTCCCAGCTGTGGTGACAAGGGTCTTATTAAATTTTGTTTTAAAGTCGATACTTTAAGTGGCTCTTCTTCGTATAAACTGCAAAACTGGCAATTTTAAGAAGCATCTAAGGTACACAAAATTAAAGGAAAACATTTATTTGCATTGCTCTTGTAGATTAGGATGAAAATGATTTTAAATAGACAATAAAGCATTTTTTAGGCTTTTTATTTTTAAAACATTGTGAGATAGCTGCAGCGAAGTTTAATTACATCACTTTAATCTTAATTTTTACTTACAATAATGTAGAATTAAATGCAGAAATAAATGTTTAATTTCTTACTATATAATTTCTGATAATGATAAATAATAATTCTGTTGGGAATAATGTTTTCTCTTTAATTTTAAAAGTGACTTTAAATTAAATTTTATTTTACTTATGTTAAACTTATGTTTTATTATAATCATAAACCTTATTTTAATTAATTAAAACATTATGAAGTTTTATATAGAAAATATGCTTGGTTTAATTTATTAAAGAGGGTTTAAGAAAACTTTTTGGAAAGTGACAGGCTCCTTGAATTTTCTATTACTGTTTACAGTAATTGATTAATAAATAGTACTGGTATATCTTCTAAAATCAAGTGATAGAATTTAAAATAGACATACATCTATTTATTGATATTATAAGGCTGTAGTGAAACTTGTCAAAGGCCTGAGTATAGATAAGATTCAAGAACTGAGAGTGAAAAAATCTGTTAAGACATTTGTTTCTGATTCCAACCTTGAGATCCAAGGCAAATATTAAAATGATTAGACATCTAGTAAAGTTCACTGAGCCATCAAAATCATTGCAAAGCAGTCTGATAAAATGGCAGCATGAAGGCAAGTACAGTCTTCTCTGTTATTCTTGAAGTTTTCTGAAACCAGCAAAAAAGTGAAAATAAGGAAGTTTATATTTTTAAAAAGCAGAAAAATTTAGAATTCGAGACTATAAACTATGAAGAAAAATATCCCGTGTTATGAATTTGGACATATACAAAGAGGCTGTTGAAAATACGTATGTAGCTCAATACAATTCAGGCAGGTACACACTTCAGTAGGAGTAGTTAAGCAGTTGTTAAGTCCTGTGAGCTTCCCAGGTGGTGCTAGTGGTAAAGAATCTGCCTGCCAATGCAGGAGACGTAAGAGACATGGGTTTGATCCCTACATTGGGACGATCCCTTGGAGAAGGAAATGGCAACCCACTCCAGGATTCTTTCCCGGGGAATCCCATGAACAGAGGAGCCTGGTGGGCTACAGTCTGTAGGGACACAAAGAGTCAGACATGACTGAGTAACTAACACTTTCACACTTAAGTCTTGAAGACTCCATCTACCAATTTTGATTATAGTGAACCTATATAGTGGCTAGGATATGAAAAAGTGTATGTAAGGAGAGATGAAATCATATCAGTATTGCATTTCTATTTTCAGCATATATGACAGATTGTTGTGATGAGGCAGATGAAAAGGGCAGCAGCAGGGATCATACAGCTGCAAAATCATCACAACTGAATTCCTATGATAAGCACAGTAACTTGCTAATTACTGGAATCTAACAATAGAACTCTTTCCAGGGCAATAATCATCTGGGGAGAAAGTTAATATCAAAAATATAAAATTTAAAATTTCTGTAATTCTCCCTTTTAATCACTTTCCCTGTTGAGTTGATGCTTTTTAAAGAATACTAATCTTAAATAAATCATCATGGAACTGGAGCATGTAAACTTAAGAAAATGTGGAAAGACATTATCAAAAGATAGGTAAACAAAATCACAAGATGAATTACCCAAAGAATCCCCTGAGATTAAATAAATCTTGCTCTATAGTTTCAGAATGACAGGACACAAGAATGGACAAACAATGATACCATAAAATGAGCTCAAGGAGTGATATATTGGAGGAATGAAAGTTTTAAGAAAGAAATTGATAAAATAAAAGGTAAAAGTTAAAAAAGAAGTTGAAATAAAACAATAAGAGATGCTAGATATCATGAAAATAATAAAAGTAGATTCAAAAGAAAATACAATTGAATCAGGTAAGACTAAAATAAGTATGGAAATCACACAAAAGAAAATAGAAAATTAAAAAAAAAACATTAAATGCTTTGAAAGTTGATAGATATTAAAGGGAAACCAAGGAACTCTAACATAAACATACTTAGGAATCTTAAGAGGAGAAAAATACCCCTACAAACACACAAAACAAACATATATAATAGAATAACAACTTCTAGGTGTAGAGATCTCAATGTAAATATTTTAAAGGCATACACTCAAGAAATAAATTGATAGAAAATCATCATCTCTCAAGAATAATCTTTAAAATACTGAAATTCAATGGGAAAAATAATCTTATGGGCAACGAGGTGAAGAAATAAAATCATCACTATGGGAAAAATGTCATTCTGTCTTAAATGTCTCTATACCAATATTTAAAACTAGAAGGTGACAGGGAACTTCAGAGTAAACTTTTTGTAAATTTACATCAGATCAGATCAGATCAGTCGCTCAGTCGTGTCCAACTCTTTGAGACCCTATGAATCACAGCACGCCAGGCCTCCCTGTCCATCACCAACTCCCAGAGTTCACTCAGACTCAGGCCCATCGAGTCAATGATGCCATCCAGCCATCTCATCCTCTGTCGTCCCCTTCTCCTCCTGCCCCCAATCCCTCCCAGCATCAGAGTCTTTTCATGAGGTGCCCAAAGTACTGGAGTTTCAGCTTTAGCATCATTCCTTCCAAAGAAATCCCAGGGCTGATCTCCTTCAGAATGGACTGGTTGGATCTCCTTGCAGTCCAAGGGACTCTCGAGTCTTCTCCAACACCACAGTTCAAAAGCATCAATTCTTCAGTGCTCAGCCTTCTTCACAGTCCAACTCTCACATCCATACATGACCACAGGAAAAACCATAGCCTTGACTAGACGGACCTTTGTTGGCAAAGTAATGTCTCTGCTTTTGAATATCTATCTAGGTTGGTCATAACTTTCCTTCCAAGGAGTAAGCGTCTTTTAATTTCATGGCTGCAGTCACCATCTGCAGTGATTTTGGAGCCCAGAAAAATAAAGTCTGACATTGTTTCCACATCTATTTCCCATGAAGTGATAGGACCGGATGCCATAATCTTCGTTTTTCTGAATGTTGAGCTTTAAGCCAACTTTTTCACTCTCCAATTTCATCAAGAGGCTTTTGAGTTCCTCTTCACTTTCTGCCATAAAGGTGGTGTCATCTGCATATCTGAGGTTGTTGATATTTCTCCCAGCAATCTTGATTCCAGCTTGTGTTTCTTCAAGTCCAGCATTTCTCATGATGTACTCTGCATATAAGTTAAATAAACAGGGTGACAATATTCAGCCTTGATGAACTCATTTTCCTATTTGGAACCAGTCTGTTGTTCCATGTCCAGTTCTAACTGTTGCTTCCTGCCCTGCATACAAATTTCTCAAGAGGAAGATCAGGTGGTCTGGTATTCCCATCTCTTGAAGAATTTTCCACAGTTTATTGTGATCCACAGAGTCAAAGGCTTTGGCATAGTCAATAAAGCAGAAATAGATGTTTTTCTGGAACTCCGTTGCTTTTTCTATGATCCAGAAGATGTTGGCAATTTGATCTGTTTTTCTTTTGCCTTTTCTAAAACCAGCTTGAACATCTAGAAGTTCACAGTTCACATATTGCTGAAGCCTGGCTTGGAGAATTTTGAGCATTACTTTACTAGCGTGTGAGATGAGTGCAATTGTGTGGTAGTTTGAGCATTCTTTGGCATTGCCTTTCTTTGGGATTGGAATGAAAACTGACCTTTTCCAGTCCTGTGGCCACTGCTGAGTTTTCCAAATTTGCTGGCATATTGAGTGCAGCACTTTCACAGCATCATGTTTCAAGATTTGAAATAGCTCAACTGGAATTCCATCACCTCCACTAGCTTTGTTCGTAGTGATGCTTTCTAAGGCCCACTTGACTTCACATTCCAGGATGTCTGGCTCTAGGTCAGTGATCACACCATCGTGATTATATGGGTCTTGAAGATCTTTTTTGTACAGTTCTTCTGTGTATTCTTGCCATCTCTTCTTAATATCTTCTGCTTCTGTTAGGTCCATACCATTTCTGTCCTTTATCGAGCCCATCTTTGCATGAAATGTTCCTTTGGTATCTGATTTTCTTGAAGAGATCCCTAGTCTTTCCCATTCTGTTGTTTCCCTCTATTTCTTTGCATTGATCGCTGAAGAAGGCTTTCTTATCTCTTCTTGCTATTCTTTGGAACTCTGCATTCAGATGTTTATATCTTTCCTTTTCTCCTTTGCTTTTCGCTTCTCTTCTTTTCACAGCTATTTGTAAGGCCTCCCCAGACAGCCATTTTGCTTTTTTGCATTTCTTTTCCATGGGAATAGTCTTGATCCCTGTCTCCTGTACAATGTCACGAACCTCATTCCATAGTTCATCAGGCACTCTATCTATCAGATCTAGGCCCTTAAATCTGTTTCTCACTTCCACTGTATAATCATAAGAGATTTGATTTAGGTCATACCTGAATGGTCTAGTGGTTTTCCCTACTTTCTTCAATTTAAGTCTGAATTTGGCAATACGGAGTTCATGGTCTGAGCCACAGTCAGCTTCAGTAATTTTTCATATTTTATTTTTGAAATAAGATATTTTCAAGTATGTAGAAATTTACAGCACCCAAAAGAAAAATTTAAATATAAACAATAGAAATCCAAGAAAATAAAGAAAATCATATATTCAACAAAGAAAGCTATTGTAAAAGGCAAACATAAAACAAAATCATTTTTTATACAGAAATAATGCTAAACAACTGTGGGAGTTTAATTAAAGAACAGATTGTGAATTATAAACTTGTCAATGAAATAAAAAAGCAAAGCAAAACAAAGCAGACACCAAAAACGTAGGGAGAAAAGATGAATTGTGGAATGGAGGCTTATTTTTCCTACTCTTCCCTTTTTCTGCACAGAGTAAATGGCTACCCTCCTACATAAGACAATATACTTAAAAATAAAATATACTTAAAATATTAACCTGTACATAATAATCTAATAATGAATCCCTCCTACATCTTTTCAAACAAAGCCATAAAAACAAAGTCAGCAGATTAAATCACACAACCAGATCTCCCATAGCTCCTTTCTAGGAGACAGTTACAGTGAAGATTATTCAGTCGTGTCTGACTCTTTGAGACCCCATGGACTGTAGCCTACCAGGCTCCTCTGTCCATGAGATTTTCCAGGCAATAGTACTGGAGTGGATTGCCATTTCCTTCTCCAGGGAACTTCCCGACCCAGGGATCGAACCCGGGTCTCCCACATTGTAGACAGACGGGACATTATATTCTCAAAGTTATCTGTAAGTAGAAAAATAAAACTCCAATAGAGTTCTCACTGCCACAAACAAAAAGTAAAGACTTAGGATATTCTGTGACAGAAAAGAGGAGGAGCGGACTGAGAAGAAGCACTGTAAAATCTCCCCTGGAAAATAGAAAGTGAAAATGCATGACCAATTGCTAAATATGGTTTGGGTTTTGGGAGCCCACAGCTCTGACTAAAAGAAGAAACAAGGAGCTGTGTGTAACGAGGTTAACAGCTGCCGAAGAAAATGGTTTCTTAGGGAGAATTGGATGTGGGGAGAAATATTGGTACTTCTTCGAGAGAAGATAGTGAAAAAGAAGAAATAAGATGGTAAAATAAAGGGTACTAAAAGAAAACTAGACGTGCCAACTTCTCTTTCAAGAAAAAAAACAAGCATAAAGTATATCTAAATATCATATTAGATCTTTACTCTGAAAAAAAGAGAACAGACCATTTTTCAAGGAGTCATGGAATTTTTAGAATAATTTATCATATTTTAAAGTTCATGTATCAGAAAGGAACAAAGTCATAAAATATATTAAATTCTGCAATTATATTTTAAAAAGTTCATCTATTTTTGCTCAATAGCACTAGCAATTAACATCAAAATATGAAAACAATACACTTTTCAAAATGGAAATTAGAAAGTAAAGGCTCTCCCTCAAATACTTCATTCTTCCCTGGTATCTCAACTAGTAAAGAATCTGCTGGCAATGTGGGAGACCTGGGTTGGATCCCTGGGTTGGGAAGAGCCCCTGGAGGAGCACATGGCAACTCACTCCCGTATTCTTGCCTGGAGAATCCCCATGGAAAGAGGACCCTGGTGGGCTACAATCCATGGGGTCTCAAAGAGTTAGACATGACTGAGCGACTAAGAACAGCACATATATTTTGTATCATCAGACTTACCAAGCCATAGAAATTCTAATGGTGCAAAATAGGATATGCACTTTAAAATGTGTATAAAAGGATATAATATATATTAAAATAAATATTAAATGAATATATAGTTTAGATATATTTTACATAATTTTGAATATATATATATATGTTTTCAACTTTTATTTAAAAATAAAACAAATGCAAATGAATAGTTAGATTATTAATCACTTTTTGTTTCTTCTTGATACTGTTCTGTGTTAATAAGTTCCCCCTAAGTTAAAACAGAAACCTCAAGCAAATATTTAAAAATTATGTTTCATATAGGTAAAGCAGTACTATGAAGAAATTCATAGACTTAAATATTTATATTAAATAAATGAGCAAAATAAAGAAGGAAAGAAGTATTTAGTATAGGAGAAGTTACTTAGAAAAATAGTCATATAAGATACATTCAATAGTTGATCAAGATAAAATAAAATATTAATACTTAAATAAGCTATAAAAATGAAATAGGGGAAACTGAAGCAATCACAAATAATTTGGTCAATCTGTACCAATACACTTATTTATTTTTTTTTTAAATTTTTTAAATTATTATTTTTTACTTTACAATATTGTATTGGTTTTGCCATACATCAACATGCATCCGTCACGGGTGTACACGTGTTCCCCATCCTGAACCCCACCTCCCTCCCCATACCATCCCTCTAAACACAAGTGAAGTTCATAATTTTCTAGGGAAATACAACTTACTAGAAGTCATGCTAAATGCATTAGAGAACTTAAAAAACACAGAAAAAAATTTTTTTTCAAAATGTTAGAAAGCAAACCTCTTTAGATTTTCTGACTTTCTGAGAAACAGAAATTAATGTGCTAGAAAGATATTGTATCCCTTTTCCCAAAGCCAGTTACTCCTACTCTAAGGTGACAGACCCATAGATGCTTGTCTCCTCATCTAGGAAACATCTGCTTCCACTCAAAGAATAATACAAACCTTTTTTTTTTTTTTTTTTTAATCTCTCTGGATGCAACTGCTTACATTCAAGATTAAAAACTCCCCTCCTTCCCTAAGATGCGATTTGTTGCCTTCCAGAGTAAAATACAATGTCTCTAATGGGCTTCCCTGGTAGCTCAGTTGGTAAAGAATCTGCCTGCAATGCAGGAGATCCCGGTTCGATTCCTGGGTCAGGAAGATCCCCTGGAGAAGGGGTAGGCTACCCTCTCCAGTATTCTTGGGTTTCCCTTGTGGCTCAGCTGGTAAAGAATCCGCCTGCAATGAGGGAGACCTGGATTCGATCCCTGGGTTGGGAAGATCACCTGGAGAAGGAAAAGGCTACGCACTGCAGTATGGGGTCTCAGAGTCCGACACGACTGACTGAGCGACATTCACTTTCGTCTTCCTCTTTCTCTTCCTCCCCCTTTCCTTCTCCCTGTGTCTCTGTCATCTATCTCTGTCTTCAGAGGGAAGATGAACAGACAGCCCAGCAGTCTCTGTATTTTTACTATACATACAGATGTAAACATCATGTTTCTTCTGTCATGCTGGCTTGTGGACACTTGAGTGCAGGGGACCTTTACTGTGAACTTACTCCTGCTGTTGTTACTGCTGTGGGTAAATAAACATTTGATATTCCATCCAGATAGTTTTTCAGGCTGACTTGTTCAACTTCAACTTCAGACTTCTCAGAAAATCCCACACACACCCTGCCTCCCCTAAAAAAAAAAAAAAAAAAAAGATTTAGAATCTTTTTTTAACTTTCATAGGGTAATTTCAAGACAAAGTGAAATGACTGGAAGATTCTCATGCTATTTAAGATATTACAGAACACAACAAAGAAAGAAAATGACGAAATAATTTTTATGGGATGGTCATTATATTAGTATTTACTCAAGAGAACTACCTGCACACATACAGTACATACCTTAACATCAAAATTACTTATAAATATCAATGAAAAATGATTCACAAGCTATTATTAGGCAGGTTATTCCATATAACATAAACAAATGAGGTTAATTATGGGACTGCAAAGATGGTTTGCTAAGAACTCATAATGCAACATATCCAAAAAAATAGATTATTAGTATAAATGAAAATGCTTTTGATAAAATTCTATGCTTGTTCTATTTGTAGAGGAAACAAAATTACATAATAACCATACTTGTATGTTTCCATTATCAGTCTAAACCATCTATCTCAACCTCAGGGTAACATCAGGCCAAAAATTATTTATAGGAACAGACACAATAAAAAATGTTTGAATAGTAGTTATGTCTTAATTTGACTATCAATAAACAATGGTTTGAACTCTTAGTGGGAAAAATAAATTAGAAGTAACTGAAACACAGGTAGAAAATCACCACTTTATTCAGATGATAGGACTGTACAATTGAAATACCACCTGAGATCTAAGAGAAAACTTGTACAAACAGTAAAAGAAATTAAGATGTATGGATGAAAGGTAATAAATAATTCATAGCTTTAATATTGTACAAGCAAAAACCATTGAAAATATATAATTAAAGGACTAACCCATTTACAATAATAATGAAAAGAAGAAATGCCTGTGGCTAAGATTAAGGATGGTAAAATATTTGTATAAAACCAACTTTATAACTTTGTAAGATACATTAATATATCTTGATCAATATGTAATAATATTCTTTGGGAAGAATTAAAGTTGTCAGTTCTCCCTAAAATAATCTGTAAATTTAAGTCAATCCAGATAATATTCCCACAGGAAATAGGACATTGTTTAGTCAGGGTGATGTAAGGTAGGCAGTAAACTAGTAAATATGTCTAAGAGCATTTTGATAAAAATAAACAAGGAGAAACTTATCCTATTAGGTATTAAATCAACTTTCAATTGACGTTTTGATATTAGTTACTGAAGAACCTTAATCAATGAAATGCAGGAGAAAGCAATAATACATTTCTAAATGCAAATTACTCTATTATATAAATGGCATACAAATTCATGGGCAAAGTATGAATTACTGAGCAAATTGCATTGGAACCTGGGAGTCATATTGTGAAAAAGGCAAGTTGGAGCTACTTTTCATGTCTTAAAAAAGCAATAAATTTTAAATTAAGCCAATATTTTAAAATAAATATTAATTTAGAAATTTTTTAGACATTATATTTCCAGTTCATCAAATAATTATGTAAAGTTTACTCACAGATGCAAGCATAGAAGGCAATGTGAAAATGACTGAAAACAAAATAGAGAATTGGAAGAAAGGAAGTTCATAAAAAAGATATTAAAAGATATTTTATCTCATAATATGAGACAGGCAAGATGAAACTTTATTTGTACACACACACACATGTAGATAGATACACATACCTTTTCACCAGCAGGTGGTCAAAGGCAAAAATCTAACAATGATTCTTACTGGAAAATTTCTGAAAAAGTTAGAGTTATCATACGACACTTAGGTATGTAAATTGTTGTACATGTATGCAGGTCAATAGGGAATATCTACCAAATTTTAATTACAGATATACTTTGGCCTGCAATCTATGTCAAGCAATTGTCCTACAGATTTACTTACACATGTGGGAAATGATGTATATATACAGTTAATGACCAAAGTATTGACATTAATTGCAAAAGATTGGGAAGGATATAAATATGCATTTGAAAATAATTGGTTACATTATGAGGCGTCCATACATTGCCAGTGCAGTCAGAAACAAAAACAATGTGGGAATTCCTTACTTATCAATATGGAATATTTCCCAAGAAGCATTTAGTGAAAGAAGTAATATTCAGATCTTTGGTGCCATTTGTAAAAGAAAAAAGAAAAATATATACACAAACATACTGGTACATATATAAAATATGGGCTTCCCTGGTGGTGCAGGTGTTAAAGAATCTGGAAAATATTCTAGAAGATATAGAAGACATAGATAATAGTGTTTAGCTGAGGAGAGGATCTAATAATTGGGAATTAGAGGTGTTAGAGAACTATTTCACTATCATATTTTTAAAATTTGAGATATATTAAATATCACCTATTCAAAATAAATTGAAAACATTTTTAAAAGATTGTAGTCAGAAAATGTAACAGACTATATTCTTGAATAATAAGGCCATAAAATGGAAATTAATAATAAAAAGCCTGGCTGAATGGAAACTACTCTTCTAAATGACTAGTTAAACATGAAAATATCAAATGTGCAATTAGAGATTTGAAAAAGCAGTGGAAATTAAAAAAAAACACACATCAAGACAAGTGGCATGCCACTAAAATGATATAAAAGCAAAGCATGAAAGTTTTTAATAAAAAAGAAAATGCCAAACTCTGTTTATAATTCAAGAAGTTAGAACAATAATGAAAATAGAGAATGGAGACTAGCAGACAGTTATTAATGAGCTGGATTTCTTAAGATGTTTAAGACAGTCAAGTCATGATTGACATAACCTCTGGCAAATGTTATATACAGTAATACGAAGGAAAACTTACACTGAAAATTAACAAGTTAAGAGATACAGAGTGAATTATGATATATTTAAGTCTACATACTTATAACCTATTAAATATAAATGCAGTGAATGTAGAATTTTGCCTTACTGCTTTATTTCCTTTTCCCAGCACACAAATAAATAAATAAATAAAATAAAACACATAATTGTAAGAAAAGAAAATGGGAAAAAAGGAATGAAAACCATCTCTAGAGTAAATATTTGATTATAGGAGAAATGCTGATTGTTATTTTTACTAGATTATTACAAACAAGGAATTACATATGTAACAACATAGAACAAAAGATGTGAAATATAGATAGTTAAATTTTTGAGGTCTTACACTGCACTTATACTAGCCTAAGTGTTTTAATAGCGAATTTCACCCTCTAAACAAAAATTTTGTATAGGTGACATTATCAGACCAGATTATGAATGAGAAAATTAATAGAGCAAGACAGTAAGTATGGGTCCAAGGTAACATACAGCTAGTATATTACAAAGCCAGATAATTCAGACCTAATCTGTGCAATCATAGATCTTAGATTCTTAACCATGGCACCATCCTCTCTATATGGAACACCTCAGAATATCAACCAAACCCACTGCAGAACCTGTCTGAGTTCAGTTACACAGATTTGAAATACTGCACTAATGTAATAACACAAATAATCATTTAGCAAAAATCAGTTATATATAGGTAAATAAAAGACCCCCATTCTTCCATAATAGCATAAATAAATAAGTAAATGCATATATAACAAAATTTAAATGTTCCTTAAAATCAGTAATAAATATGAGTAGAAAAAATGAGGAACAGGAAAAAATGTTCTGCAACATATAACACATTTCTTTTATAACATATACACTTCTTTTTCTTAAAGTTTTTAGCTATAGCAAGTATGTCATTTCCTCAAAGATAATTTACAGATTAGAGGTAATACCAATGGAGGTTTTTAAAATAATTTTAAATTTTCTAAAAAATGATAGGATACTTAAGATACTTTTTGAAAAAGGTGATTAAGGCTAACATCTTTGCAAACATTAAAATGAATGCAAATGGTAGAAGAGCAGACAATTTGGGTAAGTGGGGAAAATATAACCCAAATATAGAATCAGGGTGTGCTGGAGCCTCCTGATTAAAATCCATGAGAGCCAATTTTGCACATCCCTTATCAACTCTGCTTTCAGAGATATCATGTTGGTAGTTTGAAATAGCCCATGGTGCCAGTAATTGACATCATGAAAACTGACTGCTATTTTTAAAACATTAATCACTGCATCACTGAATAGAACTAGCAATATGCAATTGTTACATGATAAAATTGGCTTCATTCATCAGTTTCAGGATAGTATATATAATTATATTTATCTTGGCAACAATTGTCTCAATTCCAAACTGTATTCCAAGTGCATTAAATAGTTCTTTAAAGAATGAACAAAATTTCGAATTAACTTTGAAATTATTAGTATATAGGCAAACATTTAACTTTTCAAGATAAAAGCAAACTTTTGCAGTTTAAGATTATGTCACTGTAAATTTGAGAAAAACAAGTACAGGCAAAACTAAAGATGAATATGAACATGCAAAAATGTTTTCCAAGATTTCACAAATTTTTCTTGCCTATTAATAGTGTTATCTAAAAACAAAATGTCTGTGTCTAATAAATAAATCTCACACACATATGTTATTAAAAAGAAACATAATTGCTAAACAAACATGAAAAATCATTCTCATGAATTATCAAAAATTGAAATGAAATACCTAAGGTGTACTATTTCCCTATCATTAACAAATATTAAAATTTAATATAAACACAAGTTGTAGAGGAGCTTGTAGTAAGATAAACCTTCTAGAAAATTATTATGATGTACAATCTATATGAAATGCATGTTAATTATGGGCATGAAGAATTCTTAAATAGTTGACATACTTTGAAGCACCAAGTAAAAGAAATAATTGAAACACATATAAAATTGAATATATTATTTTTATATTATGTTTATCATCTTTTATGTTATATAGTATATTAATTTTATAACCAATGAAGTAAAAAAATGAAAATATTCCACAGTATCTCCAATTAAATTATCATATGTCATGAAGGAATTTATAACAGCCACTCAAATAGAATTTAAGATTTTTTACGTGGATATAGATAATATATATGTATAGTGTGCCAATAAAAAGCAGGACAGGAACCTTTTATATTAAATATGTAAGAAATATATTAACATATTCATAGCAAAATGTCTGAGGGAAAAATATTCTGGTGGTAGATTTATGGATAGTTATTAACCTTGTTTTTATAATTTATTGCATTAAAAATAAATTCTGTGGACATTTCCTTCTTTATTTTAGCACATTCTGTCATTTGTTTCCTCCTTCTTTGCTGATTCTTCATGTTTCAAAGCTCTGTTTTTATGCCATCACCTCCAATCCCTCATCCTAGAGCCCTGGGTTTCAACCTGACATCATTTCTGCTTATTTCTTGAACTTAAACTGATGCTTATTTACCATTTCCCTTACACTTACTTCTGTGTATCTCCTTTGGTACTTGATATTTAGAGAGACATATGTGACATAGCAAATGCTTCATTCCTTTCTGTGATATCCTTGCCAAATGCTATTCTAAATTAAACTTGGAGAGTTTCAAGTTCAAGGGAACTCACAAGTTTCTGAGATCAAGATTTATCTTTAGATGGTTATGGCTTTTAGACATGCTTCACATTTATTGAGCTGGAATAAGTTTCCTTGTAAACCTATAGACCTAATGCCAGTACATAAAGTTACAAAGAACAATTTAATCATTTTAATAGTCTGTGATACACTTCTCAACCTCTCCCTGCAGAGACACATTTGCTATGACTTTGTAAATCCTTCTGTTAAAATATTAGAGTTGATGACAGAAGTGGAAACAGTAGGACTTCCATGAAATAAGAGATTTCTTTTTAAAAATGGCTGGAGACATCTGTAGGAGCTGGTTAAATGATGTATGAATACCTGCTGCTTCTGCACCTGCTTCTGCTAAGTCACTTCAGTCATGTCTGACTCTGTGTGACCCCATAGACCTCAGCCCACCAGGCTCCCCCGTCTCTGGGATTCTCCAGGCAAGAACACTGGAGTGGGTTGCCATTTCTTTCTTCAATGCATGAAAGTGAAAAGTGAAAGTGAAGTTGCTCAGTTGTGTCTGACTCTTAGCAACCCCATGGACTGTAGCCTACCAGGCTCCTCCTTCCATGGGATTTTCCAGGCAAGAGTACTGGAGTGAGGTGCCATTGCCTTCTCTGGCTTCTGCACCTGGTGCCAGGCAATTAGAAAGATGGACTTGTGCTGAGAAAGTCAGGAACCTACAAGTACAACGCTATCCTCTCACCCCTTCTAGTGTCAATATCAGTGATACAGGTAACCTATGGGAGAAACTGGACCCTTCATTATGGAGCTAAGCATCAAGGATATTTGTATAGCTAATGATTTTGAAGATAGACCCTTTCCCCAGGGAAAAAGGCATACTTGTCACTGACCAATAGAATAAAGATACTGCCTTCCTTAGTTGTAGACTTTAGGAAGATTTGCTTATTTCACTTTTGAAAGATTAGCCTTTCCTCAGCTCAGAATTCCTAAATTTTGATGTACATTATCATGCCAGGCCATTTGACATGGCCCCTGTGGGCTTTGCAGGACAAAAGAATAAGCACAAACATGAAGCTCCTGTTGCCTTTTGTGCTGTGAGTCATAAAGTCCTTTGATTCTGACCTGAGGATTTTGTGTCCTCTGCCAGCATCCATGAAACTGAGACAGGCTAATTTTTAGGTCGCAAGTTGGGTAAACTCAGAGTCATCATACCTTTTGACAAAGATGCCTGGAAAGTAGAGGAGCTGCAGGACCTGCTGTGGCTTCAAACGTGACTCAGCAAACAAGGCATGCTAGCCGGCCTGCGACACTATGCATGAGCTGCAAATAGCATCTCCCTCACACCCACATTCTACACAGAAACATGGCTGCTGCTTTACCTCCACATCCAAGTCTCATATACATTTCTCTAGAGGCCAATCTTGGCCCAGATCCACACAGTAAAGGGAAGTCTGGAGTGCATGGCTGCAGCTTAGCTCAGTCAGCAGGGTGCATAGTCACCTTTAGTCATAGACATCTTTAGTGATAAAGAGAGAATAGTTCTCTCTCCATTCAG
>NW_011495034.1:10655058-10661675 GCF_000754665.1 Bison bison bison | reverse complement strand
CAGTCTGGGCTATGTGGTATAAGGCTTGAAAATAATATGCAGTATGAATGCTGCCTTGACATCTTTACACCACACAGAGACTCAGAGGCCTAACCAAGAGTTCCCCTGCTCTCCCCAGATATGCCTTTTACCAAATGGGGAAAGGTTTAAACCCAGCTGCTTCCCCTGTTGGCCAGATCAGCTTCACTTCAGTGTTCAACCTAATGGGTTTCATGTTGCTGCCAGTCTGCAAAATTATTCAAGCAAGCCAATCATATCCTCTCGTGGGAATCAGGGTATTTCTCCTAATATTACAAATTTGTCCTCCCATAGTCCCTGTTTCTGTCCTCTATTCCCAAGTGCAACTACTGTGTGGACCCATGTGTCATGGTCTTTTCTTCCCCCAGGATGTGAGTACCCATGACTAAGATTACTGTCAAACTCATCTGTCCAGTCTCAGGTGTTGTGTATTTGGCAGTAACCTTGGGGAGGAGAACTTCCCTCATGGCTCAAATGATAAAAGCATGTGCTTGCAATGCAGGAGACCTGGGTTCAATCCCTGGGTAGGGAAGATCCTCTGGAGAGGGAAATGGCAACCCACTCCAGTACTCCTGCCTGGAAAATTCCATGGATGGAGGAGACTTTGGGATACAGTTCATGGGGTCACAAAGAGTCAGACACGACTAAGCGATTTTCATTTTCACTTGGGGAGGAATCACCCAGGTTTGATTCCTGGGTCAAGAAGATCTGATGGAGAAGGGATAGGCTACCCACTCCAGTATTCTTGGGCATGAAGCTCAACTGGTAAATAATCTGTCTGCAGTGTGGGAGACCTGGGTTCTATCCCTGGGCTGGGAAGATCTCCTGGAGAAGGGAAAGGCTACCCACTCCAGTATTCTGGCCTGGAGAATTCCATGAACTCTACAAGTCCATGGGGTTGCAAAGAGTCAGAAACGGCTGAGCAACTTTCACTTCACTTCACTTTGGGAGGAACCTCTCCCTTGCAGAGTGAAGAGGAGATGAATACACTGCCTAAACATGAGATATGTTTTTGCCAAAAGAATTGCAAGGAACATTTTGCAGTGTTGAGCCTGGTCTAACAGATCATTGATGATTCCTCTTCTCTCTTGAAAACTCTTCTAAGCAGAAACATGAAGAAGCCAAGTCTTGCTAACTGGATGACAAGGATTACAAACTATTTGCCCAGTTCATCACTGATTTCCCAGCCATGAACCAGCAAACACAAGAAGCAGAGCTCTCTGGGGACATGTTGAGGAATACAGATTTAAGAGGGAGCCCCAGCTGAGACCAACACTATTGAACAGTTGAGCCCAACCTAAATTGTAGATCCAAATAATCACTAAATAATAAATGGTCATCATCCTAAAGTATTAATTTTTGTGATGGGATGTTATGTAGCAATATGCAATTGATTCACAGTCTACAATATATTTTTTAGAAAATGAAACATCATAAGTTCTTTGCAGCTCCAATGTTATAGACTTAATATTCCAAGGTCAGGAGGGATGTTGTAGAAAGATGATGGAATTTGGAGTCAGGAGAATTAGATTCTAGATCAAAATTTACCACTTACAGGTATGTGCAATTTGTTAAATGTCTAATATTTTAACTTCATTTGTATAAGCATTAAAAGTATAAAATAAATGTTCTTTATATAATTTATTTTAGGGAGACAAGGCAAAGTATAGAGCTTAGTTTTTCCTACTATAACATTCACAATAGAAGTTTTTGGCTTTGTTTATTAATGTTAATTTGCTTTCATGATCACTGGCCTGTGAATCAGAGAACATATTTTCCTTGTTTTAAAAAGAGGATGATTATTTACTTGTATCCCACCTTTGTATTGCCTTCATGATTTCTCAGAATGGTAACATGCCATAGCTATTGGCTTTGTGCTTTTTCTTAGACTCTGGGCAAATTATTTTCCTTGACTAAGATGCATAGGTTCTTTTATTACATTTTTCTCTTTAACTTTGGTCTTTAATTTTCTACAACATAATTTTGTTCTAATATTCTCAGTCTTATGATCACTTCTGACAAAGAAAACAGAAGCAGATTACCAAAGAATCTAACAACAGTTACACCTAGAATCACTAGAAGCTTGCCTTAAACATTCAAAACCTGAAGGTTCTCCATGTTCTACTTTCTCCCAACACTTAAATCTCCTGCCTGTCCCTAGATAAGTGAAGTTTTGAATTTCTTTTTCCTCCACTTGACACATTTCTCTGTCTCCACTATTGGCTTCTCTGTCCTTCACTATCTCCTAGAATCTGCTCAAACTCAAGTCCATTGAGTCAATGATGCCATCCAACCACCTCATCCTGTGTTGCCCTCTTCTCCTCCTGCCCTCATTTTTCCCAGTGTTTGGGCCTGTTCCAGTCAGTCAGCTCTTCACATCAGGTGGCCAAAGTATTGGAGCTTCAACTTCAGCATCAGTCCTTCCAATGAATATTCAGGGTTGATTTCCTTGAGGATTTACTGGTTTATCTCCTTGCTGTCCAAGCAACTCTCAAGAGTCTTCTCCAGCACCACAATTTGATAGAATCAGTTCTTAAGTGCTCAGCCTTCTTTATGGCCATCTGTCATATCTGTATGTGACTACTAGAAAAACCATAGCTTTGACTATATGGACTTTTGTCAACAGAGAGATGATTCTGCTTTTTAGTACTTTGTCTAGGCTTGTCATAGCATTTCTTCCAAGGAGCAAGTGTCTTTTAATTTCATGGCTACAGTCACCAACCACATTGATTTTGAAGCCCCAAAAAACAAAGTCAGTCACTGTTCCCATTTCCCCCCAACTATTTGACATGATAAGATGGGACTGGATGCCATGGTCTTAGTTTTTTGAATGTTGCATTTTAAGCTAGCTTTTTTCACTCTTATCTTTCACCCACATCAAGAGGCTCTTTAGTTCCTCTTTGCTTTCTGTTATCAGTGTGGTGTCATCTGAAGATTACTTTGCCTTCTTTTCTATTACACCATATTAAGTGAAATCTTTGATTCTCGTTCACCTACTAGTACATCTAATTTATTTATTAACTTTATTCAGTTCAGTCACTTAGTTGTGTCCGACTGTTTGCGACCCCATGGACTGAAGCATACCAGGCTTCCCTGTCCATCACCAACTCCTGGAGTTTACTCAAACTCATGTCCATTGAGTCAGTGATGCCATCCAACCATCTCATCCTCTGTCATCCCCTTCTCCTCCTGCCTTCAATCTTTCTCAGCATCAGGGTCTTTTCCAGTGAGCCAGTTCTTTGCATCAGGTGGCCAAAGTATTGCAGTTTCAGCTTCAGCATCAAGTCCTTCCAATGAATATACAGGACTGGTTTCCTTTAGGATTGACTGCTTTGATCTCCTTGCAGTCCAAGAGTCTTCTCCTACACCACAGTTTAAAAACATCAATTCTTTGGTGCTCAGCTTTCTTTATAGTCCAACTCTCACATCCATACATGACCACTGGTAAAACCACAGCTTTGACTAGAAGGACCTTTGTCAGCAAAGTATTACCTTTGCTTTCTAATATGCTGACTAGGTTGGTCATAGCTTTACTTCCAAGGAGCAACTGTCTTAATTTCATGGCTTCAGTCACCATCCGCAGTGATTTTGGAGCCCCTCAAAGTAAAGTTTCTCACTGTTTCCATTGTTTCCCCATCTATTTGCCATGAAATGATGGGGCCAGATACCATGATCTTACTTTTCTGAATGTTGAGTTTTAAGCCAGCTCTTAAACTCTCCTCTTTCACTTTCATCAAGAGGCTCTTTAGTTCCTCTTCACTTTCTGCCATAAGGGTGGGGCCATCTGCATATCTGAGATTGTTGATATTTCTCCCAGCAATCTTGATTCCAGCTTATGCTTCACCCAGCCCAGCATTTTGCATGACATACTCTACATGTAAGTTAAATATGCAGAATGACAATATACAGCCTTGGCGTACTCCTTTCCCGATTTGGAACCAGGCTATTGTTCTGTGTCCAGTTCTAACTGTTGCACTTTGACCTGCATACAGATTTCTCAGAAGGCAGGAAAGATGGTCTGGTATTCCTATCTCTTTCAGAATTTTCCAGAGTTTGTTGTGATCCACACAGTCAAAGGCTTTGGTGTAGTCAATAAAGCAAAAGTAGATGTTTTTCTGGAACTCTCTTGCTTTTTTGATGATCCAATGGATGTTAGCAATTTGATCTCTGGTTCCTCTGCCCTTTCTCAATCCAGCTTGAACATCTGGAGGTTCACAGTTCACATACTGTTGAAGCCTGCTGCTGCTGCTGCTGCTAAGTCGCTTCAGTCATGTCCGACTCTGTGCAACCCCATAGATGGCAGCCCACAAGGCTCCTCTGTCCTTGGGATTCTCTAGGCAAGAATACTGGAGTGGGTTGCCATTTCCTTCTCCAATGCATGAAAGTGGAAAGTGAAAGTGAAGTCGCTCAGACGTGCCTGACTCTTAGTGACCCCATGGACTACAGCCTACCAGTCTCCTCCATCCATGGGATTTTCCAGGCAAGAGTACTGGAGTAGGGTGCCATTGCCTTCTCTGACTGTTGAAGCCTAGCTTGGAGAATTTTGATCATTACTTTGCTAGCATGTGAGATGAGTGCAATTGTGTGATAGTTTGAACATTCTTTGCATTGCCTTTGTAAAAGACCTTTGCATTGCCATTGCATTGAACATTCATTGCCTTTCTTTGGGATTGGAATGAAAACTGACCTTTTCCAGTGCTGTGGCCACTACTGAGTTTTCCAATTTTGCTGGCATGTTGAGTGGAGCATTTAACAGCATAATCTAGCTCAACTGGAATTTCATCACCTCCACTAGTTTTGTTCGTAGTGATGCTTCCTAAGGCCCACTTGACATTGCATTCCAGGATGTCTGACTCTAGGTGGGTGATCACACCATCGTGGTTATCTGGGTCTGAAGATCTTTTTTGTATAGTTTTTCTGTGTAGTCTTGCCACCTCTTCTTAATATCCCCTGCTTCTGTTTACTTTATTGTTTATTTTTAATAACTATGCTCTTTTCATAATCCCTGATCATTTGAAAGAAAGAAATACTATGAAGGAATATTTGGAGGATTTTAAAAGCTTGTTAGTGACCTCCTTTAATGGATAAAGCAATGGAGACTGAGAAACTTAAAATATTGTATTAAACATTTAATGACTCATATATCCAAAATTAAAATCAAAGTGCTTTTTGTAATGGTTCTAGGTAATTTTGGAAGAAAGTTTCTTATCAATAATTTGTAACTGTTCATGCTCCAGTCTACCTCTTGCTTAGCTATTTGGATAGACAGAAGTTCTATGAGTAAATGTACTCTAAGACTTTGAGATAGCTTTCTAACTCTTCAGACCAATCTGCCTTCATTATCTTTGCATGGAGATTACCTCTCATCAGGATAGAAAATTGATATAAAACCTTTTTTTCCCCTTTGGAATGACTGCTTTGGCAAACTCCTTGTTTCTTGTTAGGCTTTTATTTAACACATTTAGATCTGAAAATTGCAATTATAACTTGCTCTTCACATGATCTCATTCAGTTCCACATGCACTAAGCTACTTCCAGATAAATACAACCAATTACCATCAATTAATTCTAGCTTTCAATAATTTTCAGAATGTGAAGAATATAGAAAACCAAAAAGGATTAGGATAATTTACAAAACAATATTTTCCATCCTTGACTATTTTTTTTTGTTTGTTTTTTGTTTTTTTCATCCTTGACTATTTATTCATTTGTTTTTAACTGTGAAAATATTGTTAGCCTTATTGGTTAAGACATTCATACTTACTTATTTAAATAAAATAGTTTGGGTTAAAGCAGAACTTGAGGTCAAGGTCAAATGTAGTAGATTAAAGTGAAACAGGAAATTTATACAAGCAATGTACACAGCAACCTTTAGATAATGAATTCCACATTTAAATATGTCACTGGAGGGTAAAATATGTGGATTGGAGATCCTCTCTCAATGATAATCTTCCTTACACACACACACACACGAAAATTAAAGCCTTGGGAAGCCTAAATTGTAAAATTAAATGTAAATATTTAGGTCAAATAGTGCTTTGCAAAGATAAAATGTATATTCAAAATCATACTTCAATTAATACCTTTATCTTAATAACACTAAGAATAATATATAAGCAATAGGGAAATTAAAAATAGAGTAAGAAAATAATACTTAGGAATATATCTACCTAAAGAAACTAAAGACCTATATATAGAAAACTATAAAACACTGGTGAAAGAAATCAAGAGGGACATTAATAGATGGAGAAATATACCATGTTCATGGATTGGAAGACTCAATATAGTGAAAATGAGTATAGTACCCAAAGCAATTTATAGATTCAATGTAATCCCTATCAAGCTGCTGCTACTGCTAAGTCGCTTCAGTCGTGTCCGGCTCTGTGCGACCCCAGAGATGGCAGTCCACCAGGCTTCCCCATCCCTGGGATTCTCCAGGCAAGAATACTGGAGTGGGTTGCCATTTCCTTCTCCAATGCATGAAAAGTGAAAGTGAAGTCGCTCAGTCATGTCCGACTCTAGTGACCCCATGGACTGCAGCCCACCAGGCTCTTCTGTCCACAGGATTTTCCAGGCAAAAGTACTGGAGTGGGGTGCCA
>NW_011495034.1:10646643-10654943 GCF_000754665.1 Bison bison bison | reverse complement strand
CTGATTTCAGGCTCTACTACAAAGCCACAGTCATCAAGACAGTATGGTACTGGCACAAAGACAGAAATATAGATCAATGGAACAAAATAGAAAGCCCAGAGATAAATCCACACACCTATGGACATCTTATCTTTGACAAAAGAGGCAAGAATATACAATGGATTAAAGACAGTCTCTTTAACAAGTGGTGCTGGGAAACCTGGTCAACCACTTGTAAAAGAATGAAACTAGAACACTTTCTAACACCATACACAAAAATAAACTCAAAATGGATTAAAGATCTAAACATAAGACCAGAAACTATAAAACTCCTAGAGGAGAACATAGGCAAAACACTCTCCGACATAAATCACAGCAGGATCCTCTATGACCCACCTCCCAGAATATTGGAAATCAAAGCAAAAATATACAAATGGGACCTAATTAAACTTAAAAGCTTCTGCACAACAAAGGAAACTGTAAGCAAGGTGAAAAGACAGCATTCAGAATGGGAGAAAATAATAGCAAATGAAGCAACTGACAAACAACTAATCTCAAAAATATACAAGCAACTCCTACAGCTCAATTTCAGAAAAATAAATGACCCAATCAAAAAATGCGCCAAAGAACTAAATAGACATTTCTCCAAAGAAGACATGCAGATGGCTAACAAACACATACTCATTATCAGAGAAATGCAAATCAAATGCAAATGCAAATCAAAACCACAATGAGGTACCATTTCACGCCAGTCAGAATGGCTGCAATCCAGAAGTCTACAAGTAATAAATGCTGGAGAGGGTGTGGAGAAAAGGGAACCCTCTTACACTGTTGGTGGGAATGCAAACTAGTACAGCCACTATGGAGAACAGTCTGGAGATTCCTTAAAAAACTGGAAATAGAACTGCCTTATGACCCAGCAATTCCATCGCTGGGCATACACACCACCGAGGAAACCAGAATTGAAAGAGACACATGTACCCCAGTGTTCATTGCAGCACTGTTTATAATAGCCAGGACATGGAAGCAACCTAGATGTCCATCAACAGATGAATGGATAAGAAAGCAGTAGTACATATACACAATGGAGTATTACTAAGCCATTAAAAAGAATACATTTGAATCAGTTCTAATGAGGTGAATGAAACTGGAGCCTATTATACAGAGTGAAGTAAGCCAGAAAGAAAAACACCAATACAGTATGCTAACGCATATATATGGAATTTAGAAAGATGGTAACAATAACCCTGTGTATGAGACAGCAAAAGAGACACTGACATATAGAACAGTCTTTTGGACTCTGTGGGAGAGGTAGAGGGTGGGATGATTTGGGAGAATGGCATTGAAACATGTATAATATCATATATGAAATGAGTCGCCAGTCCAGGTTCAATGCACGATACTGGATGCTTGGGGCTGGTGCACTGGGATGACCCAGAGGATGGTATGGGGGGAGGGGAGGAGGATTCAGGATGGGGAACACGTGTATACCTGTGGCAGAGTCATGTTGAATATGGCAAAACCAATACAATATTATAAAGTTAAAATAGGAAATAAATAAACAAAAGAAAATAATAATGCAGGAGTCATATTTTTGCTGAATCCTTATAGGCATAAAATTTTAAATCTAGAAAGTGTTGTAGAAATCACCTAGTCCAAACTTCTCATATTATGAATAAAGAAAATGTTTCCAATATTTATTAAATAAATTCTGGAAGATCACACAAATAACTATGGGTAGATTTCAAGTTGCTAAAATATACCTTGTCTTTAACTTAATAAATTAACTAAAATAAATCCATGAGACATTAAATGCCTTTTTTTCATTAGTAACCAAGTTACCTTTATATTCATGATTCAGTATTGTTTCCAACAAGTCAAAGTATATTTTGCACATTATTTTACTGAAGTCCCTGTTGGATAAAATGCTGGAAAATATATATGAGAAAAAGATTATGTGGGTCATTGATGTCATTAAAAATCTCAAATACCTAGGTTTTAAAAAATAATAGGCTACATTCATTACAGGAAGAATATGAGTCTCTTCAAATGATCTATTCATATGGTCAGAGGACTGTATTTTAAGGTAAACTCTGAGAAGGACAAAGGAAAATTATAGATTTGCAAACCTCAGTCCTCTTTTCTAAAGGAGGTTGAATATGAAAATAATGTTACATATGGTCATTTTTGTGAACTGAATAATTCTTTGGCATATTTTATGTGAGATATAATATCTAATAATAACTACCTAAAATATTCACCCATAAGTAGCTCTATAAACCTATGTAATTGTATTGATCCTATATGTATTAAGACTGCATGAGAAATATTTCCTTAAACTTGGTATATAGGATCTGAAGTCTTCAGGAGGCAATGAAAAATAGTTTGGAAGAAAAAAATTTTTAATGGAAAAAAAAAAAAAACTACCAAAGTTTTACTGTAGGTGTAAAGCTGATGGCATATTTGGGAAAAGAATAGAGGAGAAACTATGGTTGAAAAATTTAGAAAGCTTGACTACATTTTTTTAAATCAAATGCAACTTCAGTAATTATCTTAGAAAATTAGAAGTAATTAGTTTTTTGCTGAATTGTTCATTTTGCCCCTTAAGCTGTACCAGTGCAAAATTGCCTTATTAAAATTATTTTAATATGATATACTGAATTATAATTAATATAATTGAAATATGAACTATTTCAGATCTGTTTATTTGATACAATTGTTGCCTTAGGAACAAGGAGAAAAGAGTTAATTAATGCAACTTTGCCTGTAAAAGAAAAATATGTACAGCATTTACTGTATTATTTTATATGTATTTCATTAATATGTCAGAAAAAAAATCAATAGAAAACTAAGAGTAGGCTATTTCCTATAGTTTTCTCCTGGGAATGTGACATTGTACTTTTTAAATGAAAAAAAAAAATCAAATTCTTTCATGCCAGCAAGAACCACAGATGTCTTCCAGTATTGACATCCAGCAATTATAATTTTTAAACAGTGAGGAAAAACATATCAAATATTTCTAAAGAGGCCAGAAAGGGAAAAAGCAGTAATTTTTTCATATAGACAGCCAAAATTGAATTTTCAGTTTAGGCCACACAGCCTGTGTTTTTTAAACCTTAAAATTTGTTGAAAACTTGAAGGATAAAACCTTTAAACCGCATACTGAATCAGTGTTGATCATCAGTTCAATTCACTCACTCAGTCGTGTCCACTCTTTGTTACCCCATGGACTGCAGCATGCCAGGCTTCCCTGTCTATCACCAACTCCCAGAGTTTACTCAAACTGATATCCATTGAGTCAGTGATGCATCCAGCAATCTCATCCTCTGTTGTCCCCTTCTCCTCCTGCCTTCAATATTTCCCAGTATCAGGGTCCTTTCAAATGAGTCAGTTCTTCACATCAGGTGGCCAAAGTATTGGAATTTTAGCTTCAGCATCAGTCCTTCCAATGAATAATCAGGACTGATTTCATTTAGGATGGAGTGGTTTGATGATCTTGCAGTCCAAGGGACTTTCAAGAGTCTTCTTCAACACCACAGTTCAAAAGCATCAATTCTTCATCGCTCAGCTTTCTTCACAGTCCAACTCTCACATCCATACATGACTACTAGAAAAACCATAGCCTTGACCAGATGGACCTTTGTTGGCAAAGTAATGTCTGATCATACTAAATGCTGATCATAGCTAAATGACTTTTGTAATTTCATTTATTCATATCAAGTTACAGATGCCAATCATGTTCTGAGGGAGAAAGGAACCAGTGAGTAAAGGGGAAACATAGCCTGCAGTTTTTCTAAGACAAAGAAAGGTAAGTGAAAGGGACGAAGTATTAATGTATATGCACTCAAATGTTTAGACTGCTAGCATTACTTCTCAGTATTCAAGCACAAGGTCATTGCTAACACATCTATGCCAGGTAAGTTCTCATTCTTCTGAAAGTTCTTTGATTTTTTTGTTCTTCTGTTCTTCTGTTAATATTTTATTATCAAAATTTTTAAAAAGAGATCTATTTATCTATTTACCTTATTACCCATCTTAAGTCAATATAGTATGACTCTATTCTTCACATGCATTTACGTATGTAACTATTTCAAAGAAAGATCTTTGAGCCACTATAAAACCAAATCGTTAATAGAGTGATGGTCGTATATCACTAGTTTATAGAATAAAAACCAAAATGATGGTTTTTTCCCCTTTTTATCTTTCTTTGTTCTAGTCTTTTTGTGAATAAATATTCAGGATCCTGGTATTTCTTAAAACCTTTTAATATTAATACTACTAATATCCACATATAAAATCATCTGTTACAACTTCATAACTATATTTGAAGTCTTTCAAATCTTAGGAGTTCCCTTCAATAAAGGGATTCTGCCATTCTGACCTTTCTGAGCTCTGGGTAGTGGTGGTCACAGGTGTTCTGGCAAGTAACCTTTGAGCCTGCTTGTAGGAACCCTCGGAAGCATTTACTGTCTTTTATCTGTTAGTAATTAGCAGTAATTAGATCTGCCAGGTGAGGAGTTCACCCTTCAGAAGATAACTGAATATGTATAGACTTTACGACAATATTTCAAAATATTCCATTTTCATCTTTCTACTTCTTTCATTCTTTGGCCTATTTCCTCTAATTTTCTGGTTATATTGGAAACTTTTACCTAGAAACCAAGTTACTGACCCTAGTAAATACAGAATATGGAAAATCTTTTGTGCTTTTCTGTGAAGGAATGGAGTGGGTTTTTAGGCAAATTAATTCTTGTGCAAACATATCTCTAGGGAACTTAGTAATGCTTTTAATGAGTCCAAATACTTATAGAAATGAAAGCCAGAAACAACCTATTGTGTTATCCTGTCTCCTCTTGAGAGTTCAGTACAAATGCACTCCCTCTGGTTGTTCTTCCAATATTATTGAAAGTGATTGCTTTGATTTTTCTGTGTGTTTTCTACCAAATTATAACAATTTTTGTTTGCATAACATGTGTTTTATTTTAAGAATCTGCATAGCATTTCAGTGATTTAATTTTCATGTATGGAGAGTCCTTACTAGTTTGTAGGCAAGCATCTTCTGAATATGTATTCCCTCCCCCAGTGGTGAAATGTCCAGGGGAAAATAAGTGAGAAAATAGATAAGTTGAAAGATGCTAAAAATAATGAATATACTCTTAGAAACGGTACCGTGGAACAGAAATATTGATACATGTTTGACTTGGCAACTAGAGTCTACTATTTTTTTTTTTTTTTTCTGCCTCTATAGGGATCACATGAAGATCATTGTGATTGTCCTGTGTTTTGAAAATCTTAGGAGGCAATTAATATTATGCTTCTTTCAAAATTGAGAACTCCTTAAAAGGTCAATATATAATTCAATCATACCTTTATTACTAAAAAAAGGTGAGAATTTTGACTTAGATGTGTGACCAAGATAGCTTATTGATAATTTATCTTGGAAGAAAATGGATTTAATCTAACCAGTTACAGACTATCCTGGATAATTCTAGATCTCCTGAACCCTTCCTCAGAGAGTAGAACCTGCTCCACTAAATTTATTACATAACATGAAAGCTGGGTAAAATATATCCTCTCAGAAGGCAGACAGGCTAAGATAGTAATGATGTCAATAATAATGATGATGATGAGAGAGAGAGAGAGAGAGAGAAAGAGAGATCAATTAAAAGAAAGAAAAGAACGAGTTTCCTTTTCCCCTTACCCTCCATCCACATACCCATTCTGTGTCATCCTCTTGTGTTTAAGGAAAAGCAGGAAAATGGGGGTATAAAGAGGACAGCAAGGTTATTCTAATCTTTCATCTATATTACAAGATCCAGAAAAAGTCTCTACCCCACCTTCTGTGTTATAATACTTATAATCATGTCACATGAAAATTGAACACATATGCTAAATTGAATTTAACAGCTCATGAGTTTTTCATAAATATTTTCAGATTTGATATTAAAATATATAGATTTGCCTTCTAAATATTAAAATCAAGCTACAAGTTCTGAATTTGATTTCATAATTACTCCAATAAAAAAAGTAGACAGAAAATTAACCTTAAATTTATAAAGTGACAAAATGGAGCCCTATTATCTCAGTTCAAATAAAAGTTCATAAGAAGGAAACACCTTGTAAGGTGAGCCATCACTTTTGAAAGTTTGATGTTCAACTTTGCAGGTATATGAAGTAATTTAACAACTGATCTCCTAAAATGTATTACTTTCCGAGGGATTAAATATTTGTGACCAAATTCACAAGGGACTAATATGCAAAGAATCTCAGATGTAAGTGAGAAATTTTATATCTACAAAACATTTTGGAATATTAATTCTCAATAATAAGTGAGAAATTTTCTATGCTGGATTTCCTCATCTAATAAATTTCATTACCTCATAAATGAGTTATAAGGTTAAGAAGATCATGCATACAGAAGTCTGCTTTATTACTATATTCATAGTGAACACTCAATACATATTAATTACTATATAGTGTTATCTAGCAGTTATTAACTACTTTTTATATACCAGACTGTCTTCTAAGGATTTCTTATGTATTAAATCATTCAATATTTCAATAATACTGGGACTTTGATGTTATTACTACTCTCATTTATATAAGGGAATTAAATCACTACAAGTTGAATATTTGTGCCACATTTGATATGTAGTGGATCTAGACTCAAGCACAGGCATCTAATTTTATCACTCCATATAGATAAAAAAGTTAGAATTAATGGTGAAATATAATTAGAAAAAGCAGAGTTAAATGATCTTAGAGTCTAGATGATCAAGTTACACAAAGATATTCATTTTTTGTTTTGTTTTGTTTTTTTTTGCTTCTGACTTTAATATTGTAATTGGATAATTATATTCACTGATGTGCCATGATCTCCCTCGGCCAGAGCCAAGATAAAACAATTAAAAAACTCTTAACTAATTCCTTAGCTTCCATGAAACTATTTCCCTTTTATTACTTCTTCAGGTAATATACAACACAGCTATTTAGATTTTGACTCTTATTTGAAATCACATAAAATTTTCCATGAAAATAATTTAATGAAATGGGAGTTTAGGAAGAGAGGGACATGTCTTAGTTATAAATACATACATATATATATATATATATATATATATATGTAATATTTCAGTTAAGTTTGTTCTTTTAAATAGGAATTTTATCCAGTGAGACTTTAACTTAGGTCTGAGCTGGACAAGAATTGATGCTTTTGAACTGTAGTGTTGGAGAAGACGCTTGAGAGTCCCTTGGACTGCAAGGAGATCCAACTAGTCCATTCTGAAGGAGATCAGCCCTGGCATTTCTTTGGAAGGAATGATGCTGAAGCTGAAACTACAGTACTTTGGCCACCTCATGTGAAGAGTTGACTCATTGGAAAAGACCCTGATGCTGGGAGGGATTGGGGGCAGGAGGAGAAGGGGACAACAGAGGATGAGATGGCTCGATGGCATCACCGACTCGATGGACGTGAGTCTGAGTGAACTCCGGGAGTTGGTGATGGACAGGGAGGCCTGGTGTGCTTCGATTCATGGGGCTGCAAAGAGTCGGACACGACTGAGCGACTGAGCTGAGATAGTAATTATTTTTAATTTCTTGTTGAGTCTTATAGTTATTTTCATGTTTGTTTATAATTGTATCTCAGACAGTTAGAATGTAATAAATACCAGATGCTGAATATACAGAAATAATCATAACACAATAGAGGCACTATTTGAATAACAATTCAGATCTTCTGGCCTGAAATTTTAGTTCTGTTTCTTGACTAGTTTGGTCAAAGCACTTAGGTTCACTAGATCTCCTTTTCTTTTTCTGTAATAGCATTAACTACAAGGTAATTGAGAGTTATATGAGCTGCTACTGCTGCTGCTGTCACTTTAGTCGTGTCCGACTCTGTGCGACCCCATAGATGGCAACCCACCAGGCTCTCCCTTCCCTGGGATTCTCCAGGCAAGAACACTGGAGTGAGTTGCCATTTCCTTCTAATATACATGAATATCCTTTATATGTGTATGTGGTATGTGTATGTATAATGATGAAAATATTAAACTACAGAATTTTGCTTTTCTTATAGTTTGAAAGTCATAAAATAGTATAATTTTTTATCAAGTTAGACAAAAATGGCTCTTTTAACTTTAAAATTTTTCAAAATATTTATTAAATCACAAACTCTATAATGATGCAAACATACAAGATAGTTTAGTAGTATTATTATAAATTAATATTTTATTAAAATAATCTGAGTTTTATTCAATACCAATCCGATGGAGAAAGTCATCTTAATAAACTACATGAAATGCTTCTTTTAAAAAACCAGTTTT
>NW_011495034.1:10646293-10646543 GCF_000754665.1 Bison bison bison | reverse complement strand
TCAAGATTTCTGGGAGAAATATCAATAACCTCAGATATGCAGATGACACCACCCTTATGGCAGAAAGAGAAGAGGAACTAAAAAGCCTCTTGATCAAAGTGGAGAGTGAAAAAGTTGGCTTAAAGCTCAACATTCAGAAAATGAAGATCATGGCATCTGGTCCCATCCCTTAATGGGAAATAGATGGGGAAACATTGGAAACAGTGTCAGACTTCATTTTTTTGGGCTCCAAAATCACTGCAGATGGTGA
>NW_011495034.1:10636382-10645858 GCF_000754665.1 Bison bison bison | reverse complement strand
AAAACCAGTTTTAATACTTATTTTCTATGTTTTAGGTTAGTCAAAGGATAAAAATGGATTTACTGCTGATGTTGCATATAAGTTCTGCTTCTATGCTTTCATATGCTTTCTTAAATGAAATGAAAATAATTTATTTTCATGTAAGAAACAAAAAAGCAGAACTTATATGCTTCTTGTCTATTCAACATCATCAGCAGTAAATCCATTTCTATCCTTTGACTAACCTAAAACATAGAAGATAATGACAACCCTGTATGTGAGACAGCAAAAGAGACACAGATGTATAGAACAGTCTTTTGGACTCTGTGGGAGAGGGAGAGGGGGATGATTTTGGAGAATGGCATTAAAACATGTATAATATCATATAAGAAATGAATCGCCAATCCAGGTTCGATGCAGGATACAGGAAGCTTGGGGCTGGTGCACTGGGATGACTCAGAGGGATGGTATGGGGAGGGAGGAGGAAGGGGGGTTCAGGATGGGGAACACGTGTACACCCGTGGCGGATGCATGTTGATGTATGGCAAAACCAATGGAATATTGTAAAGTAAAAAACAAAACAAAAAAATGCTCAACAAAAAAAAAAAAAGAGAGAGAGAAAGAAAATAAATATATCACAAAACTGATCAAACAAACTTTTGGAAAAATAACATTTCATTCCTAAATTTTTTTCTAAAAAAATTTACATAAAATAAGTTCATGTGTATTTCCATGTGCACTGCAAAGAAAGCTTGTTTCTACCATTTAAAATTTTTTCTTATAATTGTATTTATTCAGATTTTTAATAAGGTTTAACAAATCTTTTCTGCAATATTTTCATTGTACATCTCTCCTGCCATATTAGTCCTGGTTCAGGGCAAGAAGAAACCACATCTAATATTTTGAGCTGACCTGGACTAAATATAGGGAATGTGATGCTTATGGAATCATTGGGAGAAGTGTGGAAGGGGAATCAAGGAACCACAGGGGCCACAGGACCTGCTCAGGTTTGAACATACTTCCTTAGGTGGATGCTTGCCTCCCAGTTGCCATGAATCTGGTGATAATTTCAGAAAACTGCAACATCCTCTTGACTTTCAGGCCCCCATGACTTCACTTATGTGTAGAAAAACAGGAGTAAGCTGAAAGATAACCTTTACTGACTTTCATTCAAATCTTGCATGAAATTCCATTTTCACTTGCAGAATGAAATTCAATTCCAGAACTCTGGCAGCAAAGGCCTTGAAAAAATGGCTTTTAGTGTCAGACTTTATGGTACAGGGAGGCCTGTGGAAAGAAGTAGCAATAGGGCAAGCAATCCCCAGGGTACACTACTCATGCTTTCAATATAGTACATTTTATAGAGCTCTAAAGGAGATCAAAAGATTTTCAATGGAGTAATTCACATTATTACATCTGTTAGAATGTCTTAATATAGATTACTAGGTCCCAGTTTTCAATTATATCCTAACAACTCATAACAGATAAATTTTATCTGTATGACATATTCTAATAATAGAACTCAAGCTTGCATTTGTACCAGTTCAGTTCAGAACAGTCACTCAGTCATGTCTGACTCTTTGACACCCCATGGACAACAGCATTCCAGGCCTCCCTGTCCATCACCAACTCCCAGAGTTTACTCAAACTCATATCCATTGAGTCAGCGATGCCATGCAACCACCTCATCCTCTGTTTTCCCCTTCTCCTCTGCATCAATCTTTCCTAGCATCAGGATATTTTCAAATGAGTCAGTTTTTCACATAGGGTGGCCAAAGTATTGGAGCTTCAGCTTCAGCATCCATCCTTCCAATGAATATTCAGGACTGATTTACTTTAGGATGGACTGGTTTGATCTCCTTGCAGTCCAAAGGACTCTCAAGAATCTTCTCCAACACTACAGTTCAAAAGCATCAATTCTTTGGCACTCAGCTTTCTTTATAGTCCAACTCTCACATCCATACATGAATACTATGGATAAATGTACTATCCATACATTTTCCTAGTATAGAAAAGCCATACCTTTGACTAGACAGACGTTTTTTGGCAAAGTAATGTCTCTGCTTTTCAATATGCTGTCTAGGTTGGTCATAACTTTCCTTCCAAGGAGTAAGCGTCTTTTAATTTCATGGCTGCAATCACCATCTGCAGTCATTTTGGAGCCCCCCAAAATAAAGTTTGACACTGTTTCCACCATTTACCATCTATTTGCCATCAAGTGATGGAACCAGATGCCATGATCTTAGTTTTCTGAATGTTGAGATTAAAGCCAACATTTTCATTCTCCTCTTTCACTTTCATCAAGAGGCCCTTTGGTTCTTCTTTGCTTTCTTCTGTAATGGGGGTGTCATGTGCATATCTGAGGTTATTGATATTTCTCCCGGCAAACTTGATTCTGTTTGTGCTTCATCCAGTCAAGCATTTCTCATGATCTATGCTCCATATAAGTTAAATAAGCAGGCTGACAATATATAACCTTTATGTACTCCTTTCCTGATTTGGAACTAGTCTGTTGTTCCATGTCTGGTTCTAACTGTTGCTTCTTGACCTGCATACAGATTTTTCAGGAGGTAGGTCAGGTGGTCTGGTATTCCCATCTCTTTCAGAATTTTCCACACTTTCTTGTGATCCACACTGTTAAAGGCTTTGACATAGTCAATAAAGCAGTGTTTTTCTGGAACTCCCTTGGTTTTTCGATGATCCAGCAGATGTTGGCAATTTGATCTCTGGTTCCTCTGCCTTTTCTAAATCCAGCTTGAACATCTGGAGTTTCATGGTTCATGTACTGTTGAAGCCTGGCTTGGAGAATTTTGAGCATTACTTTACTAGCATGTGAGATGAGAACAATTGTGTGATAGTTTGAGCACTGTTTGGCATTGCCTTTCTTTGGGATTGGAATGAAAACTGACCATTTCCAGTCCTGTGGCCACTGCTGAGTTTTCCAAATTTGCTGGCATATTGAGTGCAGCACTTTCACAGCATCATCTTTTAGGATTTGAAAGAGCTCAACTGGAATTCCATCACCTCCAGCTGGTTTTTTTTGTAGTGATGCTTCCTAAAGCCCACTTGACCTTGCATTCCAGGATGTTTGGCTGTAGGTGAGTGATTGCACCATCGTGATTATCTGGGTCATGACAATCTTTTTTGTATAGTTCTGTGTATTCTTGCCACCTCTTCTTAATATCTTCTGCTTCTGTTAGGTCCATACTACTTCTGTCCTTTATTGTGCCTGTATTTGCATGAAGTATTCCCTTAGTATCTCTAATTTTCTTGAAGAGATCTCTTGTCTGTCCTATTCTATTGTTTTCCTCTATTTCTTTGCACTGATCACTGAGGAAGGCTTTCTTATCTCTCCTTGCTATTCTTTGGATCTGCATTCAAATGGGTATATCTTTCCTTCTCTCCTTTGCTTTTCACTTCTCTTCTTTTCACAGCTATTTGTAAGGCCTCCTCAGACAATCACTTTGCCTTTTTGCATTTCTTTTTCTTGGGGATGGTCTTGATCATTGCCTCCTGTCCTTAGTTCTTCAGGCACTCTATGTATCAGATCTCATCCCTTGAATGTATTTGTCACTTCCACTGTGTAATCCTAAGGAATTTGATTTGCGTCATACCTAAATGGTCTCGTGGTTTTCCCTACTTTCTTCAATTTAAGTCTGAATTTGGCAATAAGAAGTTCATAACCCAAGCCACAGTCAGCTCCTGGACTTTATTTTGCTGACTGTATAGAGCTTCTCCATCTTCGGCTGCAAAGAACATAATCAATCTGATTTCAGTATTGACCATTTGGTGATGTCCATGTGTAGAGTCTTCTCTTGTGTTGTTGGAAGAGGGTGTTTGCTGTGACCTGTGCATTCTCTTGGCAAAACTCTGTGAGCCTTTGCCCCACTTTATTCTGTACTCCAAGGCCAAATTTGCCTGTTACTCCAGGTATTTCTAGACTTCCTACTTGTGTGCTCTGCTGCTGCTAAGTCGCTTCAGTCGTGTCCGACTCTGTGCGACCCCATAGACGGCAGCCCACCAGGCTCCCCTGTCCCTGGGATTCTCCAGGCAAGAACACTGGAGTGGGTTGCCATTTCCTTCTCCAATGCATGAAAGTGAAAAGTGAAAGGGAAGTTACTCAGTCGTGTCTGACCCTCAGCCACCCCATGAACTGCAGCCTATCAGGCTCCTCCGTCCATGGAATTTTCCAGGCAGGAGTACTGGAGTGGGGTGCCATTGCTTTCTCCATGTGCACTCTAGTCCCCTATAATGAAAAGGACGTCTTTTATGGATGTTAGTTCTAGAAGGCCTTTTTGTTCTTTATAGAACTGCTCAACTTCAAGTTTTCCAGAATTATTGATCATGGCATAGATTTGGATTACTGTGATATTGAATGGTTTGCCTTGGAAGCAAACAGAGATCATTCTGTCATTTTTGAGATTGCATCCACATACTGCATTTCAGACTTTTTTGTTGACCATGATGGCTACTCCATTTCTTCTAAGGGATTCTTGCCCACAGTAGTAGGTAGAATGGTCATCTGAGTTAAATTCACCTATTCCAGTCCATTTTAGTTCACTGATTCCTAAAATGTTAATGTTCACTCTTACCATTTCCTTTTTTGACCACTTCCGATTTGCCTTGATTCATGGACCTAACATTCCAGGTTCCTATGCAATATTGCTCTTTACAGCATTGGACTTTACTTCCATCATCGGTCATATCCACAACTGGGTTTGCTTTTGCTTTGGCTCCATCTCTTCATTCTTTCTGGAGTTATTTCTCCACTGATCTCCAGTAGCATATTGGGAACCTACTGACCTGGGGAGTTAATCTTTTCGTATCCTTCTTTCCGTGTCCTATCTTTTGCCTTCTCATACTGTTCATGGGGTTCTCAAGGCAAGAATACTGAAGTGGTTTGCCATTCCCTTCTCCAGTGAACACAGACACATGTGAGTTAATATGTCAGTGGATGGGCTGACCTTAAATCCATTTGAACTTATTTTTTTTCTTTCACATTTCTAAAAGTCAGGTTCCATTTTCTCCTTACTTATATTTATTCTTACATAAAATATGCTATCCCTGTTTTTGTTTCTCTGTATGTGTTTTTTCTCCGTTCTGTGACTGCTTTAAAATTTCTCTATGTCAGTGGTTTTGAGCAATTTTACTATGACATTCCTTGGTTTCATTTTCTTTATGCTTCTTGCTCTTGAATTTCTTAAATTGGTGGGTCATTGAGCTTCTTGAAACTGTACTTTTATAAATTACTTTTAGAATTTTTTGTCTCTGCAAAATTGTTTAGTCCTCTTTCTTTCACTGCAGGGACCCTAATTGCACAAATATTAGCAGGCTTGAAATTGTCTCAAAGTTCACTGGTATTTTTTTAATTTTATGTTTTTATTTCTGTATTTCATTTTGAATACTTTCTATTATTGTATTGTCAAGGTCACTAATCTTTTCTTCTGCAATAACTAATTTTCTATTGGTAGCATACAGTGGAATTTTCTCTTCAGACATCTCTAAAGGTTTATTTTAGGTCTTATTTGTATATTCCATGTCTCTACTTAACTTTTTATTAGCATTATAAACTGCAGTTTGTAATAGTTATTTTAATATTTATTGTTATCAGTTGCTAAGTCGTGGTAATTTTTTTTTTTTTTTGCTATCCCATGGACTGTAGCTTGCCCCAGGCTCCTCTGTCCGTGGGATTTTATAGGCAAGAATACTGGAATTGGTTGCCACTTCCTTCTCCAGGGTATCTTCTTGAGCCAGGGATCAAACCCACATCTCTTGCTTCTCCTGTGTTGGCAGGCAGATTTTCTAGCGCCACTAGCGTAGGAATCTCTGTTTTAATATAGTTGTCTATAAATTCTGGCATCTGTGTGATTTTAGGTTGTTCTTTTTAAATTTATTTTTAATTGAAGGATAATTGTTTTACAATATTGTGTTTCTGCCATACATCAACATAAATCAGCTTTAGGTATACATATGTCTCTTCCCTCTTCTTTACCCTCCCTCCCATCTCCTACCCCATACCACCCATCTAGGTTGTCACAGAGCACCAGTTTGAACTCCTTGAGTCATACAGCAAATTCCCCTGGCTATCCATTTTATATTTGGTAGTGTGTGTGTACCAATGCAACTCTCTCCATTCGTAGGTTGTTTTAAAATTTTGGGCATTTTTCCTTGTTATGTTGTATATTTTTGTGCTCATTTTGACACGTGGCAAGCTTTGACTAGATGGAGAGTCCCTTGGACTACAAGGAGATCCAACCAGTCCATTCTAAAGGATATCAGTCCTGGGTCTTCATTGGAAGCACTGATGCTAAAGCTGAAACTCCAATACTTTCGCCACCTCATGTGAAGAGTTGACTCATTGGAAAAAACCCTGATGCTGGGAGGAATTGGGGGCAGGAGGAGAAGGGGACAACAGAGAATGAGATGGCTGGATGGTTTCACCGACTCGATGGAAGTAGGTTTGAGTGAACTCCGGGAGTTGGTGATGGACAGGGAGGCCTGGCGTGCTGCAATTCATGAGTTGGACACCACTGAGTGACTGAACTGAACTGACTGAACTGAGACATGATTCAGTTCAGTTCACTCCCTCAGTCGTGTCTGACTCTTTGCAATCCCATGAATCGCAGCACGCTAGGCCTCCCTGTCCATCACCATCTCCCAGAGTTCACTCAAACTCACGTCCATCAAATCGGTGATGCCATCCAGCCATCTCAGCCTCCGTCGTCCCCTTCTCCTCCTGCCCCCAATCCCTCCCAGCATCAGTCTTTTCCAGTGAGTCAAGTCTTCGTATGAGGTGGCCAAAGTACTGGAGTTTCAGCTTTAGCATCATTCCTTCCAAAGAATACCCAGGACTGATATCCTTTAGAATGGACTGGTTGGAATATTTTACATTTTGTTTGTTGAATATTTTTTTGTATTCCTCCAGAGTTTATTAAGTTTTATTCTGGAACAAAGTAAATTTACTTGGACACAGTTTGTTTCTTTTGAGTCTCATGTGTAAGTTTTGTTACGGGTGGTTAGAACAGTTTGTAATCTAGGAATAATCCTCACTACTAAGGCAAGATCTTCCTGATGGCTCAATGCATGAAGAATCCACCTGCTCTGCAGGAGACTTGGGTTCGATTCCTGGGTCCAGAAGATCCCCTGAAGCAGGAAATGATAACCCACTTCATTTTTCTTGCCTGGGGAAATTCCATGGGTAGAGGAGCCTGGCAGGCTACAGTCCATGGGGTTGTAAAGAGTGGGACATGCCAACTCAAGGCTGAGTCAAGATTCTTCTAAAAGCTCTACTAGATGAGTCTGAATAATGAGTTTTTCTAAACTATCAAGCATTATTTCTGTGTACAATATGTGTGCTAAGTCACTTCAGTCTTGTCTGACTCTTTGCCACCCTGTGGACTGTAGCCCACCAGGCTCCTCTGTCCATGGCATCCTCCAGGCAAGAATACTGGAGTGGGTTGTCATGCACTCCTCCAGGGGATCTTCCTGAACCAGGGACTGAACGTGCATCTCTTAAGTCTCCTGCATTGGCAGGTGGGTCTTTACCACTAGAGTCACCTGGGAAGCCCTCTTTGTACAATGGGCATTATTTAATCCTTTTAGATGGATCTTACTCTGGCCTCAAGCAAGTTCCTTACATGCATGCACTGAATGAAAAGTGTTGTACTGAATATTCAAAGGTACCCTCTGCAGGTCCCTGGAACTTTCTTTCAATGCTGCTGTCTTTTTTCCAGTACTCTGTTCTGCAACTATAGCACCTTGTTCTCCCCAGACTCTTGAGTTCAATCTTCTGTTTCAATACTCTTGAGTTTCCTCTCCCTGAATTATAGCCTAAAAACTTTCTCAAAGATATAAGCTAAAATAATCATAGGATCATCTTATTTGTTTCCCATCTCACTGTAATCATTCTTTATTGTTTGATGTGCAGTGTCTTGAAAACAACTATTTCATATATTCTGTCTGATTTTTTATTATTTCAGGCAAGCAGATAAATTTAGTTCATGCTACTGCATCTTGACCAGAAACAAAAGTATGATTAAACTTCTAAAAAACCATTTATATATGTATTTCACCTTAAAAATAAAACATATATTTGTGCAATGATGTCTTTAGTCTTGCACTTCTCTTTTCAATGTTTCTCTTATTACTCTTTAACTTCACACATGCCAAATACATTAATTTAAATTTTTTAGTACAAAATAACCATAGGTGAACTAAGGGAATGGAAAGATGTATTTTACTATAGTTTGTCGTTCAGTCACCCTGCTGCTTCTGCTGCTAAGTCGCTTCAGTCGTGTCCGACTCTGTGCGACCCCATAGACAGCAGCCCACCAGGCTCCCCCGTCCCTGGGATTCTCCAGGCAAGAATACTGGAGTGGGTTGCCATTTCCTTCTCCAATGCATGAAAGTGAAAAGTGAAAGTGAAGTCACTCAGTCCTGTCCAACTCTGAGTGACCCCATGGACTGCAGCCTATTGGGCTCCTCCGTCCACGGGATTTTCCAGGCCCAACTCTTTGCAACCCCATGGACTGCAGCATGCCAGGCCTCTCTGTCCCTCACCATTTCCCAAAGTTTGCCCAAGTTCATGTCCATTGCGTTGATGATGCCATGAAGCCATATCATCCTCTGATGCTCTCTTCTCCTTCTGTCCTCAATCTTTCCCAGCATCATGGACTTTTCCAATGAGTCAGCTATAGTTTAACTAGTTAATAATTTTAGGCATGTAATAACCTTTTTTCTTGGTATGTTAAGTAATACTTTTTTCATGATAGACTGAAACTGATTAGAAAAATATCATCATGCATCAAAAAATTAACATGTACAGTTGACCCATCAACATTGTGGGAGTTAGGGGCACCAACATCCTGCAAGGTCAAAAATTCCTGTACTGCTATGTCTGCCTCAAAAACGAAGAAATTGATAAATGACTGATCCAAGTGCAGAAAGCTGAAACAGTTTGAACAGTCTCAAACCCTATTTCTCAAACCCTAAGATTCCACACATGTGATCTCTAAATGAATGCCCACTTTTCCCTATATTTCAGTTCAGTTCAGTCACTCAGTTGTGTCCAACTTTTGTGACCCCATGAACCACAGCATGCCAGGCCTACCTGTCCATCACCAATTCCCGGAGTCCACCCAAACCCATGTCCTTTGAGTCAGTGATGCCATCTAACCATCTCATCCTCTGTCATCCCCTTCTCCTCCTGCCCTCAATCTTTTACAGCATCAGGGTCTTTTCAAATGAGTCAGCTCTTTGCATCAGGTGGCCAAAGTACTGGAGTTTCAGCTTCAGCATCAGTCCTTCCAATGAATATTCAGGACTGATTTCCTTTAGGATGGACTGGTTGGATCTCCTTGCAGTCAAAGGGACTCTCAAGAGTCTTCTCCAACACCACAATTCAAAAGCATCAATTCTTCAGCGCTCAGCTTTCTTTATAGTCCAACTCTCACATGCGTACATAACCACCAGAAACACCATAGCCTTGACTAGATGGA
>NW_011495034.1:10617650-10636282 GCF_000754665.1 Bison bison bison | reverse complement strand
CTATTTCCCATGAAGTGATAGGACCAGATGCCATGATCTTCGTTTTCTGAATGTTGAGCTTTAAGCCAACTTTTTTCACTCTCCTCTTTCAGTTTCATCAAGAGACTCTTTAGTTCCTCTTCACTTTCTGCCATAAGGGTGGTGTCTTCTGCATATCTGAGGTTATTGATATTTCTCCTGTCAATCTAGATTCCAGCCTGTGCTTCCTCCAGCCCAACATTTCTCATGATGTACTCTGCATATAAGTTAAATAAGCAGGGTGACAATATATAGCCTTGACATACTCCTTTTCCTATTTGGAATCAGTGTGTTGTTCCATGTCCAGTTCTAACTGTTGCTTCCTGGCCTGCAAACAAATTTCTCAAGAGGCAGGTCAGGTGGTCTGGTATTCCCATCTCTTTCAGAATTTTCCACAGTTTATTGTGCCCTATACTTAAAGATCGAAAATGCAAGAGAGTTCCAGAAAAAACATCTATTTCTGCTTTATTGACTATGCCAAAGCCTTTGACTGTGTGGATCACAATACACTGTGGACAATTCTGAAAGAGATGGGAATACCAGACCACCTGACCTGCCTCTTGAGAAACCTGTATGCATGTCAGGAAGCAACAGTTAGAACTGGACATGGAACAACAGACTAGGTACAGATAGGAAAAGGAGTTCATCAAGGCTGTATATTGTCACCCTGCTTATTTAACTTATATGCAGAGTACATCATGAGAAATGTTGGGCTGGAGGAAGCACAGGCTGGAATCTAGATTGACAGGAGAAATATCAATAACCTCAGATATGCAGAAGACACCACCCTTATGGCAGAAAGTGAAGAGGAACTAAAGAGTCTCTTGATGAAACTGAAAGAGGAGAGTGAAAAAGTTGGCTTAAAGCTCAACATTCAGAAAACGAAGATCATGGCATCTGGTCCCATCCCTTCATGGGAAATAGATGGGGAAACAGTGGAAACAGTGTCAGACTTTATTTTTTTGGGCTCCAACATCACTGCAGATGTTGATTGCAGCCATGAAATTAAAAGATGCTTACTCCTTGGAAGAAAAGTTATGACCAACCTAGATAGCATATTGAAAAGCAGAGACATTACTATGCCAACAAAGGTCCGCCTAGTCAAGGCTATGGTTTTTCCAGTGGTCATGTATGGATGTGAGAGTTGGACTGTGTAGAACGCTGAACGCTGAAGGATTGATGCTTTTGAACTGTGGTGTTGGAGAAGACTCTTGAGAGTCCCTTGGACTGCAAGGAGACCCAACCAGTCCATTCTGAAGGAGATCAGTCCTGGGTGTTCATTGGAAGGACTGATGCTAAAGCTGAAACTCCAGTACTTTGGTCACCTCATGTGAAGAGTTGACTCATTGGAAAAGACTCTGATGCTGGGAGGGATTAGGGGCAGGAGGAGAAGGGGACGACAGAGGATGAGATGGTTGGATGGTATCACTGACTTGATGGTCGTGAGTCTGAGTGAACTCCAGGAGTTGGTGATGGACAGGGAGGCCTGGCGTGCTGCAATTCATGGGGTCGCAAAGAGTCGGACACGACTGAGCAACTGAACGATATAACTGTACTTAAAGATCTGTAAAATACAAATGCAAAGATTATATTTATTGAAACAATCTACATATAAATGGACCCACATAGTTCAAAAGCATGTTGTTCAAGGCTCAACTCTATTTTTATTGGTTTTACATTTTTGTAACCACCTAAATGCATACTTTCAGGGATTTAGGGATTACACAAAGCTTTCGTGTTCAACTTTAGTAAACCTGTGGAATGAGTCTGGCTTCCTGGAATTTGAGACAACTTTTTTCCTCTCTTTCTCTATGATATTTCTTTGGATGTTTGGGATAAAAGTAAGCTAAAGTTTTTAATTTTTTTTAATTGAGTGTCAATACCATAGACTATATGTGTATAAGTTGAATAGACACTTATATAGTAAAATCAGTTAACATTGTTGCCTAAGTAATATATTATCTTGTTTCTGTGTTTGATGTAAAGAAGTCCAGTCTTTTTGTTAAATATTTGACTCTTCCTAAGATGTTACATATTTGTTTACTTTTATAGAGAGTACAACTCCTCCCTCACAGTTTTATTAAACTTAAATATTTAATTCACAAAGTGCTTTAAGATCAGTAGGTAGAAATAATTTATATCATGAATGTAAATTTGTTCTGCTAATTGCATAAATATTAGAAACATCTTAATGGATTAGGTCAAGCTTAAAATATGTTACATTTCAGGTTATTATTATAATGATGTATAAAACTTAAACATTTAGTGCCTACACTTTTTAATACATGGAAGTGGGGTTTTGCTTTATGACATGGATTTACATAACCGAGTCCTGTACAAACGTGTTCTGATAAACCCTTGGTTACAGGTAGAGAGCAAGTTGGCAATAGGATAAACTCTGTCATGGTGAATTATTAGAATTGGAGCCTTAGATAAATTTTACTCTCTTTAGTGTCTTATGCTTAAAAATATATTTAATGGAAAAATTAGCTTTACTAAGTAAAACTGTTTAATTCAGATAACTCTAATTTATTTCTAAAGTGATCTATATTATACATTTTATGTGATACTACTATTTGCCATTTAGAGAGTCAACATAGTCTAAATGCTAAACAAATATAGAATTACATATAATTTTCCATTTAGATAGGATTGTCTATCTATAAAGAGTTACTGAACTAAATATTTTCACACCAAAATAATATGATAAGATATTTAAGGGAAGTAATAAAAATATTTAGTTCAGAAAGTGAATTATTTTAAAAGTTTCCTAACAGTAATAGTCTAGGTTTTGATTTTTGAGATTTCTCTGCTCTCTTAGCTAGAGAATAAGATAAGTATTCAAATCGACATGTTTCATGTCCTCCTTCTCATCTGTAGTTTGGAGTCATTTTGCCACTGAAGACAATATACTTAATTTTACCATTTTTGATTTTTATAATTCATCATTATTTTTATAAGTACAATCTAAGGGATTTTACTCTAAGATTTCTCATCCTGTAAGTAGAACTGAAAGGTTTGATTTGAAAGTTATCAAAAGAAATAGTAGTAAGCACAATAAAAGGTTCTGTTATTCATCATAATGAGCAGGTGTTCTATATTATTTTTCAATATCGTGAATGTGATTCTTCCACTTAAATAAGTGAGGTAATAGGATGAAAAGATTATCTTCACTGTTCTTTGTGAAAACTTAACTGATGCTGTAGTACAGTGTTTTAAATAAATATATATGATTGATTGATATGAAGTAGTGCATAGTAATTATGTTAGTGTTTATTTGTGTTTCATTATTAAAAACAAAATATATAATAGATAAAATATAGAATGGCCACATAGTTGTATCATATATGATGATATGCCTTTATTTAAAGTCCCACTCCAATAAATCTCACATTTTTAGTATATTGTTTAGGCTATATCTTTCAATGATTATATCCTACTGCTTTTAAATACTGGAAAACATGAAAAGAAATGCAAAAATCTAATAGCCATGCATCAAAATCCATTTATATGTTATAGTTGAATTATTCACAATAGGAATAACAAAAAATTTTGTGATATTTAATATATGTTGTCAATTAATAACATATAGTAATATCAACAAATTGTTGCAGAAATAAATTTAATTTAAAGGTATAGGATTCCATTATGTATTATAATTATTCTATGTTAATTCTTCTAAATGTCACATTGCTTTCTAAGTCTATATAAATTAGCCAATTTTATCTTAATACAAAGGAGGCATGATGTTTGGGTCTTTCTGAATCAAAGCTGTTTTTCTGTTGTAAATTAGAAACTAATAGATCATGCAACACTTGTTTCATACTGAACAATTTTAGAAAGGTGCTTCCAAAAAAAAAAAATTATTTCTTTATCCCTGATCTAAAGTGCATGAGTCAGAGTTGAATCAGGGAAACAGAAATCATACTAGTTCTTTCAATAGAGAGAATTAAAAAAAAAAAAAAAGGTTATGCTGGTGTTGAAGCACTTAATGAACAAGGAAGAGAAACAGTCACTCCAAGATAACTTCAGGAAACAGGTAGCCTCCCCTCAGGGTTAGAGTAGAGAGGGAGAAGTTGAGGTTACCCATATCTACAATTTCAAAAAGAATCTCTTCAAATCTGAAGCTCAGATGTTAGAATGTGAGAGGCTACCGGGCTGCTGGGGCAGCTTTTTCTTCAGCAGCTTGGACAGAAACTCATTGTGTTGGTTCTAAATATGTCAAGGTACTCTAGAGTTTGGAAGTTACTACTACTGGCTTAGAGGATAAAGCATCCGCCCACAATGTGGGAGACCGGGGTTCGATCCCTGGATAGGGAAGATCCCCTGGAGAAGGAAATGGCAACCCACTCCAGTACTCTTGCCTGGAAAATCCCATGGATGGAGGAGCCTGATAGGCTATAGTCCATGGGGTCACAAAGAGTCGGACACAACTGAGCGACTTCACTTTACTTCACTTCACTACATCTGGATTTCAGTACCATTGCTGAAGTGATGCTGGAAAGCAGAACCATCTGCAGACCTTGGCAAGGGAACTCTTCTAAGTCCCATTCCCCGTCATTGGGACCAGCTAGGGCTGGCATTAGCATATGAGAATAGTGCTCTGAGCCTGGTCAATGATCATTTGAGCGCTTTCTTCCATTTCCCAATTTGTTCTCTCTGACCACATTCTAAAGCATCGGTTTAACTTGTGATCCCATACTACTTGTCACACTGAGTCTTTGGGGTGTCTGAGCCTGTGGTTGACCTGAATTGCAGAGGGCATTCTAAGGAGAGGGCTCCTCTCACTGGTTGCTGTGGTGCTTCTTTTGAATTATCACACAAGTTTATACTACCAGAATGATGTTGATTTGGATGTTTCTCCCTCGTGTTGGACGCAGGGGTGAGTTGAGGGTTCTGGGCTATGCAGGATTCACTGTTAGTCTTTGGGTTTAAGACATGTGTATGCGCTCACCTTTCAGATCATGTCTGTCTGTGTTCTGACCACAGTGCCTTCTCCAATCGACAGCACCTGAAGGCAGTGAAGATAGTGGCAGGTATCCTTCACCTTGTGTGCTTCTTGCCACTGGCATCCAAGGTGGTCACCTTATCCCTTCCATAGTCTTCATGATATATGTCAGGAATTCTTGTGAGAGTGGACATGACTTTCTCACCTAAGAGCTTTAATGACTGATGCTTGGCAGTGATCAAACGTCCTTCAGATTGCTATCTTCTCTTTCCTCTGATTGATGTGGTAAGGCCCAGCTTTTCTAAGCCAGTTATAAGCTATCCTAAACAGGTATTCCTTGAACAAATAAAATGCTCTTTTTGCTCTACCCTTATCCCCTTACCTTATTTTTCCCGCTCATAGTAATATGCATAAGACAGGGATTTAGTCAGTTTTGAACAAGATTACATTATAGGCATGCACTGATTATGAACTTGAGGGCTCAAGAAAATACAATTAGGAAATGTGTTATCCTACCTTAATACAGCCGAGTGTTTCTCATGATGTACTCTACATATAAGTTAAATAAGCAGGGTGACAATATATAGCCTTGATGTACTCCTTTTCCTATTTGGACCCAGTCTGTTGTTCCATGTCCAGTTCTAACTGTTGCTCCCTGACCTGCATACAGGTTTCTCAAGAGGCAGGTCAGGTGGTCTGGTATTCCCATCTCTTTCAGAATTGTCCACAGTGTATTGTGATCCACACAGTCAAAGGCTTTGGCATAGTCAATAAAGCAGAAATAGATGTTTTTCTGGAACTCTCTTGCTTTTTCGATGATCCAGCGCATGTTGGCAATTTGATCTCTGGTTCCTCTGCCTTTTCTAAAACCAGCTTAAACATCTAGAAGTTCACGGTTCACATATTGCTGAAGCCTGGCTTGGAGAATTTTGAGCATTACTTTACTAGTGTGTGAGATGAGTGCAATTGTGCAGTAGTTTAGCATTCTTTTACACTGCCTTTCTTTGGGATTGGAATGAAAACTGACCTTTTCCAGTCCTGTGCCCATGCTATAAATATTGATGTGTTATTTTTATTATTACTTTTATCCTCCTGTGTCTATATCTCCTTTTACCTAAGATGCGTTTAACAGGAAGTCTATAAATTTCCAGAGGGAAGGACTTTTCTGTCTTTGTTTTTGTGAGGAAATTCTAGTTTCATTTTAGTGTGATGTTTATGATGTTTGTAATCTTACTCCAGTAAAGTGCTGAATAGAAATGTTCAAGGCCATTTTGACTTGTACTCAATCTATGATAAAAACACAGGTTTTTAATAATATGAATTCTCATGAAAAAATAATGCTGTTACTTAGGTTGAGTGGTCAACAAAAGGAGGCATTTCTATGAAAGTTTATATTAGAAATGGAAATTCACCAATTTCTTTTTCAATTCTGACAGTAATTGGAAATAATAAATCCTTATAAATATATACACACTCACGCAAACATATGTGTGTATATATTGATATATTTATAATAAATCTATGTATATACATGTGTGTATATATACATATACATATATATGTGTGTGAGAGTATATATAGAGAGAGACTTATTTCAAATCTTGATGTTCAAAATATTTTGTGTGAAGTCTAGAAAATAGTATTTTCAAAATTCAGAATGGTATTCTGTTCAAGGAAAGAGAAACCTAAGGTTTATGCAGATAGTTTCTCATTTTATACAGCTTTCTAGATAATTCACTTCATAGAGGTGAGCTGTACACGAGAGGAAATATTTGTCGATTAATATGCCAATTAATTTATTTATTAGTTTTATATTTAATAAATGAGTGAAGTTAAACTTTATATCAAGTTAGGTGACTAATACTTGTTTAAATAGAGGAAAGATTTCAGGCATTTTATCAGAATATTGAAACTCATATTGAAGGGGGTCTGTTAGGTATGTTGGAAACTGTTTATTTTAAAGTGTGAATTAGACAGCATATTGAAAAGCGGAGACATTACTTTGCTATGGTTTTCCCAGTAGTCATGTATGGTTGTGAGAGTTGGACTATAAAGAAAGCTGAGCACCAAAGAATTCTGCTTTTGAACTGTGGTGTTGGAGAAGACTCTTGAGAGTCCTTTGGACTTCAAGGAGATCCAACCGGTCCATTCTGAAGGAGATCAGTCCTGGGTGTTCACTGGAAGGACTAATGTTGAAGCTGAAACTCCAATACTTTGGATACCTCATGCAAAGAGCTGACTCATTGGAAAAGACCCTGATGCTGGGAAAGATTGAGGGCAGGAGGAGAAGGGGACGACAGAGGACGAGATGGTTGGATGGCATCACTGATTCAATGGACATGGGTTTGGGTGGACTCTGGGAGTTGGTGATGGACAGGGAGGCCTGGCGTGCTGTGGAAAGAGTCAGACGCAACTGAGCAACTGCACTGAACTGAGTTGAATTTCCTGTCACAAGTAAGAGAGAAATAAAATATTTTTGGTAAGGCATTCAGCATTTCTAAACTTCTATCATCCAATTAAGCAAAATGCTATTTTTAACAAGCACTGCATAAGATTGGCAAATGCTATGAAGTGATATATGCTGATGTTCATTTTTTGCAAATATTAAAAATGTGTTTTATCATGGATATACATTAAAGATTTAATTATCTTTAATTTAGAAGCAAAGCAGCATTTGAAATAATTGAAATTCACAAATAGAAGTTTTAATATATACCTTCTTAATACTTGCAGAACATTATTTTCAATTCAGACCTTTATTAAAAATTCTGGTTTTAATGCCAGCTTTTTTTAATAAAAAAAGGTCATAAAATTGTTTTTCTTAAGTCCCATTCATTGTAATATTGACAGGAAAGATTTTTTGAAAATATCCCTTAATTAGCCTCATAGATCCCATTTTCGACAGTGGCACCAACTAAAAGCATTTCATATACCAGTGAAGAGAAATCAGTAAGAAAAATCTATTCATATTTAAACAATTCATATATGAACAATTGACCAAGGGATTCAATTCAGTTAATGTGACAAAAAATATAAAAAAATTTTTCAGACTTTTCACTTCTATTAGGATAAATAATGAAGCCTAAAATATTAGTGACTGTGCTCATGAGCTTTTATTCTTCATGAATATTTTCTATTTTTCCTTCATTGAGCTTTCATTTTCTGTGATTAGAAAAAAATTCCTACTATAGAAAACTAATACTGTATGATACCACTAATGACAATGGATAATTTGAAAGGAGAAATGTAATACAAAAATAATGAACTCTAATTTCGAGAGTGTTACATTTATAACAAGATATCTTGGAAGCAATATTTTGCGAAAAAGAACAAAACCAAATTCCAGTTATCCTAATATGACTGTTTATGTATGCAATGCCTAGAATTTCAGCTAGATCTAATTCTGACCAGGAAGCATTCCACTAGAAATAAAAGAATCTAAAAAGCATTTCTAAAATGCATAAGCGCACACACACACACAGGTACACTATGCCTAATAATACTCCTAATAATCCCCTAATTGAGGACTAACAATCTTCCATTTAAACATATATCATTCCGGATATTTTATGTTATAAACATCAGATTAGGAACCATACACATGATGTTCAAGTTGGACACAGTAGATACACATGTGTTCTTTCAATGAATGCATTGCTATCCATTACCAGAAAGCCATGAGTTCATTTACCACCTTGTTTCCACAGGAATAGTTAGGTTAACCTGATAAAGAAGGCCACAACTCAGAAAAATATTTGAGAGGAAGATGCGGAATTTTTTGATATGAGTTCAAATCCTCTTGTTTATAAGTAAAGCTATTTTAACTTGTGTCAAGAGGTCATTGTTGACCTCGTGGTGGCTAATACATGCTCAGTAACTCAGCCTCTGAGGAGTACCACTGGGGGCTTATCAATAAGAACCCATAAAGAAGTAACAAAAAAAAGGCACATTTAGTTTAAAAATAGCCAGAGTTTGTGAAGCCTATCTGAGAATGTTGGGCCTGGCCAAGGCAACTCTGGTCTCCAAGGAGCTTGGGGCATTAGTTGCTGGTATGCTAACATGAATATTTGCTTGGCCGTGGTGGAAACTGGACAGTGACCGCACGACGGAGGTCAGCTTGCCAGCCAACACTGACACCTTTGTTCCTGAGCAATGTGCTCTAGGAACAGGGACTTTCTTGCTTGTTCTGGCTGGGCAAACCTGGAATTCATTCATTCCATTGGTTAAGCCTCTCTCCTGAGAACCAATTCCCAGAAAGGCATGCCTCAAACTAAATTTGGACTTTCTTTCTTTCATTCTCCCTTGCCTGGAAAAATAATATAATTAATATATAATTGCTTTGAAGTATTTTATTTCTTTATTGACTTATTAAGAGACATTATTCTGTATCCTGTAGGCTTGTGCAATTATTATAATTCCCACAGTGAAACTATGTTAAATAACATATTGGCAGGTCTCAGTCTCTGAGCATAATCTACCTCAAAACAAAACAGAAGAGAAATAGAGTCCGATATCTATGGGTAGATAATATAAACATGGAAGTGGAAAGTGGTGATCCTGAGTAGTTCTGGATCAGCATAAAACCCGAATACTGCAGAAGTGGCTGGTATGACAGGAGAGAGGCATACTTGCAAGGTGAGTCAAAGTACTTAGAATTAACATTTTTTAATTAGTTTATTTTTTATTGAAGGATAATTGCTTTACATAATTTTGCTGTTTTCTGTCAAACCTCAACATGAATCAGCCATAGGTATACATATATCCCCTTTTGAAAGAAACCTGGTCAAGATCTTTATCAATGTAAGCCTAGAAAATATTTTACTGTGGCTAGGTTAGGAAGTTCATGTGAACCAGAAAGACAGATGTGACCATTCCAAAAATTCTATTCATTCTGTGAAGTATGGACCATTTCAAGGAGAAATTTGAACATTTATTTACTTAGGGAAAACTGAAGGTTAGACAGAATGGAAGGAAAGCCAAAGTTTAGAATTTCATTTGCATTTTTGTAGGTCCAGAATGGGAAATATCAATAACCTCAGATATGCAGATGACACCACCCTTATGGCAGAAAGTGAAGAGGAACTAAAAGCCTCTTGATGAAAGTGAAAGAAGAGAGTGAAAAAGTTGGCTTAAAGCTCAACATTCAGAAAACGAAGATCATGGCATCTAGTCCCATCACTTCATTGCAAATAGATGGGGAAACAGTGGAAACAGTGTCAGACTTTATTTTTTGGGCTCCAAAACCACTGCAGATGTTGATTGCAGCCATGAAATTAAAAGATGCTTACTCCTTGGAAGGAAAGTTATGACCAACCTAGACAGCATATTAAAAAGCAGAGACATTACTTTGCCAACAAAGGTCCATCTAGTCAAGGCTATGGTTTTTCCAGTGATCATGTTTGGATGTGAGAGTTGGACTGTGAAAAAAGCTGAGCGCCAAAGAATTGATGGTTTTGAACTGTGGTGTTGGAGAAGACTCTTGAGAGTCCCTTGGACTGCAAGGAGATCCAACCAGTCCATTCTAAAGGAGATCAGCCCTGGGTGTTCCTTGGAAGGAATGATGCTAAAGCTGAAACTCCAGTACAATGAGTTGACTCATTGGAAAAGATTCTGATGCTGGGAGGGATTGGGGGCAGGAGGAGAAGAGGGTGACAGAGGATGAGATGGCTGGATGGCATCACTGACTCGATGGACATGAGTCTGAGTGAACTCCGGGAGTTGGTGATGGACAGGGAGGCCTGGCGTGCTGCAATTCATGGGTCGCAAAGAGTCAGACACAACTGAGCGCCTGAACTGGACTGAGCCAAAAACTGAACTGAACTGAGAAACGAGCTATTATCAGATATATCCATAAAGACTGTGTTCATTTGTATGTCTTATTCTGACCAACTTGCAATTGTATAGTCAAGTAACAGTCATTTATTCATTAATGTGATAAAAATAACTTTAAAGAGACTTGAAATAGGTATCTAATAAGTGTATTTTTCCTGTGGCTTGGAGAAAATTAAATTATTATCAGACTTTTCTTGGCATAGAGAGATGCTGCACTTTAATTAACATTTTATCCAAGCCATAATGAAGACCAATGTGCTATTCTAGCTCTGAAATAGAATAAGCCAACTGTGGAGATTTCTCAGTGCTCCTAAGAAAAGCCCTAGATTCTTTAGATATGGTGTGCATTTTTGTTTGTGTGTAAGTAATTGCTTAGTTATGTCCAACTCTTTGCGACCCCATGGATGGTAGCCTGCCAGGCTCCTCTGTTCATGGCATTTCCCAGGCAAGAATTCTAGAGTGGGTAGCCATTTCCTTTCTTGCAGGGGTCTTCCTGACCCAGGGATCAAACCCTGGTCTAATGCATTGCAGGTGGATTCTTTGTCACCTGAACTGCCAGGGAAGCTAATCTAATTTAGTTATGGAAATGTACACAGTATAAATGCAAGGAATATTTACTTTCACTTCTCCTAAAAACATTTTTCTCCTTGCATACCCTGAGAATTAGAATTTCAGTCATTTATCTAGCTAATTGTACTGATCCAAAAAGATAATAAAACTTTTTATCTACCTGAGATTGCCATTGGTTATAGACTGGACTAGTTACCTAAATTAAATTCCCAAGGTGCCAGGAAAACTGAAGCACTTCAGTTTCTCAGTCATGTCCAACTCTGTGACCCCATGAATTGCAGCACGCTGGGCTTCCTGGTCCATCACCAACTCCCGGAGCTTGCTCAAACTCATGTCCATCGAGTCAGTGATGCCATCCAGCCATCTCATCCTCCGTCATCCCCTTCTCCTCCCACCTTCAATCTTTCCCAGCATCAGGATCTTTTCAAATGAGTCAGTTCTTTGCATCAAGTGGCCACAGTATTGTAGTTTAGCGTCAGCATCAGTCCTTCCAATGAATATTCAGACTGATTTCCTTTAGGATGGACTGGTTGGATCTCCTTGCAGTCCAAGGGACTCTCAAGAGTCTTCTTCTACATCACAGTTCAAAAGCATCAATTCTTCGGTGCTCAGCTTTCTTTATAGTCCAACTCTCAGATCCATACATGACCACTGGAAAAACCGTAGCTTTGACTAGATGGACCTTTGTTGGCAAAGTAATGTCTCTGCTTTTTAATATGCTGTCTAGGTTGGTCATAGCTTTTCTATTTGCTTGTCAATGGGATGAAGCTCAATTCTTGAATACATCTCTTTGTTTTATCACTGGGTCTTAATCTGGCTCTTAGATACAGGTAGCTTCTCTGGTTGCTTAGGCAGTAAAGAACCGAAGAGGAGACTTGAGTTCGCTCCCTGGGTCAGGAAGATCCATTGGAGAAGCAAATGACAACCCACTCCAAGTATTCTTGCTTGGGAAATCCCATGGACAGAAGAACCTGGAAGGCTACAGTCCATGGGGTTGCAAAGAGTTTGACATTACTGAGTGACTGAACACATACACAGTTATGTTCTGAAGAGTTAGAGTAAGATGCTAAGATACTTTACGTCTCATCTGGTAGAGCCAGAGTGATTCTATCTTTTCAGGAGGGAATGGGGAAGCACTTATCTCTTTCCAGTGTAAAAATAGGTCCATTGTTCTCCATCCCATGACTCATGTATAGGGTGAATCTCACCACTCATGCCAAAAGTTTTTATTGTCTCTTATGGCTTTGCCTTCAGCTTTAGATGTGCAGGTTTTGTGCTAAATAAATATAGTACATATATACATACACAAATTCTCCATTCATTCACAGTTCTTAATGAAACGGAGTCTCTTATACTTTCATGAGCCAAATGCTTTTCTCTTAATTCTACTGAATTTATTTGCACCCTACCCCAGCTCTTTGTTGATATATTATTTCTTTAGATTATGCATCTAAAGTTAACAGTAATTAAGTTACATTTTCACTTTATGTCGGGCTTTGATTGCATTTTTTATACTTCAGTCTCTGGAGCCTGAGAAATAACCAGATTTTAAGGAACTTCCATGAATGGATATTCTGTATGTGATACTAAATTATTGAAAAATTTTGAATAGGGCAATTACATAGTCATGTGGTGCATTGACTGGGTTTTAGATGGCAGAGCTGGAGGTGAAAATGATCTGTTCAGAGGCTGTTAGTAAAGTCCTAATGAGAAATAATGGAGCCCTCAGTTAGGGTCAGTAGAGGTGATTAGGAACCAGAAAGTAAATTAGAAATGCAACTTCTTTATAAAAACCACTTAATCCAAATTTAAATTTTAATAAAGAAAAACTGTTATCTATGTATCCAGTTATTTCTTCTGAGTTTACATGATTAACTACATAAATTTCAATTATAATGCATTGGCCTCTCTTTAAGCTGTCCTAAGTACTTAGAAATATAAGAGGCATATAAATTGAATAAGTTACAGAATAAAAGAATTACTCAAACAATTCCTACAGACTCACAGTTTTAGTTGTATACTAAATATTAAGTTAGTATCTGTTTAAACTGAAAGCATCTTAATTTTATACAGAAATTTTAAACATGCTTTTTTCTCCAGTTTTATTGAGATATAGCACTGTATATCTTTAAGGTGTATAGTATAATGATTTGATTTACATAAACAATGAAATTATTACCACAAGTTTATTGAAATCCATTTTCTCATGTAGATATAAGATTAAAGAAATGGAAAAAATTATTTTTCCTGTGATGAGAACTCTTAGGACTTGTTCTCTTAACAACATTCATGTATAACATAGAATTATATATGTTATAATTAACCTAACAGTGTTAGTTACATTTATTATATTGTACATTACATCCTTAGCACTTATTTATCTTTTAAATTTGTAGCTTGTGACTACCTTCATTCAATCCCACCTATACTCACTCCCTATCTCTAACTACCACAAATTTATTCTCCTTTCCTGTTAGTTTTTAAAGTATAATTAAACTACAATACTATGCTAGTTCCTGTTGTGCAAAATAGTGATTTGGTATTTCTATACATTTCAAAATAATTACCATGATGAGTATAGTTACAATATGTTCCATACAAAAGTATTACGTAGTTATTAACTATATCACCACCCTGTGCATAGCAATATGTAATTATTTTAAATTGCTAATATTTGAAGTTCAAATGCAGTATTTTAAACACCCTGCATTTTAATTACTCCCTCCCTAAGGTTTACTGTTTTTGACATAATATTTAACATCTCTTTGTATTATGTATCCCTTAACTACTTGTTATGGATATAGATGATTTTATAGTTTAATTTTGTCTTTTGAAATTCCTACTCACTTTATTCAAGGCTGGTTTACAACATTTACTGTGTACTGGCCTTTACCAGTGATATTTTTCTTTTCATAATTTTCATGATTTTAGTTGTGGCCTTTTCTTTTACACTCAAAGAAGTCTCTTTAACACATATTATAAGCTAGATGGTGGTGCTGAACATTTTAGCTTTTCAATTCAGTTCAGTTCAGTCACTCAGTCATGTCCAACTCTTTGCGACCCCATGAATCGCAGCATGCCAGGCCTCCCTGTCCATCACCAACTCCTGGAGTTCACTCAAACTCATGTCCATTGAGTTGGTGATGCCATCCAGCCATCTCATCCTCTGTCATCCCCTTCTCCTCCGGCCCCCAATCCCTCCCAGCATCAGGGTCTTTTCCAATGAGTCAACTCTTCGCATGGGGTGGCCAAAGTATTGGAGTTTCAGCTTTAGCATCAGTCCTTCCAATGAACACCCAGGACTGATCTCCTTTAGAATGGACTGGTTGGATGTCCTTGCAGTCCAAGGGACTCTCAAGAGTCTTCTGCTACATCACAGTTCAAAAGCATCAATTCGTAGGCGCTCAGCTTTCTTCACAGTCCAACACCACATCCATACATGATCACTGGAAAAACCATAGCCTTGACTAGACGGACCTTTGTTGGCAAAGTAATGTCTCTGCTTTTCAATATGCTATCTAGGTTGGTCATAACTTTCCTTCCAAGGAGTAAGGTCTTAATTTCATGGCTGCAATCACCATCTGCAGTGATTTTGGAGCCCCAAAAAATAAAATCTGACACTGTTTCCACTGTTTCCCCATCTATTTCCCATGAAGTGAAGGGACCAGATGGCAAGATCTTCGTTTTCTGAATGTTGAGCTTTAAGCCAACTTTTTAACTCTCCTCTTTCACTTTCATCAACAGGCTTTTTAGTTCCTCTTCACTTTCTGCCATGAGGGTGGTGTCATCTGCATATCTGAGGTTATTGATATTTCTCCTGGCAATCTTGATTCCAGCTTGTGCTTCTTCCAGCCCAGCATTTCTTATGATGTACTCCGTGTATAAGTTAAATAAGCAGGGTGACAATATTCAGCCTTGACGTACTCCTTTTCCTCTTTGGAACCAGTGTGTTTTTCCATGTCCAGTTCTAACTGTTGCTTCCTGACCTGCATATAGGTTTCTCAAGAGGCAGGTCAGGTGATCTGGTATTCCCATCTCTTTCAGAATTTTCCACAGTTGATTGTGATCCACACAGTCAAAGGCTTTGGCACAGTCAATCAAGCAGAAATAGATGTTTTTCTGGAACTTTCTTGCTTTTTCAATGATCTAGCAGATGTTGGCAATTTCATCTCTGGTTCCTCTGCCTTTTCTCAAACCAGCTTGAACATCTGGAAGTTCACAGTTCATGTGTTGCTGAAACCTGGCTTGGAGAATTTTGAGCATTACTTTACTAGCATCTGAGATGAGTGCAGTTGTGTGGTAGTTTGAGCATTCTTTGGTATTGCCTTTCTTTGGGATTGGAATGAAAATGGGCCTTTTCCAGTTCTGTGGCCACTGCTGAGTTTTCCAAATTTGCTGGCATATTGAGTGAAGCACTTTCACAGCATCATCTTTCAGGATTTGGAATAGCTCAACTGGAATTTCATCACCTCCACTAGATTTGTTCGTAGTGATACTTTCTAAGGCTTACTTGACTTCACATTTAGGATGTCTGGCTCTAGGTGAGTGATTACACCATTGTGATTATCTGGTCGTGAAGATCTTTTTTTTACCATTCTGTGTATTCTTGCCACTTCTTCTTAATATCTTCTGCACTTGTCTATAAAACTTTTGATCTCACCATCAAATCTGAATGATAGCCTGCTAGGTAGAGTATTCTTGGTTGCAATTTTTTTCCCTTTAATAACTTTAAATATACCATGCCACCACCTTTTGGCCTTCAGTGTCTGAAAAGTCAGTTTATAGCCGTGTGGGAGTTTCCTTGTATGAAACTTTTTTTTTCTTGTTGCTTTTAATATTCTCTCTTTAATTTTTGCCATTTTAATTATAACATGTCTTGGTATAATTTTCTATAAATTGATCCTGTTTGGGACTCTGTGCTTTCTGGACCTGCATGTCTGTTTCTTTTCTTAGGTTAGGGTGGTTTTACCTGCTATATCCTCTGATCCTTTCTCTCTTTTCTTTAGCGGATACCTATATTAGGAATGTTAGTATGCTTGATATTGTCCCCAAAATCTCCTGTAAGCTGTCGTCATATATTCTTATTATTTATTTATTTTTTCTCCACTCAGTTTCAGTGATTTCCATTACTCTGTCTTATAGCTCTCTAATCTGTCCCTCTATATCATTTAATCTGCTCTGGATTCCTTCCAGTGTATTTTTCATTTGAGTTATGTTATTCATCTCTGATCAGTTCTTCTTTACATTTTCTAACTGTTAAAAACAGTTACTTCTAACTTCACACTCTATTTATCCTATCTTCTCCTGAGTTCTTTGGACATCTTTAAAATCATTGAGATTGCCTGTGTCCATTTCACTTAGTTTTTCTGTTATTTTTTATCTTGTTCCATTATTTAAAACATATTCATATGTTGCTTCATTTGGCCTAGTTAGATGTGTTTACTTCTATGTTTTGGTTGGTTACTTCTCTGACCTGGGAGAAGTGGCCTTTTGTAGGAGACATCCTCTATATCCCAGCAGTATACTTCCCTCTGGTCACCAGTTATATGCTCTAAGGATACCCCTATATAGGGTGCATGGGACCTTCTGTTGTGGTAGGCTGACCACTGTGGGTGGTCTCTTAGGCATGGCTGGCCACTGTTCTGGTTGGTTACTAGGCCCTGCTTTGTGTGGAGGCTGCTAGCCTCAGGAGTGTGGGCCTAGATCACAAGGCTGCTAGCTGTGGGGACCCAGAGAGAGAGGTGGTCGCAGGGTTAGTGCTGGCCCACTGGTGGGTAAAGCTGGATTCTAAAGTGGGCAGTGGTGGGGCCAGAGCTTTGGGATCTAGTGTTGGCCTGCTGGTGGGTAGGACCAGTTCCTGGCACAGCTACTTCTGGGGTCTGGAATGTCCCAAGGCTGGTGTTGACCTACTGGTGAGTGGGGCTGGGGCTAGATCCTGTGGCAGCTGGTTGAAGGTCCAAGGTGTCTCAGAGCTTGTGTCTGACTGCTTGTGAGCACAGTGGGTGCCCTGGGGGCCGTGGAGCTGGTATCTGTCCAGTGGCAGGCTAGGATGGTTCCTGACATGGTGGCTGTGGAGTTTTGCGTGTCCTGAAGCTGATTTGGGTCTGGCTAGTGGGTGGCTTGTTTTGTAGTGAAAGAATTCAGAGATGATGTGACAGTTAAGAATTGGGTTCATTTAGAGAGTAACACCCTCCACAGACACATCTCAGTGAGAGAGCCTCAAAATATGGCATGGTATATTTATGGACAGGGTAACTCCATATGCTAATGAGTGGGAGAATTAGTCCAACTATGTTGGGAAAGGGACAGAGAGTTCCAGAAATTGGGCCACTGCCCACTTTTTGACCTTCTATGAATATGAAAGTGTTAGTCACTCAATCATGTCCAATTCTTTGTGACCCCATGGATTGTAGCCTGTCAGGCTCCTCTGTTCATGGAATTCTCCAGGCAAGAATACTGGAGTGGCTAGACATTCTCTTCTCTAGAGGATCTTCTCAACCCAGGGATCAGATTGGGTCTCAATGCTTGGTCTCCGGCACTGCAGGCAGATTCCTTATCATCTGAGCCACCAGGGGAGCCCTGACGTTTTATGGTTGGCCTCAGAATCATGATGCTGGTGGATGTACCATTTAGTATGCTAATGTATTACAATGAGTATATAATGAGGCTCAAGGTCTACTAGAAGTTGACTCTTCTGCCATCTTGGAACTAGTTGGTTCTAAGCTGTTTGCATTATGTCCTATGGCTATGTCATTCTTTTAGACTTTATAGCCTGCCATTTTCCCTGCTGTTGAACAGTGATACAAATTTTATGAGAATGGTATAAATGTGTTAATGCAATGATACAGATAATTGAAACACTGCAAGTGATTCAAATCATTTTTTGCTGTCCACCACAAATAGTTCATTGTATATCTCCATGCTACTGCTGCTAAGTTGCTACTGCTGCTGCTACTGCTAGGTCTCTTCAGTCAAGTTGCTACTGTCCAACTCTGTGTGACCCCATAGACAGCAGCTCACCAGGCTCCTCTGTCCCTGGGATCTCAAGGCAAGAATACTGGAGTGGGTTACCATTTCCTTCTCCATATATCTCCATACACACAGGAAAAACTACAGTATTTTTTTAAAAATCTGCAATTAAATTGCTAGTGAGCTTGAAACTATACCTTTTCTGAGTACAGCATAGTAGAAATTCTCTACATTTTATTATATAGATAAAATATGTTTTTATTATATATTTTATATATAGTAAAATTATATATAT
>NW_011495034.1:10617372-10617550 GCF_000754665.1 Bison bison bison | reverse complement strand
ATTCTCCAGGCAAGAACACTGGAACACGTTGCCATTTCCTTCTCCAATGCAGGAAAGTGAAAAGTGAAAGTGAAGTCGCTCAGTCGTGTCCGACTCCTATCGACCCCATGGACTGCAGCCTATCAGGCTCCTCCATCCATGGGATTTTCCAAGCAAGAGTACTGGAGTGGGGTGCCAT
>NW_011495034.1:10614164-10617272 GCF_000754665.1 Bison bison bison | reverse complement strand
TTTCAGGTGATGATCTGCTCTCCTTGTTGATCCCTAGGACAGTTTTACATATGATAGCTATTCAGTGTGCTTTTCAATAATTATTAGCGTAAAAAGTAAAATGACAATTGGATGCAGGGAAAATGTTGAAGGCTATCATCTAGACTGAAGGTGCAAATTTTAAACTGGTGCTTTCCCCCTAAAGTTAGAAATAATAATGAGATTATTATAGATGGCAGTTCTCACCAAGGCAATAGTTTTGCTTCTTGTTAGGCCACAGATCTTTTACTTTGCTACAAGATTCTGTAAACGTATCTGTGAATAAATGAAAGAACCAAGAATAAAAGTTTATATATATACAGACACACACACGCACACTCATATGTGCAATGATCATTTCTCTTCCTCTCCCTGAAACTGCTGCATTGAACTATTAGAGCTATTATTTCATTACTCAGAATGTTTTTTCCTCCAAAGCAAGCTCTTACTGTTAAAGTTTCTGGATTCTGGGGATGTCAAAAACAAAAGAACTTGTCCTTCAGAATGGCATGTTTTCCTCCTTGTAAAGTTCTCAGCAATTTATTCATAGCATTGTGTTGCTCAGCATCCTCATGCTTTGTATTCTGTAAAGAGCTCACTCAGGCTAAAAGCCAAAATATTCAGCCAAAGCATTTGCTGCCTCATCCTACAAATATCCATTAGTATAGTCCCTGGTGAATTTGCTTGGTAAGAAAGGGGCAGTTGATTGTGAATGAGTTTTACTTTTTCCAGCAAATTCTCGTTTGAATATAGTTACATGTATCTAGGGACAAAAAAATCTTTGGAAGAAATTGATATTCAGCCTCTCTCATATTCTGATGAAATTGAGATACAGTAAGAAATCTGTCCCAAAAGGATTTATAAATATAGAATAGGCTGCCTGTGAGGATTGCTCATGGCTGTAAGTGGTTTAGATACCAGATTTGAAATTTATTGGATCTCTGTCAAAAATAATATTGTTAGTCAGTTGGACAGATCAAAAGTTTAAGGTCATATGAGGCAGGGTTTTTCACCTGTAAGTCAGTGACATGATTCTCTGTTTGCAAAGACTGAGAAGTAGAGTTCTTTCTCTGCATATTTCCCAATGGAAAAAACAGTATTACTGATGTAAAAGTAAGATAGTAATAATACTGGTCCCAATCATGCACTCATACACATAAACATACAAATACTCACAGATTACCTCTCCAATTAGATCACTGGTCATAATCTAAAAGTAACTGAAAATTGAATAAAGAAAGGAGCATAACCTCACCAATAAAAGAATGAAGAATTTTATAGGAATTTGAGTTTTCTTTTGTGAGGTTTACAAGTGTTTATATAACCCAAGTATCTGTGCAGAAATTTTTATGTATTCTCTACCTAAAAATATAAAAAGGATGGAAAATACTTCCTTTAAAGAGTACACTATATATATCTATATATATAATAATTATTCTTATTTTCTTAGTGTAGTCTAACTGTGTTATTTATGAATTTATTATAATCATCATGGCTCTTTGCCCATAGCAGTGCAAATTTCTCAAGAACCTGCTTAGTTCAACTACTAGCCTTGTGCTTATGTCTGGTAATATATCAGTAGGTTAATGCCAATCCTTTTATTAGAAATCCTTGAAGGAATATGACTCCTCAGGTTTTAAAAAAATTTCTTAATTAATTCTTCCCAGTACTTAATGACCTTTACAAAGAGGAAATTTTAACTTATTTTGAGCCCGAATCCTGATTTTATGATTTAAGCTTTGTTTATTATTCTATTTCTTATAATAAACTTTTATATGTATGAAATTCCTATGGCCTGTCTCCTTGCTGCCCAACGTTAATACAGCCATCAGTTCAGTTCATTTCAGTTGCTCAGTCATGTCAAATTATTTGTGACCCAGTGGACTGCAGGACGCCAGGCTTCCCTGTTCTTCACCAACTCCTAGAACCTGCTCAAAGTCATGTCCATCGAGTTGGTGATGCCATCCAACCATCTCATCCTTTGTGGTCTCCTTCTCCTCCTGACTTCAATTTTACCCAGCAACAGGGTCTTTCCTAATGAGTCACTTCTTTGCATCAGGTGACCAAAGTATGGGAGCTTCAGCTCCAGCATCAGTCTTTTCAATGAATATTCAGGACTTTTTTCCTTTAGAACTGACTGGTTTGATCTCCTTGAAGCCCAAGGGACTCTCAAGAGTCCCTACACCACAGTTCAAAAGCATCAATTCTTTGGTGCTCAGCTTTCTTTATAGTCCAACTCACATCCATACATGACTACTGGAAAAACCATAGCTTTGACTAGACAGATCTTTGTTAGCAAAGTAACGTCTCTGCTTTTTAATATGCTGTCTAGGTTGGTCATTACTTTTCTTCCAAGAAGTAAGTGTCTTTTAATTTCATGGCTGTGGTCAGCATCTGCAGTGATTTTGGAGCCCAAGAAAATAAAGTCTCTCACTGTTTCCATTGTTTCCCCATCCATTTGCCATGAAGTGATGGGACCATGCAGGCATGATCTTAGTTTTTTGAATGTTAAGTTTTAAGCCAGCTTTCTCACTTTCTTTCACTTTCATCAAGAGGCTCTTTAGTCCTCTTTGCTTTCTCCCTTAAGGGTGGTGTCATCAGCATATCTGAGCTTATTGATATTTCTCCCAGCAATCTTGATTCCAGCTTGTGTTTCATCCAGCCTGGCATTTTGCATGATGTACTCTGCATATAAGTAAAATCAGCAAGGTGACAATATACAGTTTTGATGTACTCCTTTCCCAATTTGAAAGCAGCCCATTGTTCCATATCCAGTTCTAACTGTTCCTTCTTGACCTGCATACAGATTTCTCAGGAGGCAGGTCAGGTGGTCTGGTATTCCCATCTCTCTAAGAATTTTCCACAGTGTGTTGTGATCCACACAGTCAAAGGCTTTGGCATAATCAATAAAGCAGAACTAGATGATTTTCTGGAATTCTCTTGCTTTTTCTATGATCCAGTGGATGTTGGTAATTTGATCTCTAGTTCTTCTGCCTTTTCTAAGTCCAGCTTGAACACCTGGAAGTTCTTGGTTCACGTACTGTTGAAGCCTGGCTTGGAGAATTTTGAGCATTACTTTGCTAGCGTGTG
>NW_011495034.1:10609686-10614064 GCF_000754665.1 Bison bison bison | reverse complement strand
GAAGAGAACATATTAAGGAGTTTAATAACGCTGCATGATGAGAGAGACAATCAGAGAGGATGATGGCCAGAACACACCACATTTGGAGAATTCCCTAGAGGTCCAGTGGTTAGGACATTGGCGCTTTCACTGCTGGGGCCTGGGTTCAACCCCTGGTTGGGGAACTAAGATCTTGCAAGCCTCATGACATGGCCAAAGTGAGGGGGTGGGGAAACACTACACTTGGGCAGGAGTTTCCACAGTGTGTTGTGATCCACACAGTCAAAGGCTTTGGCATAATCAATAAAGCAGAACTAGATGATTTTCTGGAATTCTCTTGCTTTTTCTATGATCCAGTGGATGTTGGTAATTTGATCTCTAGTTCTTCTGCCTTTTCTAAGTCCAGCTTGAACACCTGGAAGTTCTTGGTTCACGTACTGTTGAAGCCTGGCTTGGAGAATTTTGAGCATTACTTTGCTAGCGTGTGAGATGAGTGCGATTGTGAGGTAGTTTGAACATTCTTTGGCATTGCCTTTCTTTGGAATTGGGATCAAAACTGACTTTTTCCAGTCCTCTGGCCACTGCTGAGTTTTCCAAATTTGCTAGCATATTGAGTATAGCACTTTCACAGCATCATCTTTTAGGATTTGAAATAGCTCAACTGGAATTCCATCACCTCCACTAGATTTGTTCATAGTGATGCCTCCTAAGGCCCACTTGACTTCACATTCCAGGAAATCTGGCTCTAGGTGAGTGATCACACCATGGTGGTTATTGTGTCATTAAGATCTTTTTTGTATAGTTCTTTTGTGTATTCTTGCCACCTCTTAATATATTCTGCTTCTATTAGGTCCATACCATTTCTCTCCTTGTGCCCATCTTTGCATGAAATGTTCCCTTGGTATCTGTTATTTCTTGAAGAGTTCTCTAGTCTTTCCCATTCTCTTGTTTTCCTCTATTTCAAATGCTCTTCTTTTTGTTGATACCAATAATAGTACTACCTGTGGTTTACAAATCCTTTACTTTGAGGCCCTGCTGCACACATGCAACTCATAATTTCTAGCTCTGTTAACTTCTGGCTTCATAGGTGATCAAACAATTATACTTTCTTCATTATGTATCAAGGCAGTACACTCTGTTCATTTTTGCTGAGTAATACTTGCTGTAACAGTATTTCCAAGTGAATCTAAGTGTCCTGAGCTAACTGAAAAAACCAGCATTAAAAATACATATATATTAACTTTTAAAACCTTGCTAGATAGTGATTTGGTCAAAATAAAAAGCTATTAACTTTCCCCCACAATTTCTTGTGTAACTGAATCCCCCCCGACAAAAAAAAAAAAAAAAAAATCATTTTAAAAGTGTAGACCCTGAGTAAAGAAACTAACTTTGAGGAATATTTTGATTCAACTTTGAAGTTTTTGTTGTTCAGGGCCTAAGTTATAAGGACTGTTCATAACAGTCCTTAAGTTATATCTGACTCTTTGTGACCCCATGGCCTGCAGCATGCCAGGCTCCTCTGTCTTTACTATCTCCTGGAGTTTGCTCAAATTCATGTACATTGAGTCCATGATGCTATCCGACCATCTCATCCTCTCTCACCCCTTTCTCTTCCTGACTTCAATCTCTCCCAGCATCAGGGTCTTTTTCAATGAGTTGGCTCTTTACATCAGGTGACCAAATTATTGGAGCTTCAGCTTCAGCATCAGTCCTCCAAGGAATATTTAGGGTTGACTTCCTTTAGAATTAACTGGTTTGATCTCCTTGCAGTCCAAGGAGAAATTTGAAGTTAGGAGAAATGGAAAAATAATGAGTAATAAAGCCAAGATTATTTTTTAAGAAGAATGTGGTACACATTATAAAATCCTGCAAATACGAAGAGTTATGGAGGCAGAGGAATGACTACCGACTCAGTCACAAGACTGTCATTGATAATATTACAGCAATGTTGGTAAAACATTCTTAAATTATATTCTGTAAGAAATGTTCTGTAAATTAAATAAAGTCTGCATAGAGGCAATAAAGTTGAAAAGGGTGGAAGTTCAGCAGCATAATTTTTTATTGAATCTCATTAATAAAATTAAAAAATATACATCCAATGATAATTAGGGGATGGAATTTAAAGGGAGGAAAATGACCAAAAGTGTTGAATTAGCAAGATAAGAAAGAGATGGAGGGCTAACGAAAAGTGTGTCTTTTTTTTTAATTGTGATTAAAAGAACTTGGAGGAATGAATGAGTGATTGACAGTTTTGCTGATGATGAATGGGGAGTAAACAGGGAAATGAGATAGGTGGTTGTCATCGAAGAGAAAGTAGGCTTGTTAGTTCCAGTTCTGGTTTGAGAAAATGGAAAAAGAAATAATAATGCTCAGAGAAATTAAAGGAGTTCTCCTCTTTATTTATTCTGTTTTCTCATGCCCCAGCCTACAGCTAGTATCATAGTTGCAGCAACAGTAACACAGACCCTAGCAGCACTATAGACCTACAAGAGCTTAAAATGCTGAGCCTGGGCAACCTTTTCTTATCAGGTGACCTATGGTCCCTAGTGGTAGAGCAATCACCATTGCTTTTGTTTTTATCTCCATCTTCCTGCCACTTGGCCCACAAAAACTATACAAAGAGAGATAATAAAAACATAATAAGTAAATTAAAGTGGAACGCTAAAATATTTTCAGTACAGGTGTGAAAAACAGGGAAAACAAACAAAAATAAAATGATAGGACTAAATAAAAATATATCGATAACTAAACTAAATGTAAATGGTCTAAACACATCATTTAAATAATAGAGATTGGCAGAATGGATGAAACTAATGATTCTACCATATTTTGTCTATAGGAAACTCACCTCAAATAATGTAAAAAATGTAGGTTAAAAGTAAGAAAATGAAAGTAGTAAACCATCAAAAGAAAGAAATGCAGACTTGGTTATTATCAAAGTAGTCCTGGGGAAAAAAATTAAAAGGGATAAAAAGGAACATATCTAATGGTTAAAAGCCCAACTCATTACAAAGATGTAATTATCATGTATCTGTATAATCTGTAGTAAGCAGAATAACTCTTCCCAAGAAGTCCATGCTCACATCCCTCAATTCTGTGAATATATTACATTACATTGAAAAGGGGATTTTGCACATGTAATTAAGATTATAGAGCATTGAACAGGAAAACTATTCTGATTGATCCAGGTAGTCTTAATCTCATCACATGAACACTTGAAAACCTTTTTCTGTCTGGAGTCAGGAGATGCAACAGAAGTGGTTAGAGATAGTCTAGCATAAGAATGATTTTAGATTATGTTGCTGGCCCTGAGATATATAGGACATGTGCAAGAAGGAAAGAGATCTCTAATGCTTAAGGGCATTCCCAAGCTGATAGCCAGCCTCTGTTTTATATCTGCAAGAGACTGAATTCTGTTAACACCATGATTGGGTTTGGAGGTAGATTCTTTCCAGAGTCCCCAGTAAGATTCCAGTTGAATAAGATCTTAATTATGGCCATGTAAAACCTGGATCAGAGACACTAGCTAAGCCAAACTAAACTACAAAACCATGAGAAAAAAAAAAAAAAAGTTCTGTTATTCAATTCATTAAGTTTTGGGGCAAGTTATAGCAGCGATGGAAAACTAACACAGTGTCTAATAGAGCTTCAAAATATTTGAAACAAAAATCTACGAACTGAGAGGAGAAATAGACAAACCCATAATTATATTTGGAGATATCAAAATTTTCTCTCAGTAATAAATAGAACTAATAGACAAATAGAAATTTATAGAAGACCTGAATAACACCTTTAACAGATAGGGTCTAGTTGACATTAACAGAGTATTCCTTTCTTTAACAATAGAATATGCATCCTTTTAAGTGAATATGGGCCATTCTCAAGGATGGATCATATTCTGAGCAATAACATATATCCTGACAAATTTTTTAAAAATTGTAATTATACAATTACCCTGATGCTGAGAAAGATTGAAGGCAAAGGAGAAGCGGGCAGCAGAGAATGAGATAGCTAGATAGTCAATGGACATGAATTTGAGCAAACTCTGGAAGATAGTGGAGGACAGAGGAGCCTGCTACAGTCCATGGGGTTGCAAACAGTCGAACAAGGCTTAATGACTGAACAACAACAATTATACAAAATATACTGATATAATAGAATTAAACTGAAATTAAAGGAATCATAACAGGAAAATAAAACACTTGGAAATTGCACCCTTAGAAATAACTCAGTGGAGGAGGAGCCAAGATGGCGGAGGAGTAGGACGGGGAGAACACTTTCTCCCCCACAAATTCATCAAAAGAGCATTTAAACGTCGAGTAAATTCCACAAAACAACTTCTGAATGCCGGCAGAGGACATCAGGCACCCAGAAAAGCAACCCAACTCTTCGAAAGGAG
>NW_011495034.1:10581345-10609586 GCF_000754665.1 Bison bison bison | reverse complement strand
AGAAATAACTCAGTGATCAATGCTGCTGCTGCTAAGTTGCTTCAGGCTTGTCAGATTCTTAGCGACCCCATGGACTGCAGCCTACCAGGCTCCTGTCCATGGGATTTTCCAGGTAAGAGTACTGGAGTGGGTGGAATTTCCTTCTCCAGTGGTCAATGAGGAAATTGCAAGGAAATTTGGAATATTTTTGAACTGGTTGAATAGGAAAATATTACATATCAAAAGTTGCAGGATGTTCTTAAATAGTAATTTAAGATTCTACCTTAAGAAATGAACAAAAAGTAAAATATAGGGGACTAAAGGAGATTTAAAAGGACAGTAATATATGATATTGAAAACAGAAAACAATAGAAGAAAAAACATTGAGAACTAAACATATTTCTTTGGAGAATTCAATAAAATGTATAACTTTGATTCAAACTGATAAATTAAAAGGGGAAGATTCAAATTACCACTATCAGGAATGGAATAGGTAATAGCACTACAGACCCCTGTTTCCCCAGACTTCAGGCATATAATGAAGGAATTTTACAAACTCCATATAAGTGTCTGAGCACATGAACATATATTCTGAAAAATAATAAAGTTACCTAATTTTTAAAAAACTACAGAATTCATTCAAGATAAAATAGATAACCATAGGAATATGTAACTATTAATGAAACTGAATTACACTAAAAAAGCTTCTGAATATGAAAATTCCAAACTCAGATGTTTCACTAGCAAACTCTACAGAGGATTAACATAAAATGATATCAATTCTACATAAGCTATTCCAGTAAAGAAAAGTGAAAAAGTCTTGGTTCATTTATGAGACTAAATCTAAGTAGTAAGTTAATAATTCTGTTGGTTTTTATGATTATCGACTCCTTAGGTACATGACCTATTTAGTACCCTCTTGGTACCCCACTCCAGTACTCTTGCCTGGAAAATCCCATGGATGGAGGAGCCTGGTAGGCTGCAGTCCATGGGGTCGCTAAGAGTCGGACAGGACTGAACGACTTCACTTTCACTTTTCACTTTCATGCATTGGAGAAGGAAATGGCAACCCACTCCAGTGTTCGTGCCTGGAGAATCCCAGGGACAGGGGAGCCTGGTGGGCTGCCGTCTATGGGTCACACAGAGTCGGACATGACTGAAGTGATTTAGCAGCAGCAGCAGCAGCTAGAGTATAAGTGGAGTCTGTAAATATGATGGAAGACCATTCCCATAATTAAGTTACTAATCTCTTTACTTTGGGTTAATCATAAGGGAGTTAGCCAGAGTGGTCCTGAGTCAATCAAATGAGTCTTAAAAAGAAGATGTGGTGCCAAACGGATATTTTTTCTGTTGGTCTTGAAGATGCAGTCTTCATGAGTTATATGGATGAAAGGAAATTGATTTTGCCAATAATCATTAGAGTTTAAAAAAGAAGTCCATATTGCTGATGAGAATACAGCCCAGCTGACACCTTGATCTCAGCCTTTTGAGACACTGAGTAGAGAAACCAATTCTGCTCTGCCCAGTCTTTTAATCCTCCACTCCAGATCTTTAAGATATTAAATGAGTATTGATTTAAACTGCTAAGTTTGTGGTAATCTGTTATGCAACTTTATCCAGCCAGTCAATTCTAAAGGAAATCAGTCCTGAATGTTCATTGGAAGGACTGATTCTGAAGCTAAAGCTCCAATATTTTGGCCACCTGATGCAAAAAACGACTCATTGGAAAAGACCCTGCTTCTGGGAAAGATTAAAGGCAGGAGGACAAGGGGACAACAGAGATGAGATGATTGGATGGCATCACCGACGCGATGGACATGAGTTTGAGTAGGCTCCGGGAGTCAGTGATGGACAGGGAAGCCTGGCGTGCTGCAGTCCATGGGGTCACAAAGAGGCGGACACGACTGAGAGAATGAACTGAACTGTTATGCAACTTTAGAAATCTAATTCATCCTGATACCTAAACCAAAGACAATACATGAAAAGCAAAATTACAGACCCCCAATTCTCATATAGACCAAAATCCTAAAAAAATTAGTAAATAAAATCCAGAAATAGTCAAAACAATAATACATTATGACCAAGTTGATTTTATCTTCAGAATGACAAGGTGGTTCAGTATTTGAAAACCAACCCATGCAATCTATCATACTAACAGAAAGGGAATAAAACGTGTATGATAATGTCAACTGATGCTGAAAATCCTGTGACAGAACTCAATTCCCGTTAATAATACAAACTTCTAGCCAGCTGGAATTAGCGGGAATTTGCTCAATAATGACAAAGGGCAAGCACTATAAATTTACAGATAATAGTAAGTCAATGGTGAAATAGTAAATGCTTTCCTTCTAAGGCCTGTGAGAATGTAAGAATGTTGGCTCTCTGTACTCAACCTTAAAATGGAAGTCCTAGTCAGTGCAACAGGGAGAGAATCTGAAATAAAAGACAAATTGGAAACGAAATAATAAAACATCATATTTACAGGTGACATGAATCTCTTTGTAAACCCCCAAGATTCTTAAAAAAAAATTTTTTTTTGAACCTTATCTAGAATATAATTTCAGCACATACATTTTAACTGAATTACTAATGAAATTACTCCAGATTCAGCATTTTTTTTTAAATTTTTTATTCCTTTATTTCTCATGTGTTCCCCATCCTGAACCCTCCTCCCTCCTCCCTCCCCATACCGTCCCTCTGGGTCGTCCCAGTGCACCAGCCCCAAGCATCCAGCATCGTGCATTGAACCCGGACTGGCATCTCGTTTCATACATGACATTTCACATGTTTCAATGCCATTCTCCCAAATCTTCCCACCCTCTCCCTCTCCCACAGAGTCCATAAGACTGTTCTATACATCAGTGTCTCTTTTGCTGTCTCGTATACAGGGTTATCGTTACCATCTTTCTAAATTCCATATATATGCGTTAGTATACTGTATTGGTGTTTTTCCTTCTGGCTTACTTCACTCTGTATAATAGGCTCCAGTTTCATCCACCTCGTTAGAACTGATTCAAATGTATTCTTTTTAATGGCTGAGTAATACTCCATTGTGTATATGTACCACAGCTTGCTTATCCATTCATCTGCTGATGGACATCTAGGTTGCTTCCATGTCCTGGCTATTATAAACAGTGCTGCGATGAACATTGGGGTACACGTGTCTCTTTCCCTTCTGGTTTCCTCAGTGTGTATGCCCAGCAGTGGAATTGCTGGATCATAAGGCAGTTGTATTTCCAGTTTTTTAAGGAATCTCCACACTGTTCTCCATAGTGGCTGTACTAGTTTGCATTCCCACCAACAGTGTAAGAGGGTTCCCTTTTCTCCACACCCTCTCCAGCATTTATTATTTGTAGACTTTTGGATCGCAGCCATTCTGACTGGTGTGAAATGGTATCTCATAGTGTTAAATAAATGAAATTAGAAATAAAAGATACCATTTACAAAATTACAAAATTAATATTTAGGTATAAATTTATTATAGTATGCATAGGATTTGAATGCTGTTACCTACAAAATACTGATGAACAAAGCAAAGACATATAAATGAAGAGACATACTATGGGGATGAATTGAAAGAATCAATATAGTAAAGATATCAGTTTCCCAAATTGATCTATGTGTTTAATTCAGTTCCAGTTAAAATCCATCCTGCATTTTTGAGAAAATAGACAAGCTGTTTCTAACATTTCTGTGTAAAAATATGATTTATAATAGGCTCAATCACTTTGAATAAGTAAAATAAGGTTGATACAGTAATTAAGATAGTGCTCTGTTGGCAAAGTTATAAGCACATATATCAGTAGAACAGAAGAGAGGTCCAGAAATAGACCCACACAAATACGGCTATTGGAGTTCTGACAAAGATGCAAAAGCAATTCAATAAAGAACTGATAGTCTTCAGCAGAGACTGCTGGAGAAATTACATACAAAAAGCAAAATCTCATTTTAAATCTCACATCCTGTATGCTGCTGCTACTGCTAAGTCGCTTCAGTCGTGTCGGACTCTGTGCGACCCCATAGATGGCAGCCCACCAGGCTCCCCCGTCCCTGGGATTCTCCAGGCAAGAACACTGGAATGGGTTGCCATTTCCTTCTCCAATGCATGAAAGTGGAAAGTGAAAGTGAAGTCGCTCAGTCGTGTCCGACTCTTAGCGACCCCATGGACTGCAGCCCACCAGGCTCCCCCATCCATGGGATTTGTCAGGCAAGAGTACTGGAGTGGGGTGCCATTGACACATCCTGTATAAATTATCTCAAAACAAATCAGAGACCTAAGTATAAGTCAATATAGAGCAGTTGAAGAAAACAGAAATTCTTTTGCCCTAAGATTAGACAGAGTTCTGATGTGAAATTAAGTGTGCAATTTATTAAGAAATGAATAAACTAGACTTCTTCACAGCTACATTTTGCTTTGTAAAACATACTTTCTAAAATTGAAGTATAGTTGATTTACAATGTTATGTTGGTTTCTGGTGTACAGCAAGGTGATTCAGATATAGATATAGATTCTTTCTCATATTAGGTTATTATAAGCTATTGAATATCATACCTTGTGCTTTACAGTAGGACCTTGTTTTACACATAGTAGTTTATATATGCTAATTCCAAACTCCTAATTTATCCCTCCCTTTATTTTCCTCTTTGGTAACCATAAATATGTTTTCTGTTTGTGAGTCTGTTTCTGTTTTATAAATAAGTTCATTTGTATCAATTTTTTAGATTCCACATAAAAGTGGTATCATGATATTTCTCTTTGTCTGACTTACTTCACTCAGTATGATAATTTCTGCGTCCATCCATGTTGCTGCAAATAACATTATTTCATTCTTTTTTAGGGTTGAGTAATACCACATTGTGGTATATATATACCCACAATGGGGTATTACTCAATATATACTCAATATATATTATTACTCAATATTACTCAATATATATACACACACACACACATATATATATATACACACACATGTGTATGTATATCTACATATACATACATATGGGCTTCCCAGGTGGCTCAGTGGTAAAGAATCCGCCTACCGATACAAAAGAACTGGGTGCTATCCCTGGGTTTGGAAGATCCCCTGGAGGGTAGAATGGCAACCCACTCCGGTATCCTTGCTTGGGAAATCCCATGGACAGAAGAGCCTGGTGAGCTACAGTCATGGGATTGCAGAGTCAGACACAACTGAGCAACTGAGCACACACACACACATGCATATATAAATACATGTAAGCATGTGTATGTGTGTATATATGTGTGTGTGTGTATACATATGTGTGTGTGTGTATATATATATATATATACACTACAGTTTTATCATTCATACATAGATTCAAATTTAAGTTTCTTGCTTCTTGCATGTCTTCGCTACCTTACATAGTTCTGCTATGACCAGTGGGTTGCATGTATGTTTTTGAATTAGAATTTTCTCCAGATACATGTCTAGGAGTGGGATTTCTGGCTCATATGGTAACTCTAGTTATCTAAGGCGCCTCCATACTCTTCTCTATAGTGGTTGCATCAAGTTGTATTCCCACCAGTAGTGTAGGATTCCCTTTTCCAGTATTTATTATTTGTTTAAATTCTGTACCAGCAAACACATAGTCTTATTGCCTGCATCTGGTCCATACAACTCCCACAGCCCCAGCCTTGATGCTTTCCTACCGCTTGATGAAATGTTCTTCGCATCTGCATCCTTCTCCCTGTCTTTATTTACTCAGTTCCTACTGGTCCTAAATTTACCTCAATCTTTATCTTCCTCAAGAGACATTTCCTGATTGTTCCCTTGTCTTTCCTCCAAAGCATGTTTTTTTTTTTTATCTTTTTTAAAAATTTTATTTTATTTTTATTTTTTTTTGTTTTTTTGTTTTTTTTTTTTAAATTTTTTTATTTTTAAAAGAAAATCCATCCTGAACCCTCCTCCCTCCTCCCTCCCCACACCATCCCTCTGGGTCGTCCCAGTGCACTAGCCCCAAGCATCCAGTATCGTGCATCGAACCTGGACTGGCAACTCGTTTCATACATGATATTTTACATGTTTCAATGTCATTCTCCCAAAGCTTCCTACCCTCTCCCTCTCCCACAGAGTCCAAAAGACTGTTCTATACATCAGTGTCTCTTTTGCTGTCTTGTACACAAAGCATGTTGTTTTTACATTTGTTTTAGTATCTTATCTATACTCATCTATTTTCATAAGTAAACATGGTTTTCTTAGTGTGAGATCCTCCACAAGTAACTCTTGAGATAAAGATTCTAGTGTGAGCAGTTTGTTGGAAATGATTCCAGATAGGCAGGCAAGTGGGGAAGGGTAGCAAACAATGTTAATAGTCCACTGAATAGCCTCAAACCCTCTTATTTCAACATGTTGCTTTCCAAAGGATGGTATCTGCATCTCTAGATATAAAGGCTTTCTGCAGTATGGAGACAACTCTGTTGATTCAGTGAGCAGGATGGGAGTGCCAGGGGACTAAATGAACCCCAGAGCACTCATACAATATTTTGTGGGAGTTGGTGTGTAATTCCAGGTCTCCTTTCCCTTGGCTGTCACATCTCCGAGTATGAATTTTCCTTTCCTCCTAGAGTTAAGCAGACTCTGTGGTTGCTAGCTTAGTAATGCACATGGGAATGGATTGGTTTCTTCCTCTTATCACTTCTCTATTTCCCCACCAATGTTCCCTTATACCTCCCAAATAAATTATGTATGTCTGATGCTTGTATTGAGCTCTGCTTCTAAAGGACAGAAATGGACACCATAAAGCAATTTATACTGAGAAATCAGTCTAAGCAATAAGATCTTATTGCCACCAAGGAATTTGAGAAGCTTAAACACGAGTCTCAGAATCATCCCACTCAAAGGAAATGGGAGTCAGTATACTGATGGAGTAACTTCTACCAGCCAGTAGTTGAGTGCCACCTCTAGGAAATATCTCTGGGTTGTCCAGCTGGCTTTGGGCAGTGGAGAGGGGGACCTGGCTGCAAAAGAAAGCACTCAGGAAAATAAATGTTGCTGCTGACCTCTGTAAATCAGGTCAGTCTGCTATACAATGGGGAAGAGCTGAGTTATAAGAGGTATAACTCATACCTTCCACATTGAGATAGCCCTGAGAAAGTTACTTTTAACTTTAACGAAAGAGCTAATTATTTTACTAGGAAAATATTTGGGAATAGCAGGGAATGGCAACTAGAGACATGCAAACTATGGTGAGTCGTAAGAAAGTCACAGGAGACAAAGAGAATGTCAGCTCTTATTAGGTTTTAGGAGGAAATTGGAAAGGGCTATGATGTTTCTTCATTGACTGCTGGTGGTGGGCAGCTTGGTGGTGGTGCAACAGGAGGAAACCTTTATTCTTGCAGGGGTTTGTAAGCTGTGGTGAGTGATGGACACGTGAGAGTTCCCTCTCAGAGCCTCCCCCACTCCACTTTAAATGAGGTTTCCTTTATATTTGTATTACCATATTTCACTTGCTTTTCTTCCAAAGGGCTTATCACAATGCCTTATATGTAGATGATGTTAAAATTTTTCCAAATGAAGTAATTGAGAGGATTAAGTAACTATAAGGCTGAGAAATTATCGATCTTCAATACATGTCTTTGAGCATGATGGTATGAAAGGGGGTTATAAGAAAATCTGAACTAACTGTTGAGCAATCTGGGTAGAGCTTTCCTGGAGCTTCACTATCAAATGGAATTAAAAAGAGATAAGCCAGTGAGAAAGGCAGTCCTGAACTCTGGTTATGGATCTCTGCCCTAGTTGAAGAGGATTGAAGAGGTAAAGTGAGGACAGACTATAACTAAAAGAAATTTCATTTTCTGAAAGTTAGACAAGGTGAATGGATTTTTTAAAAATCAGATGGAAAATGAAACTTTGTATAAAGTGGAATCTGCGTGTCCAAAAGACACAGTGGAATACAAAACATAAATAAGTAAGAAAATAATAAAAAGATGATTTTACTTCTAGGAGAATAATTATTCATAACGATAAATGGCTATCAATACTTTTCAGAAGAATATTCTGAAAAATAACTAGGGAAAATTTCACCCATCTTAGGACTGGTATAGTGAGGCATTTCTTTATTCTTCTCATGAGAAATTCAGGCTATTTCACTGACTCAACTGTCTTTGCAGCTGCTAAGTCACTTCAGTTGTGTCAGACTCTGTGCGACCCCATAGACGGCAGCCCACCAGGCTCCCCCATCCCTGGGATTCTCCAGGCAAGACCACTGGAGTGGGCTGCCATTTCCTTTCTCCAATGCATCAAAGTGAAAGTGAAGTCGCTCAGTCGTGTCCGACTCTTCGTGACCCCATGGACTGCAGCCTACTAGGCTCCTCCATTCATTGGATTTTTCAGACAAGAGTACTGGAGTGGGGTGCCATTGCCCTCTCCACAACTGTCTTTAGGAAAGGCAAAATCTCCTTACTTTCTTAGTAATTATTTACTCTAAGTGTGGAAGGAAGAGAGAACAGACAAATAAGCTTTGATGTGAGGCGAAGCCTGCTCTGTCTTTGAAAAGGGAGAAACACAAGTGATGGAATCAGTGTCAAGCTTCCCATAGCTGCTAATGATAATGTCAGAAGTTCCCAATATGAACATGTTAAAATTTCAAAATGCCATGAAGTATGCTAGACATAACCTATAATTTATCTTGCTAACTTCATCTCGTTTAGAGTTCTTTGACACCAAAACTCCAAAGCTCTGTGGCAAAGTACATCTCACTGTGAATCAGACAAACAATTTTGTTTACCCTTGATTTTTCTATGCTCCATCTTGGTGTTTTCAGGCTTGTTTTTGCCATCTGTCTGTTATTTGAAAGACATTGGCTGTTGTAAGGTCATCATCTTCTCACAGATACGACTGGATGGATATGTACTATGCCCCAGATGAAGCACTGTCTTCTTCAGGGATCCGGGTAATGTGTCAGGTTCGTTACCTATCCCCTGGAGGAGTCAGCTTCAAGGTGGAAATGAACTTGAGAGCTCAAGATGTCCAGCACATGAACAATACTTCACCTTCCAGTGGCAACGGCAATAAAGCAGTTTACCCCTAAAGAAAATCATCAGGAAAATCATTTGCATTAGAATAACATATTCCCCGAAATATCTCTTCATCAGACAGACTTGTTTCCTCTCTCATTTGCCCGTCTATGTAATTTCTCTGTCTGGATTGTTTTTTCCCCTGTTAACTTAGAATGAAAAAAGAGCTAAGTTGACATTTACTCCCACAATACTTTTTCAGAGACTAGTGACTAACAGCAGGAAAGGAATAGGTACTTTACATGAATGTCTCAAGGATGAATTCCAATGTAAATTTTCATTAGTTTTAGTAGAACAATTATTATGATTACAGTTAGAGCTCTGATTAAGGGTTGCTTCAGGTGCTCTTTCTTCTGACAGGATTTTCCTAAAGTGCATCCCAGAGGTCTCTGTGTTTGTAGAAGAGGATGAAGCAAGAATAGTGACCTTTTCACTCTGTCAGGTGGTTTCCCAGTTCTCACCAAGTTTTCTTGAGTTTTAAGTCTCCAAACCAAAATATCACTGAGAGAATTTTTTTCCCACCACAAATTCCACTAACCTTCAAAAGTACAAATACTGTTTTTAAAGGCAGTGTTTAACTCATTGTTCTGCTTTATTGAACCAGCAAAACTAAGCATTTTTATTTCACTGGGAATTTTCTGTCTTGTCTTTTGAATGCAAATTAAAGTAACTCACAGTCTTAGCAGATACAGCTACAGTAAAATAATTGGCTGGGTGGTCCTCTTTGATTTATGAGATGACATGTGTTTCTGTGTGTGTGTGTTTGCATGTAAAAATGTATATGCTTTCATTCAGAAGTGACAGTTGTAGGAACATTTACCAGCAAAGAAATTAGAAAGTCATGACCTTAAAACTAAACAGATCCATTGGCCATCCTAACAGATCATGGAAGTAAAATATATTTATGAGTTTTAGCTGATTCCTAAGGTTCAATAGCAACTGAAACAAATGTTAGCCCTGATTTGACAAACATGGTTTCCCTCAACTGAGAACATTGTTTAATGCACCACCTGGCCATCTCCTTGTTCGTGCCTCTAAGTGTGGCAGGGTTCTTCCCAAGTGACTGAATAAGAGCACCTGTAGCAATTGAGATTAACATTTTTGTTTCAAGGTGCCACTGTCTATGAGTTCCCAGAAACTGTCTCAAGATAAAAACCTGCACCAGAAACTTCATTTACACAGAGAGAATGTATCTCAATTGTTTACCCTGATTATTCTCAGTTGCGTTTATTATAGTTGCTAAACGTTGACTGTGCACAATCCCAAATGTTTTTTTCAAATATCCTGTAATTTATATAACATCACAATAAAGAAGAGCTTCTAAAATTATGAACAAAATGGCATGTACTAGACCACATGTACTTAAAAAAAAACCTTAAATTTATAAAGATTATCTAATCATATTTGAGTTGTATGTAACCAGCAACTATCAAGATATTTTGGCCTGATAGCTAGGATGCATTAGTTTTCCAGGGCTGGTATGCAAATGGAAACAAACCAGATGGCTTAGGATAACACAAATTTGTCTCCGTTCTGGAAGCTATAAGTCTGAAATCAAGGTGTCAGCTGGGCTATAGGCTCTCTGAAGGTCCTCGGGGAAGATCGTTCCTTGATCCTTTGATTGTTTGGTAAATTGCCCGCAATCCTTGGCATTTCTTGATTTGCAAAGGCATCACTCCAATATCTGCCTCCGTCTTCACAAGGCATTCGCCTCTACGTCTTCACACTGTGTATCTCCTGTTATGTCTCAGTGTTCTAATTTCCCCTTTCTTACAAGGGAACTGATATTGGATTAGGATTTATCTTAATCAAGTATAGCACTTCCTGGGTGGCTCAGCAGTGAAGAATCTGCCTGCAGTGGCAGGAGACTCGAGTTCGATACTTGGGTCGGGAAGACCCCCTAGAGAAGGAAGTGGCAACCCACCCCAGTATTCTTATGGGCTTCCCATGTGGCACTAGTGGTAAAGAACCCACCTGCCAATGCAGGAGACAGAAGTTCAATCCTTGGGTCTGGAAGATGCCTTGGAGAAGGAAATTGCAACCCACTCTAGTACTCCTGCCTGGAGGACCCCATGGACAGAGGAGCCTGGCAGGCTACGGTCCATAGGGTCACAAGGAGTCAGAGATGACTGAAATGACTTAGCACACCAGTATTCTTGCCTGGAAAATCCCATGGACAGAGGAGCCTGGCGGGTTACAGTCCATTGATTTGTAAGAGTCAGACACAAGTTGGCAACTAAACCACCACCACACCACTAATCAAGTATGACCTCACCATGATTATATCTGTAAAGACCCAGTATCTGAATAAGGTCACATTTCTAGATTCAGTGTAGGTATGAGTTTAGGGGGACACTCTTCAACCCAAGGCACAAGGTATGTAGGAGGGAACAATAAAGCTACTAGTGAAATCACAGAACCTATACTATTTCTAAAAAGATACAGAAAATAATTAGAACCAACTCCATAGCACAGGGAACTCTACTCAGTGCTCTGTGGTGACCTAAATGTGAACGGAATCGAAAAAGAAGGGATCTATGTAAACATATAGGTAATTAACTTTGCTGTGCAACAGAAATTAACACAACACTGTAAAGCGACTGTATTCCAATAAAAATAAATAGAAAAATAGAAAGATAGTTGTTTTTCAGAGTCAACAGAGCAAAACAGCAAGTCATGCAGCTGAAGCATGCACAGAGGACAAAATTTTAACCTCAAACACCTAGAACCAAAGTTTTCCCACTGACCACAGAACCAAAGGACAGGAATGTGACCTGAATCTGAATGTTGAACCTTTTTAGAAGGGAAGGTTCCATTGTCTAGGAAGATCTGATGCTGAAGCCCCCTTTCTTGGTGGTTCAGACAGTAAAGAATCTGCCTGTAATGCAGCAGACCTGGGTTCGATCCCTGGGTCAGGAAGATCCCTTGGAAAAGGGAACGGCTTCCGGCTCCAGTGTTTTTGCCTGGAAAATTCCATGGACAGAGGAGCCTGATGGGCTATAGTTCATGGGGTTGCAAAGAATTGGACATGACTGAGTAAACAATTTCACTTTCACACCATAAAAGGTCAAGTTCCAAGCCCTCCAAGAGAAACCTGCCCCACCACTTCTCCGTACCAACCCTCCTGCCCGAACTCATAAAAGTCTGACTGAACCCCATGCTGGGGATTCAGATTTGAGCCCCGCCTCCTTTCTCTTTGTTGGTTGACCTCGCAATAAAGCTTTTTCTTTTCTCAAAAGCAGGTGTTGTATTGGCTTTGGGCGGCATAACACTAGGAATAAATTTTGATTCAAGTAACTCACTGGGAATTCTGGATTATTTAAGGAAACAAGGGTTTAAGATAGTTATAATGCAGCAGTAAGATACAAAGGGTCTTGTGTTTTACTGTAGATGGTTTTATTTTCTTGAAGGTAACACAAAGCCATCAAATGGTTTCTCATCAGTGGAGGCAAGGGCTGATGTTTGTTTTAGTAAATGCATTCCCTTCTAGCATTGAGTAGAAGGTAAGGAACTGTGGAATCAATAATTTAGCAGCTTTGTTGGAGATCTTGATGGTGAAGGAAAAGAAAGGGGACAGTACCTCAACAAACGTAAAGGCTCAGGGCAGATATGTTTTGTAATTGGGATAACTTCAACAGTTTATATTCTGCAGTATAAAAATCTGCTAGAAATTTTTTAAAAAGTTGAAAATACATGATAAGAAAGTGAATGGCCTATGTCCAGTCAGAAGCTTATCAAAACAGGAAAATACCTGTTCAATGTAGACTGAAAAGCAAACAGGATAGTCTGCTTTTTGAGAATAGAGAAAGTGACAAAGGATGACTGCAGATGTGAATTTTTATAGTTAATGTGTGGAGGAATGGAGAGAATTATGTCTCTGTGAAATAGAAGTCAAGCTTGAGTGCTTAATAAGTGCCAAGTTTGATGTGACCCAAAGCAAACAAGATTGAACAAAATGGACATAGGTCTTGACATGTACAAGTTTATGGTTTAATGGGAGATATAATGATTATAAAGGGGCTAAAGGAAAGTTCAAATGCATTTTTCCATAATCAGTGGTGATTTAAACTGAGACCTATGAATCACCAGTCCAGGTTCGATGCATAATGCAGGATGCTCGGGGCTGGTGCACTGGGATGACCCAGAGGGATGGTATGGGGAGGGAGGTGGGAGGGGGGTTCAGGATGGGGAACACATGTACACCTGTGGCAGATTCTTGTCAATGTATGGCAAAACCAATACAATAATTTAAAGTAATTAGCCTCCAATTAAAATAAATAAATTTATATTAAAAAATAAAATAAACTGTGACCTAAAGAATGAATAGGAATAATTGTCAAATCAGTATATATAGGGAAATGTATTTTAACATAGGAAACAGCATGCTTAAACCCAGGAGATAAATTTTATGGCATTTTCAACAGATTGAAAGAAATTCAGTGTGACTGAATTGTTAAGTATATGAAACATGCTGAAGTAAATAAGGCTAAAGTGCAAAAAAAAAAAAAGTGACTAGATGGTCTTAACAGCATTTTAGACTTTATTCTAAGGAGAGATGATGAACCATTGATGTGTTTTAAGAAGGAGAGTAACCATAATGAGACTAACATCCTAAACAGTGGCCCTAGTAGCTTGTGGAAGTGGATTAAAGAGGATCAAATGAGGAGAGAGGAGAACAATTTGGAGCCCAGGGTAATAACCCATGTGAAAGACTGTGGTAATGTAACTAGAATTACAGAAATGAAGGCATGAACTGATAAATTAGTATGTTTAGGAAGAACAGTTCATAGATTAGATGAGTGAGGGGAAAAAAAAAAAAAGATGAATCAAACATCACATTCAGAATCCTGACTTGTACAGGTGGATTAATGCTGGAGTTACTCACTAATACATTAAGTTGGTGGGCTTATAAATTTCAAGTGTGAATCAGAACATTTGAATTATGTGAGAAATATCCAACATTTGGAATATATAAGGAAGACCCAAGTGAAGTTGCCCTAACCTTTTGGAGAATGAAGTTGGCTGGCATGAGTATTTTGGTAGTCATCTAGATCAAGGTAGAAACTTAAGCTACAGAAGGACATGATATGATTTGGGAGAATAATAAGGAAAAGAGGCTAAGAACAGAGCTTTAATAAGTTTACTATTTAAAACAGAGTAGATGGTGAGAAAGTAAATATATAGAGAAAGATCAGACAGAGAAATGGGAAGAAATTGTGGAAGGTATAGTAGTGTAGGAATAAAATTTAAAAGTCTTCACAAAAGATACATGATTAGCTAAGAGGCTAAGCAGAATAATCCAGGAAAAATGTACATTTTGATTTTGAAAATGAAGGGGAGTTCAGTGTCAGTGGATGATAGAGGAAACAAATATAAAAGTTTGGAAAACTCATATAGGCAACCATTTCAAAAATTGACAGTTTGTTTTTCCTATAATTCATACACACTTGTTTATGTCAGATATTTTTTCTTCATTATGTATATTAACTAGATATGGCTGATATGAATGAGTGCTGTTGAATTTGGTATATTTGCACTGGTTTTGACTATCTTATTAAACTAATTTATCAATTCTAACTCCTTTAACTTTTTCAGGTATATGTCATGCCATCTGAAAAAAAAATGACTTTTAGACTCTTACATTTTAATATTTGCTCGTCTTAGTTTCATTTGATAAAGTACTGCATTGATTATGACTTCAAAAACAATATGGAATGAGAGTGAGAGATGGTTTCTCCCAGACAACTGGCTCACTGGCTGATTGATTGTCTGCCCTGTGAGGAAGGGAAATTATTGAACTTCCTGATTACAGTCATAAGTCTTACAAGCCTTTGGCATAATATAGCTCTTCGTTTTACAGAGCACTGTCTGGTTACCTGATCACTGCATTGAGAAGTCACTGACAACTTGTTCTTTCAGGGGACTTGGACACCCTTTGAGATAACATTCTTCCTTTACTTTTTGAAACATTATTTCTTTTTCTTTTTTATTCATTTGACAAATCAATTTATTTTTTGAGAAACTCAATAGTACTAAATAATTAATTATAACAATCAGCTATTCCTTGGCCCATGTACCTCCAGCCCTGGAATTTCTGTCTGGAAGCTATTCCTAGTAAGCATTTCTGCTTTTGTTTAAATTTGTGCTTGGGCTCATGATCCTAAATAATATTATTTAACTATTATTTTTGACTTTTAAAAAAGTAAATCCCTGAAATAAAAAATAGAATGATAAGCTTATTTAGACATTATCACCCCAAAACCACTTCCTTCGTTCCACCTATGTTGAGCTACATTGTGTATTTTTTGCTTTTCCACCGCTTATACATTAATTTGCTCAAGGACCACATACAAGTTTCTTGCCTCTCCCTGCTGTGACAGAAGTCTGCCAGCTTATCTACTCTTTCCTAGCCTCTCTCTCTCCACTTCTGCCTACTTCTAAGAGTGGTACCTTTACTTTTATATTGTCAAGCATGCCCAATTTACATTCTCTCTCTAGCTTTTTAAATTATCGGTATCTTTCACTTCTGTCTATAGGTTCATTCTAAACACTGAAAGTCAATTCATATTTATATTATAATTATTGGTTATTACAGAGACAATTAACTTTTTAAAATTATGTCTCCTTCTTCATAATTTAATGTCACGATATTTGTTCTACTTGAACAACAGTGTTTCAAGTATTGGATTACCTTTACTTGAGTTCCACAATTTGTTTAAAATCATGCCAGATTTTATGTCTTATATAGATACCTCAATATTTTTATACTGGAGCTTATAATTAAATTTCATCATTTTTATATTGATAGAATTAAATGTACAATTGTGTACTCTCTATATGATTTATCTATTTTCTAAACTGTATTATTTTCTTTCTTCTGCTATGTGTTTAGTTTCCTTTCGTAAGTTAGTTCTTTAAAGTGTACAATGAGTTTATCCATTTGAGATCTTTCTTCTTTTCTAATGTAGGCATTTACAGCTCTAAATTTCTCTCTGGACACTGCATCCCACAAATTTTGGTATGTTTTGTTTCATTCATATCAAGGTCTTTTGAAATTTCCCTTGTGATTTCCTCCTTGACTCATTCATTGTTTTAAGAGTGTTTAATTTCTATACATTTTCTGTTTTCTTTCTGTAATTCATTTCTAGCTTAATTCCACTGTGATCGGAAAATATTCTTTTTATGATTTCAATGTTTTAAACTTCTTACTGCTTTCTTGTGCCATGAGATATGTTCTATTCTGTAAAATGTTCCTTGTGCTCTTGCTAAGAATGTGTATTGTGCTGGAGGAATGTTCTCTCTCTATATATGTAAGCTTCAATTGATGTACAGTGTTGCTCAAACCTTCTGTCTTTTAATTAATATTTTGTCTGGTTGTTGTGTCCATTATTAAAAATAGTGTGTTGATGTGTCTAACTATTATTGTATTGATATAATTGTCTATTTTTCTCTTCATATATTTTAGGGACTCCATTGTTAGGTCTTTATTTATGAATGTATTTAAATATAATCCAACAAAGAGGTGTTTCCTGAACAAACAACAAGGTTCCTTACGTTCTGTTCCCTATTAGTCAAAACATGGCAAACACTCCAGCAATATTCCAGCAACATTTGCATCCCCTGGGAGGCTATTAGAAATGGAAATCTCAGCCCTCACTCTAGAATTGCTGAGTCTGTCTTTGCATTTTAACACTCTTGCTAGATGATTCTTATGGACACTTCAGCTTGATTGGTATTCTATCTCTTTACTTTTTTGTTCTTTTTAATAGTATGTATGACTTTCTCATATTTTATATATTACCTTGCAATTTTGTTCGTAGCCTATCTTCCTTTGCAAGAACATACCTTGTTAGTAGAAGAGCTTTGTTCTGCCCCCTGTCATATCCCAATATGTATCCCAATATGTAGTATAGTCTGGTCCTTAGTAGGGACTGAATAATAATTAAGGAGGGACTGAATAATAATTAAGTAGCTGGGAGAAAGAAGGAATGAATAGAAGTATTCTGGAATAATAGAGTATTGACCTTAATTCTGCAAAATTCTTCTCTCACCCTTCATTTCTGTTCCTTTTATTCCAAAACAAAAAACAAAACAAACAAAAAAAAAGTTTGGTCTTTTGGTTCCTTGACTATGCCATAAACTTTCTCAAGTTCTTTGGGAATGTTGGTCCTTCTGTGTAGAGAGTTTACCCCGCTCCTCTAGTCACATAGCTTCTTCTTACCCGTGCATTAGATTCAAGCATCTTTATTAATCAGATCAGACTTGATTATGCTCACTATGACTTGATTATGCTCGCTATGCATGTTTTCTCTGAATTTCTTCACTATGGAGCTCATCTTAGTCAAATTATATTTTAATATCTGTTTCTCCAGCTCTAAAAGGCAAAGAATATGTTCCCTGAAGTTACTAGAGAAACTTTACTGGGTTAAGGATATATCTTTTAGTTACACTTTAAAAATAGAGTTATAAATGGCTTCTATTGAATAGTATATTTTCTGAAACTATTGAGGCTATGTCAATTTTGATATATAATATTTATAAACTGTTTTCTTTATTTTGAACTACCCTGCTTTGGGAGGCATTCCATGAGGCACACTAATAAGCAATATGACTAAGAGTGATTACTTAACTGCTCTAAACTTGTTCCTTATCTGTAAACAATACTTACTCTATTATGTTCCCTTCTGACAATTCTGTGGGATAATACGTGTAAGTTTATCAGCATTCTTGGCACAGAATGAGCAGGCACCCAATATATGGAATTGTTGTTATTTAGTAATATTCCTTGTGGGCTTCCCAGTTGGCACTAGTGGTAAAGATCCTGCCTGCCAATGAAGGAGACTCTTGTGAAAGTGCTATCTCTAATGCAAAGTCAAACAGCAGAATTTACATTCTTTTATTTCAAATAGACCATGATGAACCATGGCTGAGTCTGATAAACTTTGCAAATACTTTATTACTAGTTACCTGTGTTTCTTACAAATTTTAGATTTCTGGTATGTGTAAGTTTCAGCATTTTCCTTGAGGTGAAAAAAAAGTAATAAACATATGCAATGTAAAACCATATTTACCTTTACATTGCTTACGCATGCATGCCAAGGCGCTTCAGTCATGTTCAACTCTGTGTAACCCTATAGGCTGTAGCCTACCAGGCTCCTCTGTCCATGGGATTCTCCAGGCAAGAGTACTGGGTGGGCTGCCAGGCTTTTCTCCAGGGAATCTTCCCAACCCAGGGATTGAACCCCCATCTCTTATGTCTCCTACACTGGTAGGTGTGTTCTTTACCACTAGCGCCACTTGGGTTACATTGCTTATGAGAAAAGAATTGTGGAGAAATACCCTGGAGACAAGACATGAAAGATACCTTTTTTAATCTGATAGTCAGCTCTAATCCCTTCTTTAATTTCACTCAACTTGAAAAGATAGTAATTATTACTTGACTAGAAATTTTCATTTTCTGGTTTTCAGTAACTGGGATTGAAAAATCAAATGGTGTAATTGCATGAACATCATAAAAGTTTGGTGTGTTTTTAAGCTATTTAAGATAATTTAAAAGTGTTTCTTAATGCACCTAGTGTGTATTACATGGTTCAATGGTGCTGCCTTTGTTCTTTGTCCGTTTTCTAATTGAATTAGTACAGATAATGCATGAAACTCATGAGTGCAATGTATCAGAGGTGCACATGTATAGATTTTCTGATGATCAAATGTGTAAATTATCTTATCATGGGAGAAGATATGTCAGTGTTTGTCTGTTTTCTCCCCCTTATCTCTAATGTTGGAGTTTTTACGCTTCCTTTTTCATTTGGCAATTTTCTTCTGGACATTTGAACAAGCTAGAGATAGAGAGCCAAGGCTCAATATTGGGTGTGAAAATGGCTGTGAACTATATGACCAGCAGCTCCATTTCTAAGTGTTTACCCCCAAATAAAATAAGTATACAAAAAAGTTTGTACACAAATATTCATATGCAATTTGCTACAATTGTAAAAAAAAAAGAAAAAAAAGAATCTTTCTACACTGAGTAAAAGAAAGAGAAGCAATATTCAGCAACAGAGAAGAATGATACAGAAAACAATTAGACTAATTGAAAGAAGCCAGAAACCTAGCAAGTACTGATGTGAATTTCAAAAGACAAATTTAATAATGTGAGAGGAAGCAGATTGGTAGTTATATACGACAAATAAGGCAGAGAAGTCGGTGGGACAAGAGAGAAAGGAAGACATTCTGCCTTCCTTGGCATGATCCCCATTTTATTATCGAACTGACACTGTCTGCCAGGCTCTCTTATCCTGTAGATTGAGAAGTGACCTGCTCAGGAGGCTCCTCGACTTGAATTAATCTGTTCTATAAGCTTTCCTGATACATTTTAGGCAAGTTTACATTCCAGCAGTGAATGCACATTAAGTTCAAGTTAGAACATGATTGACATATTAATAGTTATATAACAGTATTTGTCTTAGAAATTTCCCAGGACAGCTTGAACATTATTACTCTGAGTGAGCATTAGGGAACAAGGAAAGCTACCACCTAGTAGAAAGACAAATTCCTGCAAAACAACTGTGAGCAAAGAATAACAGAGGGAGGACTTAGCACACAGCTGTGATTTATTCCTTTAATGGAGGGAGAAATAATTTTTTTTTCAACAACCTTCACATTCTAATACTCTAACTTCATATTAATATTTTAAAGTAAGTTCCAATTATAAAACTAAAATTTGGGAAACACTGCAGAATATAGGTGAAGAGAAACTACCATCTTGATTTCTACCAAAATAGTCTGATTTCTATTGACCTGTACTTTATATTAGTAGGTTCTATCAGGTAGAAATTACAGTAGTTTCTTAAATTCATAAAACAATTATTATTATTCTATCTAAGATAAACTGATAAACTGAAATAACATGTCTGCAATAAGGCATTCAAATAAATGAAATTGATTTCTAAATTAATGGAATTAAATCTATATTGGCACTATTAAAATGTCATAGGATTTTTGTGCTAATAAATTCCAAATGAAACATTTTTGTTTGCTGATGTGATCTGTTTTCAAAACCTTTTCTTTAGTACCCAAAATTCAATGGAAAAAAATACGTATTTCACCTTATCTCTCTTCCTGAAACCTCTTCAGTGCCTCATTTTATCCTTATAATCAGTATTGTCTTTTGATTATCTGTTTACTAATTTCAGTTGAAACCATGTTATTTTATAAATCCTATTGTTTTCATTTCACATATCTTAACTTTGACCTTTCTTTTCTTATCATCAGTAAAACACTAATAATTTCCTTACCTTCACTTAACTAGCTCTCAAATTTCCCCTCGTTCAGTCATTTCTGTCTAAAGTTTCCTCCTTAGCTTTATTCACAATTACTGTGTATGCTCACTGTTTGGGCCCAATTATTTTCCTTCCTGAAATCCTATCAATGACAAAATGTTATCATTTAGATTGCATGCAATCTTCTGTCAGTAAATGTCAAGGACCTTCTATACTCTTACACTTTAAATCCTATTCCATATTTGACTTTTAAAAGTCCTACTTTATACGCAACTCAGCATGAAGCTTCCTTTCAAGGTGAGTACTCATGAGCTGTCTCTTCATCCATCTGTGTCATCTTCTTCAGGAAGTCATCCCTCATTAGGACTAATTCCTCATAATGTGGCTGCAGTGAAATGACAGTGCTGATTCGGTCTGTTCAGGCCTTGGCTTTTCGTGGCAGCTCTGTCAGAAATTCAAACTTTGAGCAGCTTGGGAAAAGTAGAAGTAGCAACTTGCAGACAATCTGGAAGAAAATTGGAAGTCATTGGAAAATTCCTGCATTAAGACTTGCTTATATAACATAGAACAATTAAATCACTTAAAAATTTCGGTTCTGATTTTATTTGGTTTTTCAGCATATATTTAATTTTGAAGACAAAATTCTAATTAATTGGGTGTGATTTTCTTTTTGCTAATTGTCCCTTTTCTCTCCCTTCAGACCTTTCTCATGCTTATTCAATAGAAAGTGGTTTGGGAGTGTGTACTTTTGCACTACTTCTACCTGTATTTCTACTTTGCCTCTCAAGGAGTGGTAGGATTTTAAAAGGTAGTGTGTATAATTCACTTTCTTCGTCTGGCATAAAATGAAAACAATGCTTAGTAATGGACTGGATCTTTATGCTCCCCTCACAGATTCTTGTTACATTGAAGCCCTAACCCCTAGAGTGGCTGTATTTGGAGACTGGTCATCTAAGAAAGTACTTAGGGTTAAATGGTGTTGTAAGGGTAAGACCCTCATCTGATAGGATTACTGTGGTTATAACAGACTCCAAAGAGCCTTCTCTCACTCTCCCTCTCTCCCCCTCATCCTCTCTGTTGCCCTCCCCACACCAAGGAATGGCCCTGTGAGCTTGTAGATAGAAGCTGGTCATCTTCAAGCTAGAAAGAGGGGTCTCTCCACCCTGATAAAAGATTTTTAGCCTCCAGAACTGTGAGAAAATAAATTTATACTGTTTAAATCACCATTTTGTTATCACAGCCCAAGCCAGCTAAGAGAGTATCTGAGTTCCTGTAAGCTATTTTTTGAAAGAATGGTATTTGGTTAGGACCTAGAATTGTTAACTTTGTTTACTCATTCTGCAACCTATCCTCATCATTTATAGAAAAAAATATATATATATATTTGAAAATTATGTTTGAAATACTAAGTCCATAAATAAATTCACACACACACACACACACACACACACACATATATATATATATTTATTTATTTATGAACTTAGTGTTTCAAAAGTCATTGATGTCTCTTTTTAACCTGGCTTGACCACAGAGAGGACCATTCAGCCTTGTCCCTGGGCTGACGTAAGTAAGTACTCTGCAACAATAAAATAGGCTAAGCAGATAGAAGCAAGCACAGAAGTCTTGATTTTACCACACAAGTGGCAAGGCAAGGAAAAGAAGATTAAGAAAAAAGGGTAATGAGCAGAGATGGGGTATTTCTAATGCTGTTTATTTAGGGGCATACTTTGATAATAAAGTTACACTCTGCTTCTGAGCTATTCAGCAACTTCCTTCAACCTACTCCTTTGAAGAGTCCCTTACTAGACAGGCCCAGTCATTTATAAATCTTTGTTGCACATGAACTCTTCTGGTTCCCTAAAGTTTTCTGGAAAGTCATTTTAGACAATTGGGAATTAACAAATAGAATATGAAATGGCCAGTGTCTACCTATAGTTGTTTTTTGAAAATTAGCATAATATGTTGCTCAGAAGGACTCTTAGTAGATATATCCTGAAAACAAAATTCATTGTTTATATATTATATACAAAGAGGTAAGCAAATCATGTTGAAGTATAAGCAAATCATTTTATTTGGACAGAGTTTAGAGGTAGTTAATTCAGTGCATGTGAGCATGCTGAGAATTTTTAGAATACAACTAACTTTGCATGCTATAAGGTCCTGTGAAAGCTTTAAAAAAACTTGAATACTTTTTTCCCTGTTCATAAGTTTCCTATGTGTTTTTCTATTTGTAAGACTTCAGTTCTTTTTCATTTATCTCAATCAGTTTTCTTCAGTCTCCCTGTGGATTGGAGATTAATTAGTGTTATTTTTTCCCTTTTGTAAAAAGTATTACTTAGTGTCTGTTTTCCTATATAACACAGCTGAGAAAAAGAAACTATACAGGTGATCTCCTGGGGGAAAAATCTTTGAAAATATAAAGGTTTGGTGGAATTGTTTAAACACTGATTGTGATGTTCAGTCACTCAGTCACTCAGTCGTGTTCAACTCTTTGTGACCCCATGGACTGCAGCATGCCCAGGCGTCCCTGTCCTTCACCATCTCCTGGAGCTTGCTCAAACTCCTGTCCATTCAGTTTGTGATGCCATATAACCATCTCATTCTCTGTCATCCCCTGCTCCTCCTACCTTCAATCTTCCCTGCATCAGGGTCTTTTCTAATACACCAGCTCTTTGCATCAGGTGGCCAAAGTATTGGAGCTTCAGCTTCAACATCAGTCCTTCCAATGACTATACAGAACTGCTTTCCTTTAGGATTGACTGGTTTGATCTCCTTGCAGTCCAAGGGACTCTCAAGAGTCTTCAACATCACAGCTCAAAAGTATTAATTCTTCAGGTGCTCAGGTTTCTTTATGGTCCAACTGTCACTTCCACGCATGGCTACTGGAAAAACCATAGCTTTGATTATATGGTCCTTTGTTGGCAAAGTAATGTCTCTTTTTTAATATGCTGTCTAGGTTTTTCATACCTTTTCTTAAAATATATATTAAATATAATTTACTGCAAAAGGAAGTTAGGTTAACTGAATACAATTTTTAATGTACCTCCTTTTGTAAAACAAGCGACTTGTGTTAAGTTTCAAGAAGTGATAAAAATTGCTTTTATATTGAAGATAATTTATTGCTCATATGGATTCACATTATACAAATGAGCAGTACAATATTATACCTTGAGAGTAAGGAATTTTAAGGGAGTGAAAAATCTGTTACAAAACTAAAGTATACAAGATTATTGACTTTAGGATTTCACAGCAATTTATCAATGTTGCTAGTATAAAATTGCAAATAATGATTAACTCAATTTTAGTGTTATCTCAGCTTTATTAATCTTGCTGCAAATAGCTAGATGACCAATAATTTTTTTTCTGGGAATACAAATAAAATTAGAAAACATTTTGGCAAAATTTTCCAGAATGAAAAACAAAAGCAAAGTAATAGTCTTAATTCAAACACAAATAAGGTCACAGTTGATGTAATTTTCAGAGGTGTTTGTAGCAAGCATCACTTCTGGTGAACAAGTGATGAAGAGAACAAGGTGAAAAATGTTAAAATGTTTAATTCTAGGTCACTGGATTGAGTGCTCATTTATTCAAGAAAAAGTGAGGCCTATCATTTATGCTATATTTTTTCTTTCAAATTCTTGGGATGAAGATAAACTTAACATTGGAACAATATTCTTGGTGAAGCAGCTCTGAATATACATTCTCTACTTAAGATGGTCATGTGAAAATTAGAACCATTTTCATGTGCCATTTCTTTAATAGATGAAATAGAAAATTAATATAGAAACAAAATTTCATGAAAAGTTGTATTCACCATTATATCGGTCTTTAGGTTAATATATTTAAAAGTAATTTAATTCTTTTTATGAATAAATATTTTTATCTGAATTGTATCAGGTGTTATTAGAAGACATTTTGTTTATTTTTCTATTATGATTCTCTGGCAATGTATAATTAAACAATCATACTAAGTCAGTTAAATGTTTTCTGTCATATGTTTAGTAACACAAAGAACATAAAACTCATCTTCATAATAGCCTTATGCAATGTCTAGTTGAATTTCCTCCTGCTGATAAGATTTTGCAGGGAAAATAGGTCTGAAAGAGAACAGACTAAGTGGCAAACATGATATACAAGAATAAACATTCTTAATTGAGCTTGTCACTTGAAACTGGTAGCCAAATAAATTCACTTATTCTGCAATGCATCATAACTTATGTGAGATCAAATTGACACAAGATATTTTTTGTAAGTAGAAGAGAGCTGAAGGCCTACAGTGTAAAATTATATGGATGAGATAAGCACCAATTTGTAATGACAAGAAATATTATTATTGTATCAAAGCTATTATGCAAAGGGTATACAGCTGTTTATGTTAAGATCATCTCATAATTTAGATGGTGATAAATGTGTCATTAATAACTGAGTGAAATTAAGGAGAAATGATCAGATATATATGACTAGGCTTGTAATATTTTAATCAAGTGGCATCCTATTGTCTATAACTCATGCAAACCAAATGGTTAGATGTCAGATAACTAAATATTAATATTTATAAAGCAGATCCTTCTCAAATCCTCTTGAATTAAATTTTTTTATATTAATCTACTTCATCCTTGATTTTTATTTTGCTTGTTTTTGATTTCCTAATCAAATTATATTCTCCTTTTAGTAACAGACACAATGAACACTCAACATAGGTCTATAAGGCAATTCTGTTTGCTTGATCACCCTCTACAATGACAGCACCTCCATGCATAACATAAGTAACTTCTAAGACCATGAGGGAAATGGCCAAAGGGATTGTTGACTTAACAACAGCAACAGAAAAATGAGAGTCATGTTTCCCCTGAGATACTTGACTAGCAATTGTTTGGGGCAACAGTTAGGCCAAAGTGTCCTTGGCTTAACCCCTCTCTGGGGATCCCAGAGACAGATGGATGAAATTATGTGTATTCTTCAGTTTACTCTGAAATATATACCAATGTACATATTATGTATTATAAAAATGAAATTTTTGCATTACATGTGCCCCAGTACCTATGTATAGGGAACTCACATAGCCTTATGTCTGGAAAGAAATTTTTGCCTGGAAGTATAGTTACAGCTATAGTATAGTTACAGTTATAGTAAGTGTCAGCCCTCATTTTCACAACTGTTATCTCTACACTGTGTGTGTGTGTGTGTGTGTGTGTGTATGTAGGTATGTATGTGCTCAGTCATGTCCAATTCTTTCCAACCCCGTAGACTGTAGGCCACCAGGCTCCTCTGTCCAAGGGATTTTCCAGACAATAATACTGGAGTGACTTGCCATTTCCTCCTCCAGGGAATCTTCCTATATATAAACTCCTGGACCCTCGTACCTCTCTTTGAGAACATTGCTGATATCCTTGTAGTTAATCTTAAATGTACTTTCTTCCACAGTGTCCTCAAACAAGAAAACATATTTGACTTACACAGTTTCTGGGCCTTGGTTTTCTTTTAGTAGTTTTATATGATTTGCATTTATCACAATCATTTTGATCCAAAAAGAAGATTATGCAAAAAATACTAAAATCACTTTAGCAATTTTCTTTGCAGAGCAAACTGGAAAAATGATACTGTAGTGAATTTTTGAGATGTGTATGTAGAGATGGACTAGGTTTATAGACAAGTGACAAGAGAAAAAAAATCTGTCAAGGAGGTAGGAATATATGCTTGTAATAATTTCAAATGAAGATGAAAAAGCTAAAAATGAAAAGGAAGGTGAGAGTTTTATGGTGATTTTGTATGGTATACTGTATTATTTACTAAATATTCTTCATTAAATATGATAATGTGTTTATATGAATGTATTATTGGCACCATATTAATAATGTACTGAAACTGGTTCCTTCTCCTATGGCCAAGAAAGTGGCTCACTTTTCAGACATCTTCTACTCTCCAGTGCCCCCCACAGATATATCCAAGGCATAGGATGGGATGTGTACTTCTTCCCAGAAGGCTGACCCAAAGCCATGGAAAACTATAGACTGACAAGTTACTCCCAAGGAACAGAAAACGAGCTACACGGGCAAAATATTGCAGTTGGTTCTCTCTCAACTCAAACATCTGAGTGATTGAAGGGATGTAGGTTATTCCTTTATATGAGCTGTTTGATCTATACAGATTCTCAATTGAATGTGGAATTCAGTGCTTTTTTTTTTTTTGGTCAAATCAGACTAGTTAGTGAGGGAAATGGAGGACTCTATTTCATTTTTCCATTATTGGAATTAGGTCTCAGTTGGGAGCTTCTCATTTTTAACTTATTTTTTTAAAAGACTCAAGTACAGAAAAAATAGAAAATGCATTTCCAAGTAGTGTGATGACCATTGAAGATGATTTTTGAGTTGATAAATAACAATATTCAAAGATTATAAGAGCCAACCATGCTTTTTATTCAAATTGTGAAATAATCATTGCAAAATTACCTACTTGTGCCTTCCAGTGACAACATTCTGAATTAGCCAAGAAGGATGGTTTATCCTGTTGACTATTTACTAGTTTTCCCTGAAGTATGTCAAAAACCAGAAAAACAAAACAAAACAAAACTATTATTCTGACCTTGAATGAAAGACATGAAAACCAGAGGAGGATTTTCTGTCAGCTTGGAGGACTTACTTGACTATAAAGTGCATGAATCTTAGTGAAAACAATTTGAACATATGACTGTGTCTCGTAGTGTTCAACAGCTTATATGTTAACTCTGTGAAAATGGACATTTGGATAGATCCACAGGTTTGGATTTGTCAGGAAATTGAAACAGTAAACCAATATGGAACAATGAGACGTGTTTAGCCAAATGGGGCTTAACATGATGATCCATTTAACCTCAGGGAACAAACTAAACATAAAGAGTTCTATTTGATAGTGAGCAAGTGGAGGAGGCCAAGGAGTGGAGAGGCCACTACATAGAACTGGACAAAGAAGAAGATGAAGAGAAAGAAGATGAAGGAGGAGGAGAGAGGAGAAGGAGAGGGAAAGAAAGAGGAGTATGGAGAGGAGGACAGAGGAAAGGGGAGGATGAAAGGAAGGAGTTGGGGAGAAAGTACAAGAAAAGGAAAGCAAAAGCTGTAATGTGAGTTGTTGGGTAAGAAATCTGAAAGAAAAATAAGTGGACAGAGACAAGGATGTCTGAATTTAATAGTTATGGGTGATTCAGAGTCTAATATTTAGCAATCAGTGAAGCACAAGCTGGAATCAAGGTTGCCAGGAGAAATATCAATAACCTCAGATATGCAGATGACAACACCCTTATGGCTGAAAGTGAAGAGGAATTAAAAAGCCTCTTTTTTTTTTTTTAATACAAAATCCAATTTCATGTAATCAAGTAAGCTTTAATCCTTGGACAAGTCAGACTGATCTGAAAATTTTGTCTAAAATACAAACACGTTATTTTCCAGATTTTCCAAATATAAACACATATTTTAGTTTATTTGATATTTTCAGTTTGCTTTTGTTTTCTCATGAAGACAAAGGTTGACGCAAGCATTCTAATACACAATATAGTGCTCTAACACTATTGCTCCTGGTATAGGTTCTTTTTTAATATAAATTTATTTATTTTAATTAGAGGTTAATTACTTTACAATATTGTATTGGTATTGCCATACATCAACATGAATCCGCCACAGGTAAGAGCCTCTTGATGAAAGTGAAAGAGGAGAGTGAAAAAGTTGTCTTAAAGCTCAACATTCATAAAATGAAGATCATGGCATCTGGTCCCACCACTTCATGGGAAATAGATGGGGAAACATTGGAAACAGTGTCAGACTTTATTTTTGGGGGCTCCAAAATCACTGCAGATGGTGACTGCAGCCATGAAATTAAAAGATGCTTACACCTTGGAAGGAAAGTTATGACCAACCTAGATAGCATATTCAAAAGCAGAGACATTACTTTGCCAACAAAGGTCCGTCTAGTCACTG
>NW_011495034.1:10580788-10581245 GCF_000754665.1 Bison bison bison | reverse complement strand
ACTGCAGATGGTGACTGCAGCCATGAAATTAAAAGATGCTTACACCTTGGAAGGAAAGTTATGACCAACCTAGATAGCATATTCAAAAGCAGAGACATTACTTTGCCAACAAAGGTCCGTCTAGTCAAGGCTATGGTTTTTCCAGTAGTCATGTATGGATGTGAGAGTTGGACTGTGAAGAAAGCTGAGCACTAAAGAATTGATGCTTTTGAACTGTGGTGTTGGAGAAGACTCTTGAGAGTCCCTTGGACTGCAAGGAGGTCCAACCAGTCCATTCTAAAGGAGATCAGCCCTGGGATTTCTTTGGAAGGAACGATGCTAAAGCTGAAACTCCAGTACTTTGGTCACCTCATGCGAAGAGTTGACTCATTTGAAAAAGACTCTGATGCTGGGAGGGATTGGGGGCAGGAGGAGAAGGGGAAGACAGAGGATGAGATGGCTGGATGGCATCACCGAC
>NW_011495034.1:10553888-10580688 GCF_000754665.1 Bison bison bison | reverse complement strand
CACCGACTCGATGGACGTGAGTTTGAGTGAACTCTGGGAGATGGTGATGGACAGGGAGGCCTGTCATACTGCGATTCATGGGGTCACAAAGAGTCAGATACGACTGAGCGACTGAACTGAACTGAACTTAGGATAAATGAAGGCTGTGTGGAATAACATATTTCTGCAAATGAGAAAGTAAATGAACTAAGATTTTGAAGTTTTAGATTTCTCCAGACTTTATCCTAGGGAGGAGAGAGGCAAACTAAAAAACTGGTAAAACCCAAAGCTGTGGCTAATGTCTGGAGCTGGAATCTGGCAGCCAGGCAAAAACTGCTTAGAATTGGTGTTAGCAGTGTTCTTTGAAAGACCACTTATGTAGACTAACAAAAGTAGCATTATATGGATATTGAACTGTCTTTAATAACAAATCAGAGCTGTAGGGAGGGGCTCAACAAAATTAGAAATTATCATGTCATATGAATTTCCTTCATACTATTTATGCCTTTCTTTTTAGTTTTCTCTAATCTCTTCAGGAGAATTGTGTTTCTCCACTTTCTTATCCAGCAGGCAAATCCCCTGTAATCAAGTAATTAATCCTGAGAAAATGGACAGGGGATAATATGTAGTATTAAAAATTCCTATTTAAAAGTAATCTGTAAATAATAAATTAATATACTTTCAAATTTTTAGTTTGAAGCACTTTTTAAAAAAAATCTCAATATCCAGTTTTAAGAAGGAGTTGAAATAAAAGGAATTGATGTGATCCTAAAGCTGTGGGTGATTGTGGCTTTTGCCATATCCCATGAGGTAGATGTTGAAATAAAAGCATAGCAAAAATATAGGATTTTGCAGAAATGTACCTTTATTATAGTGCACGTGTGTATGTGTGTAAATTTCACCAGCTGGCAAATGGCTATTTCAGGGAAACTTGTCTAATGTTGATCTCAGATCCAAGTAGGAAACAAATCACTTCTTTGAGAACTCTTAATGAAATTTCCAACCTCACAAATCTTTTGGGTTCAAATATATACTCCCTGTATGGTACAGCAAAGGCTGGCCAAGAGTTAAATTAAAATGGTTATAGATTGTAACCTTGTGAAATACTTGGAAGAAGCAAAACTCAGGTCTGCTTGTAGAAACACATTTTAGATCTCATAGGATTTCTATAAATAAAATACAAATTAATATAGATTCAAAATAAAAAGCATAGGAAAAGCTAATGAACCATGAGTGAGTGTTTTCAATAAGACACTCAAACAGCAGACTGAAATATACAATAACTCCAACATTTTGAAAGTAGATGCAGAATATAATAATAAAGATATAAATGAAGAAATAGGAACAGAAAAACAGCAGACTTTTCAAAATGACTACCAACATTAAAATAGAACAACAAATAGAATCTCTATAAATAGTACATGTAATCACTGAAGTAAGAACTCAAAAGTGGGTTAGCAGAAGAATATACATTTATGAAGGGTAAACTTGTGAATTGGAAGCTAATTCTAAAGAAATTCTGTTAAGCCAGTTCAGATAGAAAATGAGAGAAATTATAAAGAATAGATTAAAACACATGGAAGGCAAAATGATAATGTGTAATCATATTCTCCAAAGATATTTAACTAAGAACAAAGACAGAGAAGGCAATGGCACCCCACTCCAGTACTCTTGCCTGGAAAATCCCATGGACGGAGGAGCCTGGTAGGCTGCAGTCCATGGGGTGGCTAAGAGTCAGATACGACTGAGCGACTTCACTTTCACTTTTCACTTTCATGCATTGGAGAAGCACATAGCAACCCACTCCAGTGTTCTTACCTGGAGAATCCCAGGGATGGCGGAGCCTGGTGGGCTGCCGTCTGTGGGGTCGCACAGAGTCGGACACGACTGAAGGGACTTTAGTAGTAGTAGTAGTAGTAGTAGTAGTAGTAGTAAGAACAAAGATGGAAGACTTACCCAACCTAATTCCAAAACTTATTATAAAACTTTAGTAAGCAAGCACTGTTACATTGATAGAGATAGAAAATGGGAAAGAATCAAAGTTAGAAATAGATTAACTTGTGTGAACTTTTCACTTTCATAAAAGGTACAAATGTATGTCATTCACCAGAGAAAGAACCGTTTGAGTACAGTGGGGAAAGAATAGGCTGATCCTGCAAGAAAGCCTAACCTCTCAGTAGAGACACCTGGAGATCTGAATGTCTTGGCATTGGTACAAACCAAAACATAAATAAGTGCTAAATAGATGGTTAAAGAAGGATCAGCTTGGACCCAGATGGAGACTAGTTACCAAGAAATCATTACAAAATATTCTGACTGAAACAGAGAGATGGAAGAAAAATAATACAGAACAAAGCAAAAAAGACACATAAGACACACAAAAATGCCTACAATATGTATAATTGAAGCTCTATAAGAAGGTGAGGAAACAGAAGCAATATTTGAAGAGCTAGCAACTGAGAATTTGTCAAGAATGAGTAGGGATAACCCACAGATACAAAAAGTACTATGAACTCTAGTAGAATAAATGTAAAGATATCCTAATTAGATACATCATGGTAAAATTTCTAAAAACAAAATGCAAAGGGAATATGTAAGATCAACCAGAGAGCAACAATAAGACAGCTGGCTTCCCAACAACAAAAACAAATAAAAGCAGAAGGTAATTGTATAGGATATTTAAAGTGCTGAAACAAACAAACAAACAAAAAAAAAAAACTGCCAAACTAGAATTACAAACCAAATGATGATGACTCTCAAAAGTGAAGACAAAACAAAGGTAATTTCAGATAAAAACTGACCAATTCCATCTCAAGCACACTATTAATAGAACAAATAACAAGGAAAGATATCAGGTTTTTTTGTTTGTTTTTACCTCAGAGACAAGGAAGGTTATCCTGGAAACAAATATAAAAGTGAATGAAAGAATGAATAAGTGAATAGCAGTGAAGCTATTAATTATGTGCATATATCTTGATGACAACTAGTTGTATAAAATGTATCAAAATAAATAACAGTGTTGACATGCAAATGCACATGAAATACATTTTAAAGGCAAAGAAATAATACCACAAGATGTAAGGGGGTGTAAAAGGCACAGAATTTCTATATTCCTTACATTAAGCATGGATAATGTAATCTCAAGGGTAACAAATAGAAGGATGAAAGTGTGATTTTTTCATAAGCTTATAGCAGAAAACTTCTGAAGATATTTGAATATTGCAAATTAGGAGAGAAAATGCATAAAATGGAGGACAAAGAGAAAAAAACCTGTTAAAGAGTAGATATGAATCTACATTCTGTGTATTCAACTTTTCAATCTTTTCATGAATTCTAACAATTCTTAAAATATAGTATGTGACTATAATCCTGACGTGGATATCAGAGCTATCATATATTGATGAATTTTTCTTGCTGTAAGTCTTGAAGGTAATTAATATAGGAATTTATTTTGAATTCTTTGAGCTTGTAGTCTTCTGAATTAACAGCCCTAGTTGTGGTATAATGGAAAGCCAATAGTGGAAGTACAGATATTATTGGAAGATGAAGCCTTCAAAGGCCAACTTGGGTGGTGGGCTTGCCTTTGAAGCTCAACAGCTCCATAGGGAATTAATATATTGCAAAAAAAAAAAAGCATCATATAAAATGAGTTTCACCAATACAGTATACTAACGTATATATATGAAATTTAGAAAGATGCTAACAAAAATCCTGTGTACGAGACAGCAAAAGACACACTGATGTACAGAACAGTCTTATGGACTCTGTTGCAGAAGGAGAGGGTGGGAAGATTTGGAAGAATGGCATTGAAACGTGTATAATATCATGTATGAAACGAGTCGCCAGTCCAGGTTCGATGCATGATACTGGATGCTTGGGGCTAGTGCACTGGGACGACCCAGAGGGATGGTATGGGGAGGGAGGAGGGAGGAGGGTTCAGGATGGGGAACACATGTATACCTGTGGCAGACTCATTTTGATATTTGGCAAAACTAATATAATTTGTAAAGTTTAAAAATAAAATAAAATTAAAAAAAATAAAATGAGTTTTGAGTGGAAGTTTAGGATTAGCAATTCACTTTTCCTTCACTGAGGCCAAGATGGTCAAATAAGTTGTTAAAGATCACAAAGGTAAATAATAGTATATAACTCTAAGGAACAGATGGTCTTAAGACTTTCTTTCCATTCTAGAAAATGCATTGTTATATAATAATACAATAGAGATATTTCTTTAAAACTTGATAGAGAATATTAATTTCCAGTAAAATTATAATAATGTATTTACTTGCTATTTGAATGAAGTTATCTGGAATCTTACATGTAAACATGTATCTCTACAGAATACAAATAGTTTTGAAGTGTTTTTTATAATACAGTGATATTAGGAAATACATACATTATACATACACATGCCCAAACAAGCATCACTAAATAAAAGATTTAACAGAAAGTTTTTACTGATAACATATATGACACATTCTGCTATTTTCAATTCTATTCTATTGTGTTATTTTATTTACATGAATATGCTTGATATGGCCCATTAAATTCATTTTTGGATGCACTGAGGAATTTGAGATCTGCAATTGGAATAACAATGCTTTTGATATCATTTCTCAAATTGTTTCATATACTAAAATGATTTAGAGTGCTTTTTTTCAGTTTTGCAGTTTAGGCTTAGATGCTAACATGAATTACCACTATAAAAAAAAAATCTGTGAAAAGAAAAAAGCTTGTAACAAAATAGTGAACATTACAATTTATAGTATTAACTGAGCATAATTTTCCTCTGTAGGCTAATTATAAGGGGGTTAGAGGAACTTGATTTTATATACATATATGTGTATATATTTATAAATATGATGCCCTTTAAAGATAAGAATGCTGGGAGAAATATAAATAACCTCAAATGTGCAGATGACACTACCCTTATGGCAGAAAGTGAAGAAGAACTAAAGAGCTTCTTTATGAAAGTGAAAGAGGAGAGTGAAAAGTTGGCTTAAAACTCAGCATTCAGAAAACTAAGATCATGGTATCCGGTCCCATCACTTCATGGCAAATACATGGGGAAACAATGGAAACAGTGACAGACTATTTTGGGGGGCTCCAAAATCACTGAAGATTTTGATGACAGCCACCATGAAATTAAAAGATGCTTGCTCCTTGGAAGAAAAGTTATGACCAACCTAGACAGCATATTAAAAAGCAGAGACATTTTTTTGCCAACAAAGGTCCATCTAGTCAAAGCTATGGTTTTTCCCTTAGTCATGTATGGATGTGAGAGTTGGACTATAAAGAAAGCTGAGCACCAAAGAATTGATGCTTTTGAACTGTGATGTTGGAGAGGACTCTTGAGAGTCCCTTGGACTGCAAGGAGATCCAACCAGTCCATCCTAAAGGAAATCAGTCCTGAATATTCATTGGAAGGACTGCTGTTGAAGCTGAAACTCCAATACTTTGAACACTGATGTGAAGAACTGACTCATTGGAAAAGACCCTGATGCTGGGAAAGACTGAAGGTGGGAGAAGAAGGGGATGACAGAAGATGGGATGGTTGGATGGCATCACAGATTCAATGGAGATGAGTTTAAGTAATCTCCAGGAGTTGGTGATGGACAGGGAGGCCTGGCATGCTGCAGTCTATGGGGTCATAAAGGATTGGACATGACTGACTGAACTGAACTGAAGATAAGCATTTATTCAAACAATTTTTATTAATTAAACTATATAATTTCATATTTTTTAGGACTAAATGTTCCAATAAATGCAAATCATTACTAATTTCTTTCATTAAAAGTTGTTTTTCATGGATTTTAATTTACTGTAATATAGAAGATATGTGTGGGCTAAGTTGCTTTAGCCATGTCTGACTCTGTTCGACCCTATGGAATGCAGCCTGCCAGACTCCTTGTCCATGAGATTCTCCAGGCAAGAATACTGGAGTGGCTTGCCATGCCCTCATCCAGAATATAGACAATAGTATTAAAATAATAAAGGATACATGGAACACATTAATTTTGACTGTGAAAGAGATGGAAACTAACATTAATAGATTATCTGTGATGGGCCAAATACCACTTGACAAACATGAAGTGTATCATTACTATAGTGTTTAGGTGACGGATACGGCAAAACTGGCAGGATTATCACCAAACCCATTTCCTTGTCTTTAAAGCATAAAGCTCAACTATGTGTTCTAGTTCTTTTGCATCTTTGTTGTTCAGTCGCTCAGTCATGTTGGACTCTTTGCAACCCCATGGACTGCAGCATGCCAGGCTTTCCTCTCCTTAACATCTCCTGGAGTTGGTCAAACTCATGTCCACTGAGTGGGTGATGCAACACAGCCATCTTGTCCTTGGTTCTCCCTTTCGCCTCCTGCCTTCAATCTTTCCCAGCATCAGTGTCTTCTAAGGAGTCAGCTCTGCATCAGGTGTCCAAAGTATCAGAGCTTCAGCTTCAGCATCAGTCTCTCCAATGAATATTCAGGACTGTTTTCCTTTAGGATGGACTGGTTGGATCTCCTTGCAGTCCAAGGGACTCTCAAGAGTTTTCTCTAACACCACAGTTCAAAAGTATTAATTCTTTGGCGCTCAGCCTTCTTTATGGTCCAACTGTCACATCCATACAAGACAACTGGAAAAACCATAGCTTTGACTAGATGAACCTTTGTTGCCAAAATGATGTCTCTGCTTTTTAATATGTTGTTTAGATTGGTCATAGCTTTTCTTCAAATGAGCAAGTTTCTTTTAATTTCATGGCTACAGTCACCATCTGCAGTGATTTTGGAGCCCCCCAAAAATAAAGTCTGTCACTGTCTCCACTGTTTGCCCATCTATTTGCCATGAAGTGATAGGACCAGATGCCATGATCTTCATTTTTTTGAATATTGAATTTTAAGCCAGTTTTTTCACTTTTCTCTTTCACCTTTATCAAGAGTTTCTTTAGTTCCTCTTGACTTTCTGCCGTAAGGGTGGTGTCATCTGCATATCTGAGGTAATTGATCCTTTTCTCAGCAGTCTTGATTCCAGATTGTGCTTCATCCAGCCTGGTATTTTTCATGATGTACTCTGCATGTAAGTTAAATAAGCAGGGTGATGATATAGATCCTTGACTTCTTTCCCAATTTGGAACCAGTCCATTGTTCCATGTGCAGTTCTAACTGTTGCTTCTTGACCTGCATACCGATTTCTCAGGAGGCAGGTAAGGTGGCCTGGTATTCCCATCTCTTTCAGAATTTTCCACAGTTTGTTTGATCCATGCCATCAAAGGCTATAACATAGTCAATGAAGCAGAAGTAGATGTTTTTCTGGAACTCTCTTGCTTTTCCTATGATCCAAAGGATGTTGGCAATTTGATCTTTGGTTCCTCTGCCTTTTCTAAATCGAGCTTCAACATCTGAAAGTTCTCGGTTCATGTACTGTTGAAACCTGGCTTGCAGAATTTTGAGCATTACTTTGCTAGCATGTGAGATAAGTGCAATTGTGCTGTAGTTTGAACATCCTTTGGCATTTCCTTTCTTTGGGATTGGATGAAAACTTACCTTTTCCAGTCCTGTGGCCACTGCTTTTGCATTTAGATGGTGCTAAATGAATAGTTCTCGCCAAACAATTTTAAGGAAAGTGATTTGGGTCACTTTTATTTTGGAACAGTAGAGAGCAGATGTGTCTTCCTTATTCTTTCTCTATTTATCTTTACTCTGCTCTTCTTCAGGCTGGATCAGGCTCAGAAAACCTTCACACCACATATTGTAAGCTCAGTGGAACCTGAGCCTCTGAATGACTGCAGAGCCAACACACACACACACACACACACATACACGCACACACACACTTACACATCCCTATACAATCAACCTGCAGCGGACACTTATGTAAATAAGAGGTGAACTTTTTTCCCTAAGTAACTGAATCTTTGGGTTTTACATGTTATAGCAGGTTGCTGCTGCTGCTGCTGCTAAGTTGCATCAGTCGTGTCTGACTGTGAGACCCCATAGACGGCTCCCAACAAGCTAAGTTTGTTTAACTAATAAAAGGAAACTAGGAAAAGAAAAAGTTTTGGAAAGCTAAGTTACTAGAAATTTGAGCAATCATGACCATTGTGTTATCATTGGGTTTGTGGTCAATTAAATAATGATTATCTGAAGATTTAATAACTCTTTGAGAAATGCTTGTAGAGAAGAGTTTTTGGCAATCTTTAATAAAAGAAAGCTCATTAATCAATGTTTAATTTTCATGTGTAAATTCCACTAACAACAAGAAAAAGAGCATTTATTAAACTGTAAGGAATTATTAAAGATCTATTCATAAAGCATTTCTAAAATGTCACTTAGATAAACCCCGCACATTATGAATCAAAGCACAAAACTCTTTCTTGATCTAAATGTGATTGACCTTTATAATGGCAACAAAAATCCTAAGAGGTGTCATATAGGTAATCTTGTATAATAGTGTAATAGGTACACTATTACACTATTACAAAAATCTTAAGGAACTATTACACTATTAAGATTGTGTAATATTTGCAGAAAATGATAATTTTGTGATTCATGTATCTGACCTTATTAGTTTTATGTTTCAGATTATTGATGTATTTGTTTATATATTTTTAAAAATATACTTTGTTTAATGAATTGTAAAGTGATGAATTTTGCTAAATTGAAACTTAGAACATAATGAAATTAATCTGATTTTTCTCAGCTATGCCATTTGATTAAAGCTGTCCAATGTGACCCAAATCTCTATTGCTAGCAAGAAACTCAGGAAAACCCAGTCACTTTTTAACAATAAAATATTTAACTTAAAAATCTTAATTTCAAAATTAGAATCAGTTAAAATAGGCTCTTGCAGAATTTTTCACACTATTAAATGAGACTTTCATGAAAAATCATAATAAATTCATATCATATTTACTTCATATCTTTTAATAATATTAATTAGAAACACAATTCTTCTATAAATAATTATCTGTACTATACACTTCAACTAATTTGCTAGACAATTGGGAGAGCTTTCTATTTAATTTTCAGAAAAATTTATGCTCTGATTTCTGTGTTTAACAGGGTTGAGACAATAAAACAGACACAGATTTAAAGGAAATATAAACATGGCTCTTCCTAGTTAAGCATCCAGAAATGAGTATAATTATTTTGAAAGAAAAAAGATGATACACATTGTTTTGTTTTGTTTTTTTCCTTGCTGAATGCCAAATCATTGTCTGGATAAATTAGTCCTGGAGGGTAAGATACTTGAAACTGAAGCACAGTGACCTGTGAATAAGCTTGGAAACAGTGGCAGACTTTGTTTTTTGGGGCTCCAAAATCACTGCAGATGGTGACTGCAGCCTTGAAATTAAAAGACGCTTACTCCTTGGAAGGAAAGTTATGACCAATCTAGACAGCATATTAAAAAGCAGAGACATTACTTTGCCAACAAAGGTCCGTCTAGTCAAGGTTATGGTTTTTCCAGTAGTCATGTATGGATGTGAGAGTTGGATAACAGAGAAAGCTGAGCACCATAGAATTGATGCTTTTGAACTGTGGTGTTGGAGAAGACTCCTGAGAATCCCTTAGACTACAGGGAGATCCAACCAGTCCATCCTAAAGGAAATCAATCCTGAATATTCATTGGAAGGACTGATGTTGAAGCTGAAACTCCAGTACTTTGGCCACCTGATGCGAAGAACTAACTTGTTTGAAAAGACCCTGATGCTGGGAAAGATTGAAGGTGGGAAGAAAAAGCGATGACAGAGGATAAGTTGGCATCACCAACTCAATGGACATGAGTTTGAGTAAACTCCTGGAGTTGGTGATGGACAGGGAGGTCTGGCATGCTGCAGTCCATGGTGTCACAGAGTTGGACACGAGTGAGCGACTGAACTGCATTGAACTGATCAGCTTGGACATTTTCAGCTCTTTTTAACAGAAATCCCAATAATTAGTAGATTAATCTTTTTTTTTAAAGGAATTATCTATTGTAAGCAATAAGTCCAGACATAAAGCACTTCTAGGACTGTTTATTTCAGTGACCCAACCATGTTATGAGGGTTCCAGGTTTTTCCTATCTTTCTACTTATCATCTTCATTCTGTCAAGGATTGTTCTCAAACTTGTTCCTTCATGATCACAAGGTAGCTTCAAGAAGTTCCAAGCATTTACCCTTGAGGTGAGGAGAGAGAAAACCAGAAGAGAGAAAGTGTGGCAGTTATTTCTATCCATTTTTAAGGATTATTAAATCTTAACAAGACTGTTCACTAACAGCTTATTAATCAGAATTGTGTCACCTGTCCAATCTTAACATAATCACAGCAAATAGGTTAAAATCAACATAACATGACTGGCTTAGTCTATTCAAGGTTCATCCCATAAGGTCTGGAAGTGACCCTTCTCTCATGATCTTTATGGATTCTAAAGCCAAATATAATGGAGATTCCATTAGAAAGAAAGAAGAATGATTATAATGCAAGCAGTCAGCATTGCCTGACGTAGTAGATAATCAATATTGTCTGAATAGACTTCCCTGGTGGCTCAGACGGTAAAGCCTCTGCCTACAATGTGGGAGACCTGGGTTCGATCCCTGGGTCAGGAAGATCCCCCCCTGGAGAAGGAAATGGCAACCCACTCCAGTATTCTTGCCTGGAATATCCCATGGACAGAGGAGCCTGGTAGGCTGTAGTCCATGGGGTCACAAAGAGTCAGACATGACTGAGCGACTTCATTTTCACTTTCATTGTCTGAATAGATAATCTGGAATGTTGGAAGATGCCAACAACTTGTATTTTATCCTTTGCAGTTAATTCAGGTTTATTTTAAAGGAGCAGTAAATATTCGAAACAATGCTTTGAACTGGGTTATGGCTGAAATTATCTGAATAAAACATTTGATTTCTCATTGAATTGATTCATCAGTAGCCTGATTTTTAGTATTAGGGATTTTTTTTTCATTCCCCCCCATGGTGAAATAGAATTATTTAAAATTGGTACAAGTAGAATTAGGAAATTGGAGAAGGAAATGGCAACCCACTCCAGTGTTCTTGCCTGGAGAATCCCAGGCATGGGGGAGCCTGGTGGGCTGCCGTCTCTGGGGTCGCGCAGAGTCAGACATGACTGAAGAAACTTAGCAGCAGCAGCAGGGTTGGGAAGAATGTATATTATATATAGTCTTTCTAAATATGTCTTAAATGGACTTAATGATAGTTTCAGCTCAGTCAGTTCAGTTGCTCAGTTGTATCCGACTCTTTGTGACACCATGAACTGCAGCACACCAGGCCTCCCTGTCCATCCCCAGCTCCCAGAGTTCACCCAAACTCATGTCCATCGAGTAGGTGATGCCATCCAGCCATCTCATCCTCTGTCATCCCCTTCTCCTCCTGCCCCCAATCCCTCCCAGCATCAGAGTCTTTTCCAATGAGTCAACTCTTCGCATGAGGTGGCCAAAATATTGGAGTTTCAGCTTTAGCATCAGTCCTTCCAATGAACACCCAGGACTGGTCTCCTTCAGAATGGACTGGGTGGATCTCCTTGCAGTCCAAGGGACTCGCAGGAGTCTTCTCCAACACCACAGTTCAAAAGCATCAATTCTTCGGCACTCAGCTTTCTTCACAGTCCAACTCTCACATCCATACATGACCACTGGAAAAACCATAGCCTTGACTAGATGGACCTTTGTTGGCAAAGTAATGTCTCTGCTTTTTAATATGCTATCTAGGTTGGTCATAACTTTCCTTCCATGGAGTAAGCACCTTTTAATTTCATGGCTGCAGTCACCATCTGCAGTGATTTCGTTTTCTGAATGTTGAGCTTTAAGCCAACTTTTTCACTGTCTGCTTTCACTTTCATCAAGAGGCTTTTTAGTTCCTCTTCACTTTCTGCCATAAGGGTGGTATCATCTGCATATCTGAGGTGATTGATATTTCTCCCATAAATCTTGATTCCAGCTTGTGCTTCTTCCAGCCCAGCGTTTCTCTTGATGTACTCTGCATGGAAGTTAAATAAGCAGGGTGACAATATCCAGCCTTGACATACTCCTTTTCATATTTGGAACCAGTCTGTTGTTCCATGTCCAGTTCTAACTGTTGCTTCCTGACCTGCATACAGGTTTCTCAAGAGGCAGGTCAGGTGGTCTGGTATTCCTATCTCATTCAGAATTTTCCACAGTTTGTTGTGATCCACACAGTCAAAGGCTTTAGCATAGTCAGTAAAGCAGAAATAGATGTTTTTCTGGAACTCTCTTGCTTTTTCCATGATCCAGTGGATGTTGGCAATTTGATCTCTGGTTCATCTGGAAGTTCATGGTTCACGTATTGCTGAAGCCTGGCTTGGAGAATTTTGAGCATTACTTTACTAGCATGTAAGATGTGTGCAATTGTGTGATAGTTTGAGCATTCTTTGGCATTGCTTTTCTTTGGGATTGGAATGAAAACTGACCTTAATGATAGTTTAGTATACAGAAAATGCTTATCTCAGTGTTAGAGAGTGTCCTGGACTTGTTTCAGTTGCTAAACACTGGAAATTATTAGAATTATTGTAGCTGAGATTGCTAATTGTAGTGTCAATTTCATTCTTTTTTTTTTTTTTCTTGTAAGCAAATTAACAACAACAAAAACTCAGTTAAAGTTTCCATATCCCTGTTTTACTTGTAGTTCTGTGTGCCCATGTGAAAAATTTCTGGCTAATGATGCAACCAGAATTTATTTGGTGAGGCTTAGCTTCTCAAATTGGGACACTGAGACATAGAGTTTGTGAATGTATTTTTTTTAACCTTTCTTGTATTAACTGCATACATGATGACTAGAACTTCATAGCTGTGTGATATAGAGAGGATCTATAAATATAGAAGACAAAGATGGCAGAACAGAAAGGTAAGTGGGACCCCAATGAGTATTGACCTGACTATGTGGAGGCATTTTTTATTCAGATAAAGAGAATAAACAACTTCTATTTCTCTTGCTATTTTTTGTTTCTGGTCATAATAGATAAGTGCCCTTCCTACCTTTGTTTCCTATAAACTGCTGGGGATATACCTAAGACATGAAATTATTATTAATATATTAATAGTGTATGCATGTGTGCTAACTTGCTTCAGTCATGTCTGACTCTTTGCGACCCTATGGACTGTAGCCCACCAGGCCCCTTGTTCATGGGATTCTCAGGGCAAGAATACTGGGGGCAGGTTGCCATGCCCTTCTTCAGGGGATCTTCCCAACCCAGGAATCAAATATGCATCTCTTATGTTTCCTGCATTTACAGGAGAATCCTTTACCACTAGCACCACCTGGGAAGCCCAATGTATTAATAATAATAACAGTAAAATGACAAAAACATTTCTCTAATCATTTTGCTTAAAAGTAGCATTAATGATCTTTTATTCTGAAATTAATGGTAGAGAAATAAAACTGTATACTTATATTTTCTACTTTTTGTTTGGCATTTGGAAGGTCTTTAAAGCTTTCCATCAGCAGATGAATGGATAAGAAAGCTGTGGTACATATACACAATGGAGTACTACTCAGCCATTAAAAAGAATACATTTGAATCAGTTCTAATGAGGTGGATGATACTGGAGCCTATTATACAGAGTGAAGTAAGCCAGAAAGAAAAACACCAATACAGAATACTAATGCATATATATGGAATTTAGAAAGATGGTAACAATAATCCTATATATGAGACAGCAAAAGAGACACTGATGTATAGAACAGTCTTTTGGACTCTGTGGGAGAGGGAGAGGGTGGGATGATTTGGGAGAATGGCATTGAAATACATATAATATCATATATGAAATGAGTCGCCAGTCCAGGTTCGATGCACGATACTGGATGCTTGGGGCTGGTGCACTGGGACGACCCAGAAAGATGGTATAGGGAGGGAGGAGGGAGGAGGGTTCAGGATGGGGAACACATGTTTACCTGTGGCAGATTCATTTCAATATTTAGCAAAACCAATACAATATTGTAAAGTTTAAAAATAAAATAAAATAAAATAAACAGAATATAGGGTCAAGAAAACAAAGAAAGCTGATGTATAAATTAATTTTTATCTAATTTATTCAAAATTTAAGATCCAATCGCCTTAAAATTAACCAGAAATAATTCAGTGATTCTTTAACATTTCAGGTTATTTTAATCATATTTACTTGTACTTTCTTTATAATTAACGATCAAAGAAAAGATCTTTCATTTGTAAGTTTTAGTGATCACCACAATACTTAATATTAGCCAATGACATTTTTCAATGCTCAATACATTTATTAATTTGACAATAATTTATTAGCAATTGGTACTAGTGGTAAAGAACTCTCTTGCCAATGCAGGAGACGCAAGAGACATGGGTTCGATCCCTGGGTCGGAAGATTCCTAGAAAACGAAATGGCAACCCACTCCAGTATTCTCACCTGGTAAATCCTGTGGATGGAGGAGCCTGGTGAACTACACTCCATGGGGTCACAAAGAGTCAGACATGACTGAAGTGGCTTAGCACATCCATAGATAAATCTGCTGTAAACATCTCTGTGCAAGGTTTTGTTTGGACTTAAGATGTCAGCTACTTTGGGTTGTTACCCTGCTTATTTAACTTATATGCAGAGTACATCATGAGAAACTCTGGGCTGGAAGAAGCACAAGCTGGAATCAAGATCACCGGGAGAAATATCAATAACCTCAGATATGCAGATGACACCACCCTTATGGAAGAAAGCAAAGAACTAAAGAGCCTCTTGATGTAAAAGAGGAGAGTGAAAAGTTCACTTACAACTCAACATTCAGAAAACTAAGATCATGGCATCTGGTCCTATCACTTCATGGTAAATAGATGGGGAAACAATTAGACTTTATTTTTTGGGGGGGCTCAAAATCACTGCAGATGGTGACTGCAGCCTTGAAATTAAAAGACACTTGCTGCTTGGAAGAAAAGTTATGACCAACCTAGAGAGCATATTCAAAAGCAGAGACATTACTTTGCCAACAAAGGTCCATCTAGTCAAAGCTATGGTTTTTCCGGTAGTCATGTATGGATGTGAGAGTTGGACTATAAAGACAGCTGAGTACCAAAGATTTGATGCTTTTGAACTGTGGTGTTGGAGAAGACTCTTGAGACACCCTTGAACAGCAAAGAGATCCTACCAGTTCATCCTCAAGTAAATCAGCCCTGAATATTCATTGGAAGGACTGATGTTGAAGCTGAAACTGCAATACCTTGGCCACCTAATATGAAGAAATGACTTGTTGGAAATGACCCTGATGCTGAGAAAGATTGAAGGCAGGATGAGAAGGAGATGACAAAGGATAAGATGGTTGGATGGCATCATGAACTCAATGGACATGAGTTTGAGTAAACTCTGGGAGTTGGTGATGGACAGGGAGACCTGGTGTGCTGCAGCCCACGGGGTCGCAAAGAGTTGGACATGACTGAGCAACTGAACTGAACTGAACTTTGGGTATATACCAAGGAGTGTGACTGCTAGATGCTATGGCAAAAGTGTGTTCGACTTTATAAGAAACCTTCAGAATATCTTCCAAAATGACTGTATTATTGTGCATTCTCACTAGCAGCAGATAAGAGTGCCTGCTGTTTTACATCCTTGTCAGTATTTGGTGCTGTCAGTGTCCTGGGCACTTTAATTGGTGTGTATTAGCATCTCATTGTTTCAATTTGCGATGCAATGAAGAGAAATGGAGAAGGATAATGGAGAAGGAAATGGCAACCCACTCCAGTGTTCTTGCCTGGAGAATCCCAGGGACAGAGGAGCTGTCTATGGGGTCACACAGAGTCAGACACGACTGAAGTGAATTAGCAGCAGCAGCAGCAGCAGCAGCAGCATCTCATTGTTTCAATTTGCAGTTCTCTGATGACATCTGATGTGAAGTAGCTTTTTGTATGGTTAAGTTGCCATCTGTGTATCTTCTTTGTTTAAATTTATTTTTAATTGGTGAAAAATTGCTTTATAGAGTTGTTGTGTTGGTTTCCAGGACATGTGTATAATCTTTGCTGAGGTGTCTGTTAAGGTCTTTTGCCCACTTTTAAATTGAGTTGCTTTTTATCATTGAGTTTCAAGAGGTCTTTATATATTTTGAATAGCATTCCTTCATCAGATGTGTCCTTTGCAAATATTTTCTAAAAGTCTGACTTGTCTTCTCATTCTCTTGACACTGTCTTTTTTTTTAGATAGTGAAATTAGAGGAAAGCTTTATTATTTATAGTATATTCCCATTAATCTATTTTATACCATGCTAATTATAATATAATTTACACTCATTTTTTAAAATATGTGAACATTAATGTTCATCATATATACATTTCATTATACCCTGAATTTAGAATTAGTAAACTAAAAATGAGAACTGGTCTTAGCCAATGCCTCTTCATCCTATTTGGGAAAAAGATTGGGGAGATGAATTAACAGTTATGAATGCTAGTTTACTATGAACTAGATATTGTCCTTGTTCACAAAATACATAATCCCCTTTCAACCTCATCACTTCATGTGAAAATGTTATAACGATCCTTTTTTAAGAGCACTTTTTTTTTTTTTTAGAGCAGCTTTTGGTTTACATCAAAATTGAGAGTAAGTTCATTTAATGTGATGACATATTAGTAAAAAAACTTGAACAGATGAAACATTCAAAGTAATATCCAAAGAGACTTTAACAAACACAATTTATAGCAGTGTTAGCAACAAAAACAAAAAGATAGTGATGCCTCTGGAACCCAGAAGCAGTAGGGAATAGTCACTGTGTAAATGCTGCTGCTGTGTCGCTTTAGTCGTGTCCGACTCTGTGCGACCCCAAAGATGGCAGCCCACCAGGCTTCCTGTCCCTGGGATTTCCAGGCAAGAACACTGGAGTGGATTGCCATTTCCTTCTCCAATGCATGAAAGTGAAAAGTGAAAGTGAAGTCGCTCAATCATGTCTGACTCTAGTGACCCCATGGACTGCAGCCTACCAGGCTCCTCCTGGGGTTTTCTAGGCAAAAGTACTGGAGTGGGGTGCCATTGCCTTGCAACCCAGTGAAGGCTGTTTCTTGGGAGTGGGACTCAAACAGAAGTTATGGCTTGGGGAGGAGAATGCAGCAAAGATCAGAATATATAATGAAAGGCAGGAAGCAAAGAGCATGAATACCCAACCTCTCTCTCACCAGAGTCTCCCATTAATTGAACTCAAATGGAAGTCCTAGAAGTCAGGCTGTCTTGTGCACAGCGAAGGGTATAGAGGATGAAGACTAGCTCTAGAGCTACAAATGTAGAATACACGAACAGTGCAGTACACAAATTAGTGTACTGTATACACATGTCCCCCTTAGTAACCACTCTAGTCCTTTGTTTGGTTGAAGAAAATGAAGCCCTCAATATAGGAAAACAGAAGCCCTTAGTAGTCATGTGTTTATAGTTTCTAGTTTTCCACTGATAGCATTATTAGGCATGGGAATACTAAGTGGCAGTGTAATCAATATTCTGGTTCTTGACATTGTTCCTTCTCGCCCCCATTTTATATCATGACTGGTAGTTAGAATCACTCACTCCTTCTCTTTGGTCAGTGTGATGACAATCTGAAAAATTTGCAAGTGGCTCACTCAATTTTCCATTTATTGGAACCAGCTCTTGTCCTGCAGCTCATTGTCCTGATAGAAACATTTACATCTTAAGTATCTAATAACTTTGAGAGAAAAAAAAAATCCTTCATGTATTATTGTTATTTATAATTGCGAGAAGGCCATTCCTACTTCTAACATTTAATCCCTGGACTTGTGCAATCTGGTTATGTGGGAAATGGCATCATATGTTGACCACTGATTCAAGGCATAAAATGTATCCTATAGCACAGGGCTACAGCCTTCTTACACTTTTTCTTCTAGCATGTTCTGCAGTTGAGCTTCTACCAGTCTGTCTCATCATTCTATTGAGCTATCGGCTTTAAAGTAAAGGGCACTTGGTAAGACAGTTGAACACTTTGAGTATCAACTCATAGACATATTTCCTTCATATAAAATATGTCATTTAGTCAGCAACAGTATTGTGCGGTGAAGACTCAGGCATTCTGTAGATCCACAAATGGTGATGCCAGCCAGTAAATGCACTGAAGCAAAAAGCATATTCATGTTCCAATCATGTATTTCCTTGAGTACAGCCTCGACTCCAGCAAAGTCAACACCGTTTTGTATAATCAGCCTGCCAACATCACCTTGCCACTGAGCAGTGTTTTGCTCCCCTCCCACAGTGAAGAGTGTCATGCAGGGCTCAGCATTGGCTCCTTCAATGAACACAGATTGTCTTTACACTCTGTGGCCTTTCTGATATGTTCATCCTCGTATCTCTTTCCTACACTCCCATGAGAACACATTTTCATTTCATTCTATCCATTACCTTGACCAGTTTAGAATATTTTCTCAACTATTTCTTCTACTCAAAGAATAGAATCAGATACATATTCTTAAAGTCATAAGACAAGATGAGGTATACTCTAGTGTTTCTCCTTTCTTTGTTCTTCTTCTTCCATTCTTACAGATTTGTATGTGTGTCCTCTCTCAGGTACCAAACACAACTTGACTTTGTGGGAAACTTGCCAAAATATCTGTTTATTACATTTGAAACTGTTCTCATATGAATGGCAAGATTATCTTCTCACTCTGTTTTATAGTGTGAAGACATGATTGAATCACTGAAAGTAAACATTAGTTACATTTTCCTAAGATATTTGACCTAGAATCTGCTTGACATTAATTGCAATATATCTTTGTCATGCAGCTACATCTGCTGTATTCTGATCTCATCATAGCAGTGGATGAAATGTGGCAAAATTGATGTGTGTTTAACTGATTAAAATTTGCCATAAAGATTCAGGCAATATGAGCTGTACACATTGATTTATGAATTTATCTACACATGGAAAATGTGACATTTGCTGTGTAAACTCCCAAGGGTTAGGAGCCAGAATTTCTCAGGGATGAACACTAATGCATAACTGTTGCCTTAGGTGAGTTGCTAAAGTAAAAACTTTACAAATTATGCTCACAGAAACAAAGTTTTATTTTTCTTTCCAGCCAGTTATCATCTTTTGCAGATGAAATTAGAAGGTATTTGAAATGAACTTTCCCTGTTGCATAAAGTAATCAGTAATATTAGAAGATGATTAGAAATATAATATTAATAAGGATGTTAAATGGTCTTGTTAGGTTTTCATAAATTGCTAGTAAATACATAGTTATTCTATACATAGAATATCAAAACTTTGATTACACATTCAAAACCTGCATTGCATTTCGACGGCAGGAAAGAAAGATATGCTTCCTCCTTTTCAGCGGTAGATATAGACTGTGCATACTTGCTAAGCTGCTTCAGCTGTGTCCAACTCTTTGAGACCCCATAGACTGCAGCCTGCCAGGTTCCTCTATCCATGGAATCCTCCAGGCAAAAATACTGGAGTGGGTTGCCATGTCCTTCTCCAGGAGATCTTCCTGACCCAGGGATTGAACTGGTGTCTGTCCTGTCTCCTGCATTGGCTGGAGGGTTCTTTACTGCTAGCACCTCCTGGGAAGCCTGATCAGACATCCTGAAACTTAAACATATCGGATTGTGAAGTTTGGGCAGTTGTTTTTCTTTTTTTAATGAGATATTGCCTGTGGTTAACAGCAGTAAAATGTTAATTTAGTCTTTGGTAGGACATATTATCACTATAACTCAGAACAATTTTGGTATGCCAATTTTGAAATAAAATGGCTCTGATTAATGCATGAATCAATATTAAAACTACTAGATGTCTGATCAAACTGCCAAAATGGGATAGTGATGCCATCAGTGTTAAATGCATTCCAGTGTTAAATGTTGAGTGATTTCAGGGAATTTATAAATGAAACCTCTAATTTATAACATCTGAAAGCATGTACTTCACACTGTTTTCTATGCTATTACCTGGTTGTGTACATCTTTAAACTATGACAATGAATATTTTGAAATTTATGTCCCTAATATGCTGACTTTATTTCACATGTAATAAGAAATACAGGCTGGTGAAAAACATCAAATATTTTCTTCAGTATTTTCTGGTTAACATCATATAAAACATTTTCAAAATAGATTGTTGTAAAGGGAAACGTGAAGATAACAGTAAAATATTTTCTCCTGCTTCTAGTTGCTAAGCTAAGAAAAGTTTGTTCAACTTATCTTTATTACCATCAAATTGTCTTGTAAAATAGACAGGGTTAGGAGGAATCTGATAGCCATCCGGTTCATTTTTTTTTCCTTTATCTTCTTCTTCTGGCTCACTCTTACACTTACTATATTTTCCCCTATTCAATCTTATGCTTTTGGAATGGTGTCACAAGTTATATTCATGGTTATTTTTTTGTCACTCAGAATATTCCTCAACCCTAGCCTATTTCCTGAAATATTACAACCATTGATTGTTGCTTAGCCCTATCTACTTTGAATTCTACTGACACGTCTTAAATCTATACTTTAAAAAAACTTTTCACTTTGGACACTTTGTATGACACAAAATGCTTATATGAAATTGAAAATATAGTGTCCCTGGTACATTTTTATTGGAGTTTTTCATTGATTCTCCAGGTTTATGTTAAGGAGTTATCGCCACAAACAGCCAATACATTCAATTCTAAGTCTTATACTTAATCTTCACAGTACGCTTGGTAAGGGTAGTCTAGCCATTTAAAGTATTATTCAATCTGTTTGTCAACCGGATTCACTTTGAGAGACTCTTAAGATCTCATTTCTCTTGTCAGCATCCCCACTAAGAGGAACATAGCTGAGTACAATGATAACTGCATCTGCTTAGATGATCAGGGGGCATGACAAATAAATGGGATATCTAATTTGTGAATGTTAAACAAATTAATGAGTTATGAAAAGGACTTAACAGTCTGTACACACATTCTTTTTTTCTGGTGTTGGGAATCATATCATTAATGAAATGGTACTCTGACTTAGTGTCTTTTTCTGAATAGCTCAAGATATTTAAAATTTATGATCTTATTTATTATCTAAACTTTTTATTAGTTTCTACTGTTGTTATAACATAAATTTCACTCTCCTTATAACAGCTAATATAATCATATGTTCTATGTAACATTTTTAAATTCCATGTGATTTCTTCATACTCTGAATATACTTATTTTCCCACCACTTCATGGGAAATAGATGGGGAAACAGTGGAAACAGTGTCAGACTTTATTTTTCTGGGCTCCAAAATCACTGCACATGGTGACTGCAGCCATGAAATTAAAAGATGCTTACTCCTTGGAAGGAAAGTTATGACCAACCAAGATAGCATGTTCAAAAGCAGAGACATTACTTTGCCAACAAAGATTCGTCTAGTCAAGGCTATGGTTTTTCCTGTGGTCATGTATGGATGTGAGAGTTGGACTGTGAAGAAGGCTGAGTGCCGAAGAATTGATGCTTTTGAACTGTGGTGTTGGAGAAGACTCTTGAGAGTCCCTTGGACTGCAAGGAGATCCAACCAGTCCATTCTGAAGGAGATCAGCCCTGGGATTTCTTTGGAAGGAATGATGCTAAAGCTGAAACTCCAGTACTTTGGCCACCTCATGCGAAGAGTTGACTCATTGGAAAAGACTCTGATGCTGGGGGGGTTTGGGGGCAGGAGGAGAAGGGGACAACAGAGGATGAGATGGTTGGATGACATCACTGACTCGATGGACGTGAGTTTGGGTGAACTCCGGGGGTTGGTGATGGACAGGGAGGCCTGGAGTGCTGCGATTGATGGGGTCGCAAAGAGTCGGACACGACTGAGTGACTGATCTGATCTGATCTGATACATGATTACCTATTTTTAATTTTAAATATTATAATTGAGGACTGGAAGAGTAAAAGACTATGACTGCATATTTTTTTGCATTATTGCTTTCAATTCTCTACTAAGAATTAAATTCTCTACTAAGAATGGGGTTGCCCACCCCATCGATAAAGATTATCTTCTTCCCTATTCCATAAATAGCTAGGATTTCCCAATCCTAATAAAGATATTATATCTAAAATATTAACACTTATACCTCTGCCATATGTCACATTTGTCACATTCCTCTCTCTTATCACTGTTTATCAAGAGATAATCATGACATAGTAACTACTAGGAGAACCGAATGTGGCATAAAGAAGATACATGAGTCTTCAGTAGAAACTGACAGTAAAAATGTTGTCAGTATCTTACACAGCAATTACAGTTGCAATCAAAAGTGGCTGAGACAGTTTGTGATACTGAATAGGATGCACAGAGAAACTATTTGTAATTAAAGACTGCTCTCTAAATTTTGACCAGGCTTGGGCCAAAATAATCAAATTTATAGGAAATAAGCTATTAAAAAACATTTGCCATTGAGTATGAAAATACCCTTGCTAAATTCTTAGATACATATGTTGAGACAGAGAGAAAGTATTGAAGATAAGGTGATATTTCTCACATCATACCATATGTTAGTGCCATCCTGGAAATGCCTTACAGATACCTCTTGCCAATTTGAGATCAGTTAGTTCTCTGTATTTGTTAAAGTATACCACATGCAGTTGTCTAGCTTATGGAAAGTTAATTAGCAGCCTGATGGGTAGTACTGGATGCAAATCTCATGAGTGTATTTAACAGAAATGATAATCTGGAATTAAATAGCTGAGCATTTATATATCACTTCATTTTGGTTCAGTATCGATAGAAATCACGTGGGCTGAGAAGTGGCCATGAGTTTCATCATGTACAGTGTGCATACTATTAAAAGCCCTGCACTAAGCAATTTCAAACCAAACCTCAGTGTCATATAGTCCAAGGGTTTGAAAGTAATATCAAGGATCACCTAAAAGTATCTACATATTTTATGACAAGTTATGTTCTACTTAGTTTAAAACTCAGGCCTCAAGAATTTTGATATACATATGTCTATTAAGATTAAAAAGCTGCAGTGGAAACTTTTTTTTTTTTTAATTTGGATTTAAATGGCAAGTCTGAAATTAGAAACTCATTACCCTATAAGTCACTATGTCTTATGGGGGAGAGCTGGAAATCTCCAAATCGTCTATGATTATGCACTTTCCACTGTAATTCACTTGAAATTATTGTTGTATGGTAAAATGTATTCTGGGTTCTCTCTCTCTCTTTAACAAAGTATGGTTGATATAAAAGCTATATATATTTAACATATACAATTTGATGAGTTTGCAACACTCATGATATTGTCACCTTAATCACAGAAACACATCCAACACCTCTCAGAGATTCTTATGTCACTTTAGTATTTTTTGTTTGTTTTTTTTAACACTTAACATGAAGCTACCCTCTTAGATTTTTAAGTGTACACCACTGTATCGATAACTACAGTCCCCAACTTATGATGGCTTGACTTTTCATTTTTCCATTGTTCAAAGTGACAGACATCCAGTAGAGACCGCACTTCCAGTTTTGAATCTGACATTTTCCTAGGCTAGTGATATACAGTAGATACCCTCTCATGATTCTGGGGGAGTCGTAGTGAGCTGCAGCTCCAGTCAGTCATATGATCACAAGGACAAACAAGTAATATACTTAAAACCATCCTGTACCCATACTGCCATTCTATGTTTTACTTTCAGTACAATATTCCATAAATTTCATGAGCTATCCAAAACTTTATTATCAAATAGACCTTCTGTTAGATGATTTTCCCATTTGTAGGCTAATGATGTAATGTAAATGTTCTGACATATTTAAGATAGGCTATGCTATGATGTTCAGTAGATTAAGTATCTTAAGAGCATTTTCAATTTACAATAGCTTTGCTGCTAAGTCACTTCAGTCGTGTCCGACTCTATGCGACCCCATAGACGGCAGCCCACCAGGCTCCTCAGTCTCTGGGATTTTCCAGGCAAGAATATTGGAGTGGGTTGCCATTTCCTTCTCCAATGCATGAAAGTGAAAACTGAAAGTGAAGTCACTCAGTCGTGCCTGACTCTTAGCGACCCCATGGACTGGAGCCCACCAGGCTCCTCCGTCCATGGGATTTTCCAGGCAAGAGTACCGGAGTGGGGTGCCATTGCCTTCTCCTACAATAGCTTTATGTGGATGTAAATTCAAGTAAGTCGAGGAAGGGCTGTATAGTTAACATGTTACAGAGTAGTTCTCCAAAATTTACTCATTTAGCTTAACTGAGGAGAAGGTAATGGCACCCCACTCCAGTACTCTTGCCTGGAAAATCCCATGGATTTGGTCCCTGAGGTCGCTAAGAGTCGAACACGACTAAATGAATTCCCTTTCACTTTTCACTTTCATGCATTGGAGAAGGAAATGGCAACCCACTCCAGTGTTCTTGCCTGGAGAATCCCAGGGATGGGGGAGCCTGGTGGGCTGCCGTCTATGGGGTCGCATAGAGTTGAACACGACTGAAGTGACTTAGCAGCAGCAGCAGCAACTTAACTGAAAATTTATGCCATTAAATAACTACTTAATTGCCTCACCACCTGGCAATCACTATTGTATTCTCTGTTTCTGAGTTTGCCTATTTTAGGCATAAGTGGAATTATGCAATATTTACCCTTCTATGACTGACTTATTTCATTTAGCATAATATCCTCCATTTTCATCCATGTTGTTGAAAATGGCAAGATTTTCTTATTCTTAAAGGCTATATCATATTCTATTGCTATAGATGATGTTGTTGTTTAGTTGCAAAGTCATATACAACTCTTTTGTGACCCCATGGACTGTAGCCCTCCAGTCTCCTCTATCCATAGGATTTCCCAGGCAAGAATATTGGAGTGGTTGATGTTTTCTCCTTCAGGGGATATTCCCCATCCAGGGATTGAACCCCTGTCTCCAGCATTGGTAGGCAGATTCTTACTACTCAGCCACCAGGGAAGCTCATATTGTTATGGATATATATCATAATTTTCTGTTCAAATATATATCTATGGGCATTTGGGCTCTTTCCATATATTGTCTATTGTCTATAGTGAACAGTATTTTCATTGAACATGGGAGTGCAGATACTTTTTCCCCTTGATAACTATATATACAGATATACCTAGTTTTATTGCACTTCATAGATACTCTTTTTTTTTTTTACAAATTGAAAGTTTGTGACAACCTGTATCAAACTAAGTTTACTGGCTTTATTATAGTTTTAAATTTTTTTCTAATTTTATAATTTTAAATACTTTACTGTTTTTTAAGTGATGTTTTGTCAACTACTAGTAACATTGTATATGCTTTCAAATGTTGCTGGAGATCTTTCATCTGCTTCTATAAATCTCTATGCATTCTTTTGTAATTTTCATTTGAGTTTTGTTCCTATTTGTTAATTTACAAACAAACTTCCCTGGTGGCTCAGAGAGTAAAGAATCTACCTGCAATACAGAAGACCCAGGTTAGATCCCTGAGTGGGGAAGATCCCCTAGAGAGGGAAATGGAAACCCACTCCAGTATTGTTGCCTGGAGAATCCTATGGACGGAGAGGCCTTGTGGGCTACAGTCCAGGTGTCACAGAGTCAAACAAGACTGAGTGACTAACATAGTGCTATTTATATATTAGGGAATGTTTTATATTTATTATTATTTTCCAAGCCTGTGATTTGTATCAAAATGTTGATATTTCTGGTGGAACAATATCTGCATATTTACATTAATAGTAATGCATATATAATTACTATATAAGTACATAAATATATTGCATATATTAATTATACTTATACTCTTGCCCCTAAAATGTTTCCTGTCCCTTGGAGTCCTTCTAGAACTCCAGTTTCCAAAGACCCCTCAATATTTGATTGAATTCATTATAAACATTTTACTTCACTTATACGTTCTTATTGCTGTTTAGTCACTAAGTAACATTTTATATTTTCATACATCTAATTTACCTTTCTTATTTTATTTGACATATTTGTTAAATATTTGTATCTTTGTACCTTGATTTTGGGCTTCCCTGGTCCCTCAGTGATAAAGAATCTGCCTGCCAATGCAGAAGATGTGGGTTTGATCCTTGGATCAGGAAGATTTCCTGGAAAAGGAAATGGCAACCCACTCCAGGATTCTTGCCTAGGAAATCCCTGGGAAAAGGAGCCTGGTGGGTTACAATTTATGGAGACTCCAAAGAGTCAGACCTGACTGAGCAACTAAACAACCACCTTGATTTTATAATCAGATATGCAGTTTTCTTAAGAACATATATTATTCTATTGTATTTTATCATTGTATTTTGTCCCTCTCACAGTGACTAGCATATGAGTTTGCACTTGAAGTTATTTGGTATTCATGAGTATTTATTTCTTATCTTGTATATAGTAGGTAAAAATAGCTATTTTATATACAAAGTCCCTTTTAAAAACTCTCGATTATTATAAGGTAATCCTTGTATGATATTGTCTAGTTCAATGTCCTTTTGCACAAATATATCTATAATTATATTTTACTTTTAATCCATTAGAGATAATATACTTAAATAATGCTTTACTATTATCCTTAAATATGTGTTACACTTACTTAGATGGTTCCTAGAGCAATAAAATAGCAGAGTTTGCCAAAATATAATATGATCTTATACTTTATCCCAAATAAGGTAAGTATTTATAATGAAACTGGAGCTCAGAATTTAAATCCTCTAAGGTATTTTGTGAATCTGTGCAATTAATTTTGTTTAGGAAATTTTGTTGCTTTATACTGAATACAAAATTTGAAACTTTCAAGGTTCAGTAGCTAAACCTTGAGGGTAGTAACATGCAGTCTATGCTTACTATGCAATAATATTACTTTTAAAAAATCTCTATTTCCTCTAGGGTGCTTTTTGATTGAGATATCTCTTTCCTTTCTGGAAAATAACTTTAACTGCTAAAGAAAGCTTGGCTTTTC
>NW_011495034.1:10545547-10553724 GCF_000754665.1 Bison bison bison | reverse complement strand
CCCAAATAAGATAAGTATTTGTAATGAAACTGGAGCTTAGAATTTAAATCCTCTAAGGTATTTTGTGAATCTGTGCAATTAATTTTGTTTAGGAAATTTTGTTGCTTTATACTGAATACAAAATTTGAAACTTTCAAGGTTCAGTAGCTAAACCTTGAGGGTAGTAACATGCAGTCTATGCTTACTATGCAATAATATTACTTTAAAAAAATCTCTATTTCCTCTAGGGTACTTTTTGATTGAGATATCTCTTTCCTTTCTGGAAAATAACTTTAACTGCTAAAGAAAGCTTGGCTTTTCACAACTGACTCTTCTCTGAAAACATGTAAATAAATTAGCTATTAAGGTTAAATAAGGTTAATTAAGGTTAAATGAAAGAAAAATTAAAAAACCACCAACAGAAGTAGACTGCTTCTATACAAATCATCCAGTACTGAAAAAATATCATTATATAAAGCCCTAAGGACTACGACTTGTGTTCTTCTTGACTAAATTTGAAATGAATCCACTTAATGTCTACTGTTCCTGTACTTATTTCTTCCATTCTCATAAAAAGTAGAAGTTATGGGAGTAAATATTTTGATTACTATTCAAAATTTTAAAAATACACCAACTGATAAAGTTTTTAGAAGTGAAACTCCTATCTTAATATCCTAATATTTGGGATGTAGTCTAGGAAATAAATCATGTTTGGAGTTGCCAAAAATAAACCATTCTTCTGTTGTGATATTGAGAAAACAGTCTTCTTCCAAAGTAATTATCATTTTTTTTTCCTTTAGTGCTTGAAAGAAAGTGAAAGTGAGAGTGAAGTTGCTCAGTTGTGTCCGACTCTTTGTGACCCCATGGACTGTAGTGTACCATGCTCCTCCGTCCATAGGAGTTTCCAGGCTAGGAGTCGGACACGACTGAGCGACTTCACTTTCACTTTTCACTTTCATGCATTGGAGAAGGAAATGGCAACCCACTCCAATGTTCTTGCCTGGATTTAGCAGCAGCAGCAGCAGCAGGCAAAAGTACTGGAGTGGGTTGCCACTTCCTTCTCCAGAGGATCTTCCTGACCCAGGGATGGAATCGGGGTCTCCCACACTGTAGGTAGACGCTTTACCGTCTGAGCCACCAGGGAAGTCCTGGTGAGAATTATTTTAAGGAAATTATAAGGGCTGGAAATTTCGAAGTCTGCAATTCAGATCAGCAAGAGACCTGAAGGAGAGTTGATGCTACAGTCTTGAAGCCAAAGGCAGGAAGGAGGCAAAATCTCCTACTCTCTTATAGACTGTCGTTTTTCTTAAGGCCTTCAACTGATTGGATGAGGTTTGGCCCCATTACCAGGGTAATCTGCTTTACTCAGTCTGAGTGAGTGAGTGAATGAAAGTTGCTCAGTTGTGTCCACCTCTTTGCGACCCCATGGACTATACAGTCCATGGAATCCTCCAGGCCAGAATACTGGAGTAGGGGATCTTCCCAACCCAGGGGATCTTCCCAATCCAGGGATCAAACCCAGGTCCCCCACATTGCAAATGGAGTTGGATTCTTCATCAGCTGAGCCACAGGGGAAGCCATACTCAGTCTACTGATTTGAATGTTAATCACATTTTAAAAATAACCTTTGCCAAAACATCTAGACTGATGTTTGACTAAACAACAGGGTACCTTAGCCTAGCCAAGTCGACACATAAAATTAACCACCACAATGACTCTTATTTTTAAACCAATTTAATTTGGGATTGCTAATATTTTCAGAATCATGAAAACTAATACCATAGAATGGGAAACATATGAGATAGGGGGGGAAAAAAAAAAAAGAAATGAGTTGACTGATGGTTTGCAGTCTCTCACAACATCCCCTGTATTATGTTTCTGTGAATTTCACAATACTGTAGATTTCTTCTTCAAGTTATTGTGCAACTGTTGTAATTCTTATTTAGCCAAGTATTAGAAAAATGTTATTCTCTTGTCTCATATTTCTATGTGTAGTTCTGTCAATTTAGGACAGGAGTTGGTTCAATAGATGCTGAACTTTGGCTGTCATATTAAAAGTTGTCATGGCTTGATCTACACAGAATATAGACATAGGCAAAATGACCATGTTGGGGATTTAATCCTCTAGATACTTGTTGTCCACATTTTTTTATTTCCTTTATTTAAAAATATTCTGTTTCTGTGGAAAAGCAATAATTCTGACCCAGTTTCTGAGAAACATCCCTATAGCAGAACTTGATGCTACAAGATGAGTGAAATATCTGAACCACATTTATTCTGAAATTATGAACTCCAAATAATGTAGGAGAAAATGTTCTGTCTTTCGGGTATGAATCTTCATTACTGTCTACAGTATATATCTTCTCTATATATACAATCATAATTTTCTCTAGAAAACTGAGTTTTGTATATAATATATATAATCAAGAAATGATTTCTGAATGTATTAACATGTGTGTTTATCCTAAATCAATTTCTTTTTGTCTTATCCTACTATAAATTTCTCCCTTTTCAGTAATAAACTTATAGAACACACCTTAGGTCAGTTTTTAAACAGCATGCTTTTTTTTTTTCTTTAAATTTCATAAACCTATAAATCTAAGTTATAAAGAATATCATATAGTCCACTTTCAAATATTCCTCTTATATATCTTTGGTGTATAATTATTTCTGGACAAAAACAGAGTGCTTTATAAGTAATAGGAGCAAGAATTTGGACTTTCCCTGGAAGATTTCCTATGCTGTTCATGAAAACTGATCAACTATGCTTTTAAACTTACATTTTTTAAAGAATATTTTAGAAACTCCTATGTCCTATATTTGCCCTATCCTCAGAAAATAAGGTCACAAATTAAGTTCTTTATTTGAATGAGTAGTCAAGGGCTCTTTCATCAACCAGGGTCTTCTAAAGACAAAAGGGACGGTTTCCTATGATAGATGACACACATAAAAGTCCTAATTCAGGTTTGACATAGCAGGTCACAGTAAAAATATGACAGTTTCCTTCTGCAGGTGGATTTTATATGAAGGCAACTTTATTGTTCCTGGAAATATTTTAATTAAGAAATTTGAATAGCCTTCTAACTCCTTTTGGAAGTAGTATGATACTGGCATAACAAAGAAGATCATAGGCCAATTATCATCACTTAGCACTTCCTGAGCTAAATATCTTACAGAGAAGGAAGGCTTTTATTTGTAAGGGAGGTTCTTGCCTAATATGCAAATTTTATCCTATAAATTTCCGACTAGTACTGACTCCTTAGTCTTTTAATGTATAACCATTCACTATTACAATTGTTCTTAGTTATGTAATTCTTCTTTTGCAGTTGAAGTAACTTGAAATTAAACGACTTGTCCTAGATCAAAGATCAACTTGACCAATATCTAAAATTAGAGTTTGGTATTCTTAAGGTGATCATTTAAGGATGTATTTTTATTTTTAAGTGCTTTTTTGTGTTACTCAAATGCTGGGTATGTTATAAAATTTTAGACTTCCAATGCATTCTAAATCAGAGATTCTTAACATTGGTCTATAAGCTTTTAGTAATATTAAGATAAAATACTTCATAAGGCAGATGCCTCTGATTACAAAATAGAAATTTTCACTTTTGAACTTTTAGATGATCCGAGTCCTTCTTTACAACAGAGAACACACATCTGTGTTCAGTACAGTAACACACAGGTTAGTTTCATAATAGGCAGAATGAAAAGTATCTTGCTAAGTGGCATTGGAAGCAATACAATAACACCAAAAATTTTGTTGTTATTGTTAAAAATTATCACTTTAATAATTATAAAAATTATTACTTTAATAATTCCTATAAAATATCCCTAAAAATGTTGGGGATTGTAATTCTCCCAGATCAATTCTCTCAGTGTGAACTTTAGGGATGTCAGGTACTTGGCTGTCTTTCCTCTTCTGTCCCCTCCTCTCGCTCTTCTCTCATAAATTTATACATATATATATATATATATATATACACACATATGCATTAAACATTTTATTGAATATATGCATTAAACATTTTATTGATGGTTCAGTATTCTCCAAATAAAAACTGTGACTAAAGTGATAAATTATCTCTGGTCCAAAATATGAAATTAAATATGGAGAGAGCTCACATGAACATCCTGTATGCCTCAGAAATCCAGTGGCCAGCAGCACAGATACTGCAAGAACGAAACAGCCAGAAATAAGATTTACTGTTGTATGGGATCTTGTAGGAAATGTATATCAGAGGATATCAGACTCTCCTCAATCAAATTAGAATAGCTATTCAGTGGGAGGGAATGGGTGAACAGAGACAAAGCATTAAGGTCTATGCTAATATTGCCTTCAGTCTCAGCAGCAATCTCCACTCTGTCCTATGGAAACATCTTAAAAACTTTAATAATAATAACATGTATTATTGTCTTGTTAGTTTATACATGTTAGGCAGCTTATAATCAGACCCTGAGAGAACTCAATATAAACTACAATTTTAAAAGAAATGTTCTGAGAAATAAAATTGGCTGCTCACATATGTGAGGACAGAGGAAAATTCTTGACTAAAATAAACCTTTTTCCATCTCTATTCTTCACCACTTAAAACTTCCTAAGATAAAATCAGGAGTAGGTAGTAGAATGACCAGAAGTGACAGTGCACAAAAGCAAACTAGAGATGTGGAGAAAAAATGTAAAACATTACCCAGGATTCATAGGGACAAGGCTATGAATTTGAAAGTATGAAACAGAAGATAATAGAAAAACTAATAAACTAGGTGTATTTAAAATGGAACAGAGAATGTGGAACATAATTATTCATGGAAAAATTAAAGGAAACCCACAGCTTTATGCATGTTGTCATGACTTTGAAATTCAAATTCTACAGAAATATCCTACAAGCATTCATATTGAAAAAAATAACTAGGAATTAACAGTTTTCAAATTTTCCCATTTGAATAATAAATATCAGAAGAAAATGATGCAACTTTTATAGAGGGAAAGTTTCTAACGTAAGAAATTTATTTCCACATAAGTTTCCATTTATGAAAGCAAAAAAAAAAGGTTCATGTTCACTATATGCTTTCTCTTTATTGTTGAGTAGTAATCTGTCATATTAAATAAATAATTTGCCCAGTTTTATTGCTGTTGGGCATTTTGTCTTTTCCCCTCTGGTTATTAAGAATCATCATTGTTCCACATCCTCACCACATTTTGGTAATGCCAGTTTTCTGTTTTAGAAATTTTATCCATTCTAGTGAATCTGAATTCATATCTCACTGGGATTTTAATTTACTTCTCTATAATAACTATTGTTGTTGAGTATTTTTTCACATGCTTAATGCACATTATTATGTCTTCTTTATTGATTTTTGCTTTATGTATCTTGTTCCCAATTTTAAGAACACATTCATCATTATTTGTGATATCAACTGCAGATTTTATCAAATCCCTTTTTCAAACTGATGGACTTCCTTTTCATTATATATTATTTTTATTATTACTGAAATTATTTTTCTTTTACTGAAATTATTTTTTATGATAAATGTTTCTGGGATTTTGTTAGACTTTATCTGGTGGTATGATCATAAATATTCACCTTTATTCAGTTAATGTTGTGAATCACATTGATTAATTTTTAATGTTAAACTAAATATCTGTCTCTTGAATAAAACTCATTTGATCATTATATACTAAGGTCATTTATTATACACTAAACAACCCACTCTTGGTTTATCTTACACTTTGAGCTACTTCTCCCTGAGGTACAAAATGTAACTTTCTCTGATAAATGACTTTGGAATGAGATAAAATTAAGAGTTGCTCAAAAAAATTTTTCCTCCAAGGAAGTGAGCTATCTTAATAAAGCATGCATTGTTCCTAACACTCTATTATACTAATTTATAGGGACAAGGACTGCTTGGTGGGTTTAACCATGAGCTTCAAGGTTATGAAGCTCACTCTCCCACAGATAAAAGCCATGTTCTCCAAATAAGTTTTATCAGTAATGAAAGTGACATCTAGGCCTGTAACTGCTTACTCTTTTTGCTCATTTCTCAATTGACTTAGCTCTTAGAAGAGGAAGAAATGTGCCTTTTACTGAAGCCCCATAGGACACATTTTCTATCAGAACTCAGTGGAACCAGTGCTGGATGCTTTTGAATTGGTGGTGTTGGAGAAGACTCTTGAGAGTCCTTTGGACAGCAAGGAGATCAAATCAGTCCATCCTAAAGAAGATCAACCCTGGATATTCACTGGAAGGACTGATACTGATGCTGAAGCTCCAATACTTTGGCCACCTGATAAAAAGAGCTGACTTGTTGGAAAAGATCTTGATGCTGGGAAAGATCGAAAGCAAAAGGAAAAGGGAGTGACAGAGGATGAGAGCTGGAAGGCATCATAAACTCAATGGACATGAATTTGAGCAAACTCTGGGAGACAGTGAAGGACAGGGAAGGCCTGATGTGCTGCAGTTAATGAGGTCACAAAGAGTTGGACATGACTTAGTGACAGAATGACAAGTGGAACCAAAAAGAACCTATAGATTGCTGCTGTTATTTAGTTGCTAAGTTGTGTCTGACTCTTTTGTGACCCCATGGAGTGGTGGGATTTCCCAGGCAAAAGTACTAGGGTAGGTTGCCATTTCCTTCTCCAGGGGATCTTCTTGAACCAGGGATCAAATGTACATCTACATTTGGCAGGTATATTCTTTACCACTGAGCCAACAGGGAAATCCTTAGTCCAATTACACAGATAAAATGGAGCTTAATGGGATTGATCCTGATAAACTGGATATCAGTAGAGATTTAATCTGGCAACAACAGCAAAAAACATAAGGTCCTCTGAGAGTTCTTTTTACTTTGTACAGGAGAAGGAATTTCATTATTAGTCACTAATTGGTTTTCATTTCAAAGATGGAAAAGTGTCTCTGGCTTATAAAATAGACAGAGTTTTATAGTTGACATATGTTACTTGTCTAAAATTGAGCAAAGAATACTCATTGCAGTTATTTTGGAAATTCTGCATATACCTGAAACATAAATTATGGGTCATTACTTTAGTCTCACACTGGTTTTTAAAGGCACACATACAGAATTATTTTATTCATTTAAGTTTCATTTAATTTAGTGCAATAAAGCTAAGCACATTCTTAAAATGAAGATGTGAGTACAGACTGAATACAAAGGTAGTTCTGAGTTCTTTGCTGTTGTCCAGTCACTAAGTCATGTCCAACTCTTTGCAACAACATGAACTGCAGTACGTCAGGCTTCCCTGCTTTCACTATTTTCCGGAGTTTGCTAAAACTCATACCATTGAGTTGGTGATGCCATCCAACCATTTCATACTTTGTCAACCCCCTTCTCCTCTTGCCCTCAATGTTTCCTAGCATAAGGGTCTTTTCCAATGAATTGGCTCTTTGCATCAGGTGACCAAAATATTGGAGCTTGAGCACCAGTCCTTCCAATGAACATTCAGGGTTGATGTCCTATAGGATAGATGGTTTGTTCTCCTTACAGTCCAAGGAACTCTCAAGAGTCTTCTCCAGCACCACAATTTGAAAGGCATCAGTTCTTCAGCACTTCTTTATGGTCCAACTCTCACATTTGTACATGACTACTGGAAAGACCATAGCTTTGACTATACTGACCTTTGTTGGCAAAGTGATATCTCTTCATTTTAATACACTGTCTAGGTTTGTCATAGCTTTTCTCCCAAGGAGCAAGTGTCTTTTAATTTTGTTGCTGCAATCACCATCAACATTGATTTTGGAGTTCAGTCAGTCTGCTATTTTTTTTTTTTTTTAGGCTTCATGAAAGTAGGATTCATCACACAAAGCATTTATTTCAGTTCAGTTCAGTCCAGTTGCTCAGTCGTGTCCGACTCTTTGCAACCCCATGAATCACAGCACGCCAGGCCTCCCTGTCCATCACCAACTCCCAGAGTTCACTCAAACTCACGTCCATCGAGTCAGTGATGCCATCCAGCTATTTCATCCTCTGTTGTCCGCTTCTCCTCCTGCCCCCAATCCCTCTCAGCATCAGGGTTTTTTCCAATGAGTCAACTCTTCGCATGAGGTGGCCAAAGTACTGGAGTTTCAGCTTCAGCATCTTTCCTTCCAAAGAACACCCAGGACTGGTCTCCTTTAGGATGGACTGGCTGGATCTCCTTGCAGTCCAAGGGACTCTCAAGAGTGTTCTTCAACACCACAGTTCAA
>NW_011495034.1:10543394-10545447 GCF_000754665.1 Bison bison bison | reverse complement strand
CACTCAGCTTTCTTCACAGTCCAGCTCTCACATCCATACATGACCACTGGAAAAACCATAGCCTTGACTAGACGAACCTTTGTTGGCAAAGTAATGTCTCTGCTTTTGAATATGCTGTCTAGGTTGGTCATAACTTTCCTTCCAAGGAATAAGCGTCTTTTAATTTCATGGCTGCAATCACCATCTGCAAGTATTTGTTTAGTATATTCTAATTATTAAATAAATTGTTGTTATTCATGGACTTTTACCATAGTAAAATTTCAATAAAACTTAGGAAAGGGGAGACCATTGTATCATTTATATATACATCCAACTTCAGTTAATTATAATAGCCTGTGTAACAAAAATATTAGATGACCGCACAGTATAAGAATTCTGAGGGCTGAGGAGTAAATATTTCTTCCAGTGTCTGACTCCTTTTATTGGGAGAAAAAAATTCTTTTAGAAAGCCTCCAAGATGCTTCCATTTCATTGACCATAGCTTACTTTATGACCATTACTGGTTATAAGGAAGGGTTAAAAATGAGTTCCAAGAAAAAGAATATGGAATTACCATGGCTTAGTTGCTCTTTGTCCTTCTTTCAAAAGCTATTGTGTCCTTTTAGGTGTGTACCACAAAGAAAGCGATTTCTACTCTTACTAATCTCTTTTTTGAGTGTTTATTGAGGTCCAGTGGGGTCTACAGAGAAGAAGTGTCAAGTGGTTACAAACTCTATGTATCTGTGGCTCTCAAGGTCTCCACCACACTTAGTAGTGCATATTTAGGCTCTGAATTATTTCAGAATGCTAGCCGAGTTATTCTAACAAATGTCTATCCATATCTACTGATGTTGAGTAATGCTCAGGTCTCCTGTCTACTGCAGAGAGATGCCTCTCTATAGATTTTAGGTTAGTTAGACCTTAGCTCTCTGATAGGTTCAGGAAATCTCATTAACTAGCAGTTTGTATGACTATTTTAAGACTGAAGACCAGATAATTTCATCATTATAAAATGTCCTTCTTATAGTAGCTTTTTTAAACTTTTTTTTTTGATTATGGCTATTTCAGTTATAATTTTGGTTAATACTGAAATGATACATCTTTTTGTTTCTTTTACTGTTTTACTTTCAATTCATGCCTTTGATTTTAAACTGTCTTGTATGTATACCTGGATCACTTTTGTTTTTAATTCAGCCTACCAATTTCTACTTTTTGATTACAGTGTTTATTTTTTTTACATTAAATGTAGTCACTGATAAGGGAGAATTTAAGTTTGATTTCATGCTGTTTTCTATATGCCATGTCTTTTTGTTTCTCTATTCTTCCTTCCACTTCTATATTAAATAGACCAATTCTTGTGTAATATTTTAATATCATTAATTTTTCCTTTTGCTGTATTTTGTAGCTTTTTTGTCTTAGTGACTGCTCTGGGATTAAAATTAGCATCTTAAGAAAATAATCTTGTTTGGAATAATACCAACTTAATTTCAATAGTTTTCAGAAACTTTATACTAATATAATTTGTTCTCTCCCCACTCCTTTGCTATTATTGTCAATCAAATCACAACTTTGTACATTATAAGCCCATCATCACAGTTTTATAATAATTGCTTTTTGCAGTTGTATATTAAATCAGATACAGAAGAAAAGAGCTGCCAAAAAATACACTTATACTGTATTCTATATTTGCTTATGTAATTACATTTACCAGAGCTCTTTATTTCTTCATGTGGATTTCAGTTACATTTTAGTATCTCTTATAAGGCAAATCTGCTAACAATGAATTCTGTTTTTCTTTAAATATCTTAATTTCTCAACATTTTAAAGGATAATTTTGTTGAATATGGAGTACATGGTCATCAGTCTTTTTTTTAATTGTTCTTTGACTAAGTCACATGAACTGTTTTTGTTTTTTGTTTTTTTTTTTACAGAACATGGGTTTTTAATGAATCTCATACTGCAATGAAGACACTGAACATTTATGAACAATTACATCAACACAGTAAAAACACCTTCTTCTACACAACACTTAAAATGCACACTTTCCCCCCAAAAAACCTTATTTTTCACAGAT
>NW_011495034.1:10534219-10543156 GCF_000754665.1 Bison bison bison | reverse complement strand
GCCCTGGGGAGGGAGGGGGCGGGGGGAGAGAGATGGGGCTGCGTGTGGAGCCTCATCCACACGGCCACACGGCTGGCACACACGCTGAGTTCACTCGCTTCCCATTGTTTCAGCAGGCAGAGATCTGGGTAAGTCTGGCACAATGATGTGCAGACATTTTCCAATGTTCCTAGCAGTGACTCTAGTAAGACACTCAGCTGTGAGACTAAAGCAGGAGAGAGGCCGGTATGTGCAGGGGCAGAGGGGCAGCTCCAAGTGAGGCCCAGGGTGGGGCCATCCTCACACCGCAGTCAGGGAATACCGGACTCCAACATGACCTCCATGGTTTCTGATAAAACACAAACTCTTAATGACGATTTTTGGAATGTAATGGACTATTTTTCTTGTCTTTTTTATTTCTCAAATGGAAAATCACTTAAACTAGCAGTTCAAGTTAACTTTCAAGTCAATGATTCTTTTTCTGTCTGCCCAGATCTGCTATTGAACCTCTCTAGTAATATTTTTTTGATTATTTAAATTATTGTGCTTTTTAACCAGAATTTCTATTTGGTTCTGTTTTTTTAAAAAAAACATTTACTTTTGTACTGGAGTACAGCCAATTAACAATTTTGTGATAGTTTCAGGTATACAGCAAAAGAACTCAGCCGTACATGTTCATGTATTCATTCTTCCCCAAACTCACCTCCCATCCAGACTGCAACATAACATTGAGCAGAATTCCCTGTGCAATGCAGTAGGTCCTTGTTGGTTATCCATTTGAAATATAACAATGTTTATTGCTATAATCTACCCCTCACATGTTCTACTTTGACTGTTCATGGAAAACCACTTTAAAACTATTTGTTAATTTGTACATAAATATTTTATGCAGATATGTTTTTTCTGTGTAGCATTTCACAATAAAGTTGTTAAAAATGAAGCAGAAAAAAGTATGTAAAATTAGCTGACTTGCAACCAAACTACAATAATATGAAAGTGTTTGTAATATTATTTCGTGAAGAAACTGAATGTGTAAGTATTAGTATTCGGCTCAACTGATTTAAAGGGTAACAGAAGATATTGTCTATAAAATCAATTTATTTTCCACTGTTTTCTATATTGATGACTGCTCCCTGATTCCATGTCATTCTCCTGCTCTCTTTTGCCTGTTGACATATTTTATGCAGAAATTCTTACTTTCCCTGCTTCACTCATATTTTGGCTGCCCATCTTTTTTCACCTGTGGAGTAGCTATTTCAGACTTTTCACTTTCCTTTATTTAGTCAATTTTTGTCCTTACCTTTCTACTTTCAAGCACTTCCAATGATCCTTGAAACACTTGGGTTTAACTTGTTTACCCTTCTCTCTTATTCTCATTTGGTTTCCTTTTCAATTCTAAATTGTTAGAGTGAGTAGGCTTTTCCTGCCATATACTTTTTTCCCCTTGGCCCACATTAATTTGGTTTTGTCTGAGGCCATACCTGAAACACATCCAGTGACATCATCAAAAGCATCTCTAAACCCCCTTCTAAACTGCCTTAATATCTGTGCTGTAAACCCTATGGTGAATCATTCTACCCAATTTTTAACCTTTCTCCCAGAATCCAAATTTACTCACTATTCTTTCAAACATATTTTTGGATTTAAATATAACTCTTCCCCTGTACTTTTTAATATCTCTTCCTCTATAATTTTAATTTAAAGTGAGAATCTCACCAATGCTTTATCTTAAAAATCTCAGCTCTTCTCACTATATCTACTCCTTTACTAAAGTACCTTTGGATTTTATCAGTTAGAATTGAGCTACTTATTTCCTTTTCTCCATTAAATCTTTAGAAAATATACTCTTCTATGTCTGCAAAAAAAAAGATAAAGAATTTTCATTTTGCACTGTATCTTCTTTTATACATCATACACAAGCTGTAACTGAATTTTCCACTTTGTATTTTACCACAATACTCCCTTATTATAGTCTGATTAAACCGTGAAATGACTAAGAGAGATTGTATCAAAAATGTTTCTGGCTAAGGTTCTTAAATTAACCGAGATAGAGTACAATATGGTTTAGTAACAAACAATTTCTAAATCACAGTGGCTTGTAATAACCAAGGTTTATGACTTACTTACACACTAAGTATCCAGAAGAGATTGGCTTAAGCATCACTCCATGTTGTCTTTGGTCCAGAAATCAATCTGATAGAGAAACCTTTATTTGAAATATTGACATTATTGTGATGCAGAAAAAAGTGACATAATAGTCAATAAATTGATTCTTACAGCAACATTCCTAAAAGTAGTTCATCCCTACTCACTCTTTTGGCCAGAACAAGCCACACCGACTTGAATGAAACATGAAATTACAACCCAAACTAATGAAACAGAGTAATCTAAAACAAAAGTAACTTAGACAAAAGAGGATTTCTTTACATAACAGTTCCAAGTTAAGCAATCTGTGTACATGGGAGAGTTCTCTGCTGCTGCTGCTAAATCGCTTCAGTCGTGTCCAACTCTGTGCAACCCCATAGACGGCAGCCCACCAGGCTCCTCCGTCCCTGGTATTCTCCAGGCAAGAACACTGGAATGGGTTGCCATTTCCTTCTCCAATGCATGAAAGTGAAAACTGAAAGTGAAGTCACTTAGTCATGTCTGACTCTTCGAGACCCCATGGACTGCAGCCTACCAGGCTCCTCCATCCATGGGATTTTCCAGGCAAGAGTACTGGAGTGGGTTGCCATTGCCTTCTCTGGGGATAGTTCTCTGGCCCATGGTAAATTAGGGTCTCAGGTTGATTCTATTTAGTGATATAGCAAGAATATTGTTATCATCTGCATAATTGAAACTGAATCACCATGTCCAGGTTCCAGGCAATGCAAAGAGGAAGTAGGCTTCCAGGGACACATTGTTAAGAAAGACGCAGTCCTAGAAATGGTTTGACTCATATCAGTTCTGTTCACTGATGTGGTTTGTTTTCAAAATTTTCACAAAATATTCTTGGGATTTTGACTGAGATTGTATTGAATCTGTACATAATTTTCTTTGAGATAGTTTATTATGATAGTGAATCTTCCCAGTCATCAATATGGCATATCTTTCTACTTAGACATCAGTTCAGTTCAGTTGCTCAGTCGTGTCCTATTCTTTGTGACCCCATGGACTGCAGCACGCCAGCCTTCCCTGTCCATCACAAACTCCTGAAGCCTACTCAAACTCATGTCCGTTGAGTCGGTAATGCCATCCAACTATTTCATTCTCTGTCATCCCCTTCTTCTCTTACCTTCAGTCTTTTCCAGTATGAGGGTCTTTTCCAATGAGTCAGTTCTTCACATCAGATAGCCAAAGTTTTGGGGCTTCAGCTTCAGCATCAGTCCTTCCAATGAATATTCAGGACTGATTTCTTTTAGGATGGACTGGTTTGATCTCCTTGCAGTCCAAGGGACTCTCAAGAATCTTCTCCATCACTGCAGTTCAAAAGCATAAATTCTTTGGCATTCAGCCTTCTTTATGGTCCAGCTCTCACATCTATACATGACTACTGGAGAAACCATAGCTTTGACTAGATGGATATACTACTAGGTATACCTAAGATAGCTTACCGCATAGGTGTATTTGTTTTCACTCCTGAGGACAATGGGAAGTACCACTTCATTAGCTTGGAAGAGAGAATAAATTTTTAGGACTTACTATCTCCATCTTAGTGATTCAATGATAAAATCAGGCAAAATTTATTTCACCAGAATATACTTAAGGTCCTATAGTTTCTTATACTGTTTTCAATATTGTATATCAAAGAGCCTGAATGCTCTAAACTGAATGAAGCATAAAATGTTATATTCAACTCATCATTTTCATCTCTACATGGTCTTCCCATTAAATATAATAAATTATTCAGGATATATACCTTCATTAATTACTGTTTTTTTGTTTGTTTGTCTGTTATACCACATAGCTTGCAGGATCTTAGTTTCCCGACCAGGGATTGAACCCAGGGCCACAGCAGTGAGTGTTAGAACCCTAACCACTAGACAGCCAGGGAACTCCCTACTAATTACTTTTAAAAACCATGTTTGCTTATTGTTCTTAGTTAAAAAGATGGTGTATTTTAAATATATATTTAATTATATTCATTGTTTGCCAAAGTTAAAACTTTGTTTTGACATTTAGATAATAAAAATAAATTTATAGAAAAAAGTTAAATGTCATTAAAATTAAATAGTTTCAGAACATAACTACATAATTGTCTTTTTTTCCCTGTCTTTTTTATCTTGAGAACAAAAAATCTTAAATTAGTTCTATGCGGCTAAGATGACTTAAAACTGTTTTTCTTCTTAATGTTTTTGCTAATTCTCAATATTCATACTTTTTTTAATCTTGGCCTTTATATTTTACAGCCTGACTTCTTGTACACTTGAAATAACTGCTCCTTCTAGAGTTCCAGTACTCCTGTCTCTCAATGTAGAGAGATAAATTATCTAGTTGAAATCTAAATCTGGAGAAGGCAATGGCAACCCACTCCAGTACTCTTGCCTGGAAAATCCCATGGGCGGAGGAGCCTGGTAGGCTGCAGTCCATGCGGTCGCTACGAGTCGGACACAACTGAGTGGCTTCACTTTCACTTTTCACTTTCATGCGTTGGAGAAGGAAATGGCAACCCACTCCAGTGTTCTTGCCTGGACAATCCCAGGGATGGCGGAGCCTGGTGGGCTGCCGTCTATGGGGTACCACAGAGTCAGACACGACTGAGGCGACTTAGCAGCAGCAAAATCTAAATCTAATCTCTGAAGTTATCTTATTAGTCTTTAAAACATCTAAATATTAAGATTTTTTTTCTCTTTTGAGACTGTTCAAAACAAAGACATTTACATATTATTTAATTACATTTATCATTCCACCTACACGTACAAATTTTGAAATTGTGGGTTTTATTTCTAAACTGCCACATAAATTCACAATAGAAACCATTTTTTTTTAACTGAGTGCAACCACTACAACAAAATGGCATAACAAACAATTAATAAAATTATAACACTTATTCTCCTACCACACAGTTTTGCATATTAGTAACAAATGTCCCTTAAAGTTAATATATTGATCCTTCCATTAGAGTTTTTACAGTGCATTGTCATTACTATAGTTTCCAGAAAATGCAGGGTTGCCTATGTAATACAACTGTAAACTACAGTATAAATCAGCATAAACACATTTAGAACTTATCATAAAAGTACTTAGTAATACATTAACTGCAAAACCATTCCTCTAACTGTAGCCCTGTAAAAGATGAAAATGACATGGAATATTATCCAAAGCCTTTTGTCCCTGTCATACTCATTTACTCTGAAAACAAACTGCAAAGTGATAACATTAAGGCAACTTTTCTCTATTTTTACAAGAAATAAAAGGTCCGTTGAAAGTAATAAACCTTTATGTTTTTCTAATCTAATTGCCATCAGTGTGTGGAATTATTCTGAAAGGGAAAATGATGTAATACATAGTTACATGTAGCTGAGACAGAACAATGAAAAGTATCAAGAAATATTGGAACCAGTCTCCTTGTGAATATTTTGGGGAGTACCCTCTTTATTGGAGCTGATATAAACCTAGTTTTTGCTCTGTGGAAGCATCTAAATTCTAGCGAGATCAGAGTCATAGACAGGCTTTTCCTTCAAAAAGCAGTTAATTTCAGGAATAATTAATAAGCATCCACTCTGTGCTGACCGCTAGAGAAGCCTTGAGAAAAGGATAGAATTGAGGTAATGAAGAGAAACCAAAGCTATATTTTCTTCTATTCTCCAGTTTTTCTTTAAGTATGTGAGAAAGCCTAAATTCAAAGAAACATATTAAAACTTTGATTGTTTATTGATACAAGCAAGATGCAAATGGTCAATAACTCCCCTTTTCTCCTCAATTCTCTTTAGGTGAATTTGCTTGAGAAAGGTTTCACTAACTCCTAAAATAGCTAGCAAAAAGGCATTATATTACTGTGTTCATCTTTTGTCTGGTGCCATTTTTTTCTCCTATTCTCTTTATCTTGGAATTGATATAATTTAATTATTTTGCTATAATTTTTCTAGTCAAGTCTTCTAGGTAAATATGGGCTTTCTTTATTTTTATTTTCAACCTTGTCTCTATCGTAATTTATGTCTTAGCTGTTTTTATACATCTTCACTGTGTTATAGGCAAAAAAAAAAGCATCCTGTGCAAAGCAAGAAAATTATGTATCACAGAACATTGCTCTACCAAACAGTTCTGAAATGACAGAGGTTGGATGGATATTGGTGAAGTGGGTAGCTAAAGAGACTGTTGAAGGGTTGGTTGTGAAGAATCTTAAGCACCATACCAAGAGCCATATAACTTAACAATGGAAAATAAAATAACTTAGCAGTTAAAAAAAGATGAAGGATTTCAAGCCATAATAGTTTTGTTTGCATTTGAAATATCAGTGCAGCAGCTGGAATCAAGAATAGAATAGAATGGATAGAAGCTAAAAAACATTTAGGGATGGTTAAAGCAATCAAAAGGAGGGATAATAGAATAGTGGGAGTGGGGATAGAGGTAAAACAAATTTGATGGATGTGTGTTATATAACTGAAAGTTTTAATGGAAGTTGGCAGTTAACTAAACATATAAGATGAATGAAAGAGAAAGCTGAAAATTAGTTTAAGCCAGAGGTCCTCAAACTTTTTTTAAAGGGTCATAGTTTGCAATGCATGGTTTAAGCAATTGGATGAGTTACAGTGACATTGACTGTTTTCTTCTAAGAGTTTTAGGAGTTCAGATCTTAAAAGTAAATTCAAAACTCTCAGACAATGTGTGGCAATACAACCAATTCATAACAAATTTTTTGGTGTCAACAAACTGAAAAGGCAATACATAAAATGAGAACATGACTTCATGTCTTTAAAAATCTAATTTTAATAAGTCATTTTTAGTATCCTCAAAATGGTGTCTTTCAGATATGGATCAAATAAAAATATTAATACATACTGCAAATTTTTAAGCCATGGAAGCCCCTTTTAGTTTTATATGCTCAAAATTAATGTCAACCAAAAGGTCAGTTCCTTATGTATGTTTTACTTCTAGTACTATGGTCATGGTGTCAATAATAATAACTTTACACATTAGTTTCCTTTTTGTGTTTCCTGGTCCTGATAAGCATGTTCATTCTCCCAAGTACCTTAGTTTGTGATGTCTAAAGTAGGTGATGGTTCTTCACATCAGTCACGCTGAGTAATCATGTTAGGTTTGTTCTCTTTCAGCTTAATAATTTTCAATTAGCTTAAGCTTTATATATTATCTTAATTATAATTAGCTTTAGTTTTAAACTCTATAAAATATTTAAAGTTAAACTTTCTAAAACATAAAAATATGTTCTGTCCCAATTGTATGGCAGATTGTGTGTTCTTAGTCACTCAGTCATGTCTGGCTCTTTGCAACCCCATGGACTGTAGCCTCCCACGTTCCTCTGTCCATGGGGATTCTCCAGTCAAGAATACTGAAATGGGTTGCCATGCCCTCCTCCAGGGGCTCTTCCCAACCCAGGGATGGAACCCAGGTCTCCAGCATTGCACGAGGATTCTTTACCAATTGAGCCACCAGGAAAGCCTGTATGGTAGATTAGGTTTTCTAAAATGTCTTCCCGCTGAAAGCAACTATATCTTGAAAAAGTATTTACATTCATTCCTAGGTCTCCACAAGGAATTGCTTCTGGGATTTTGTTTTTGTTGTTTAATCACTAAGTCGTGTCCAAGTCTTTAAGACCCCATGGACTATATTCCACTAGGCTCATCTGCCCATGGGATTTCAGATACCAAAATCTGAGGATGCTGAGGTCTCTCATGTAAAATGGGGTAGTGTTTGCACTTAATCCCACAAATCCACCCATATATTAATACTTTAAATCATCTCTATTATACTTAATACAATGTAAATGCTATGTAAGTAGTTGTGAATACAGTATGAATAGTAAGTAGATACTGTGCCTCTGTGGTACTGGGCAAATTCAATTTTTTTTTTTTTTTTTAATCAGGTGGGTTGATGTGGGATGCACAGATTCAGAGCAACAACTCTACTCATTTTTTTATACCTAGGCTTGTGGGAAATAAAAGACTACTCTGAGCCTCCCTACCCCTACCATATGACTAAAACTGAGCTGTGAACAGTGAACAGTAAGCAAATGGTAGATGGTATATCCTTTGAGCAAAGGCCATGCCAACCCTGAATCAGGACTTTGTCACAGCAGGGAAATTGAACGTGATCAGTCAGTTCAGTTGGTCAGTCGTGTCTGACTCTTTGCAACACCATGAACCACAGCACACCAGGCCTCTCTGTCCATCACCAACTCCTGGAGTACACACAAACTCATGTCCATCTAGGCGGTGATGCCATCCAGCCATCTCATCCTCTGTCGTCCCCTTCTCCTTTGCCCAATCCCTTCCAGCATCAGGGTCTTTTCAAATGAGTCAGCTCTTCGCATCAGGTGGCCAAAGTACTGGAATTTCAGCTTCAACATCAGTCCTTCCAATGAACACCCAGCACTGATCTCCTTTAGAATGGACTGGCTGGATCTCCTTGCAGTCCAAGGGACTCTCAAGAGTGTTCTTCAACACCACAGTTCAAAACATAAATTATTCGGCACTCAGCTTTCTTCACAGTCCAGCTCTCACATCCATACATGACCACTGGAAAAACCATAGCCTTGACTAGACGGACCTTTGTTGGCAAAGTAATGTCTCTGCCCCTTAATATGCTATCTAGGTTAGTCATAACTTTCCTTCCAAGGAGTAAGCATCTTTTAATTTCATGGCTGCAATCACCATCTACAGTGATTTTGGAGCACATAAAAATAAAGTCAGCCACTGTTTCCACTGCTTCCCCATCTATTTGCCATGAATTGATGGGACCAGATGCCATAATCTTCGTTTTCTGAATGTTGAGCTTTAAGCCAACTTCTTCACTCTCCTC
>NW_011495034.1:10533779-10534119 GCF_000754665.1 Bison bison bison | reverse complement strand
GCACTCATCTCACAAGCTTAAAATGTAATGCTCAAAATTCTCCAAGCCAGGCTTCAACAGTATGTGAACTATGAACTTCCAGATGTTTAAGCTGGATTTAGAAAAGGCAGAGGAACCAGAGATCAAATTGCCAACATCCATTGGCTCATAGGAAAAGCAAGAGAGTTCCAGAAAAACGTCTACTTCTGCTTTATTGACTATGTCAAAGCCTTTGACTGTGTGGACGGCAATAAACTGTGAAAAATTCTTCAATAGATGGGAATAACAGACCACCTGACCTGCCTCTTGAGAAACCTGTATGCAGTTCAGGAAGCAACCGTTATTATTATTTTTTTTTTAT
>NW_011495034.1:10532585-10533679 GCF_000754665.1 Bison bison bison | reverse complement strand
AGCTTTCCTTATAGTCCAACTCTCACATCCATACATGACCACTGGAAAAACCATAGCCTTGACTAGACGGACCTTTGTTGGCAAAGTAATGTCTCTGCCCCTTAATATGCTATCTAGGTTAGTCATAACTTTTCTTCCAAGGAGTAAGCATTTTTTAATTTCATGGCTGCAATCACCATCTACAGTGATTTTGGAGCACATAAAAATAAAGTCAGCCACTGTTTCCACTGCTTCCCCATCTATTTGCCATGAATTGATGGGACCAGATGCCATAATCTTCGTTTTCTGAATGTTGAGCTTTAAGCCAACTTCTTCACTCTCCTCTTGCACTTTCTTCAAGAGGCTCTTTAGTTGTTCTTCACTTTCTGCCATAAGGGTGGTGTTATCTGCATACCTAAGGTTATTGATATTTCTCCCAGCGATCTTGATTCCAGTTTGTGCTTCCTCCAGCCCAGCATTTCTCATGATGTACTCTGCATATAAGTTAAATAAGTAGGGTGACAATATTGATACTCCTTCACTAAATAAGATTAAGGGACTAGAGTGTCACATCAAAGAGCTACATAGAGAATTGGACAGTATTCCCTACACCAACCTTCTGAATTCCCACAGCTTTACAAAATAAATAAATGGATATAGGAGTACAAAGATATGTTATCTTTTTTAAATACTACCAAAATTTCTGAAAGAAAAATATGTTCTGGATTACAGGTCCTATTTACAGGCAGCCTTTATCTTAGTAATTTTTGATTTTAAGTTTTCTCTTCCTGTACAGAAAGTGAAACAAGGAAAATACACATTTTTTTTTTTGAGTGAATAAAATGATTTCAACTATTGTTATTGTTTCCCTTTTTTTTCTGTAGGTTCCAAATAGAAAAATGTTTAGCAAGTGTTATGCTGGGTTGCGAGGTCAAGTAGGCCTTAGGAAGCATCACTAAGAACAAAAGCTAGAGGAGGTGATGGTATTTCAGTTGAGCTCTTTCAAATCCTAAAAGGTGATGCTGTGAAAGTGCTGCACTCAGTATGCCAGCAAATTAGGAAAACTCAGCAGTGGTCACAGGACTGGAAAAGGTCAGTTTTCATTCCAATCCCAA
>NW_011495034.1:10519229-10532485 GCF_000754665.1 Bison bison bison | reverse complement strand
GATGGGAATAACAGACCACCTGACCTGCCTCTTGAGAAACCTGTATGCAGTTCAGGAAGCAACAGTTATTATTATTATTTTTTTTTATTTTAATTGGAGGCTAATTACTTTACAATATTGTAGTGGTTTTTGCATTACATTGACATGAATCAGCCATGGATGTACATGTTGTCCCCATCCTGAACCACTTCCCACCTCCCTTCCCATCCCATCCCTCAGGGTCATCCCAGTGCACCAGCCCTGAGCACCCTGTCTCATGTATTGAACATGGACTAGCAATCTGTTTCACATATGATAATATACATGTTTCAACACTGTTCTCTCAAATCACCTACCCAGGCCTTCTCCCACAGAGTCCAAAAGACTGTTCTATATATCTGTGTCTCTTGCTGTCTTGCATATAGGGTCATTGTTACCATCTTTCTAAATTCCACATATATGCATTAGTATACTGTATTGGTATTTTTCTTCCTGATTTACTTCACTCTGTATAATAGGCTCCAGTTTCATCCACCGCATTAGAAATGATTCAAATATATTCTTTTTAATGGCTTAGTAATATTCCATTGTGTATATGTACCACAGCTTTCTTATCCATTCGTCTGCTGGTGGACGTCTAGGTTGTTTCCATGTCCTAGCTATTGTAAAACAGTGTTGTGATGAACATTGGGGTACATGAGTCTCTTTCAATTCTAGTTTCCTTGGTGTGTATGCCCAACAATAGGATTGCTGGGTCATATAGCAGTTCTATTTCCAGTTTTTTGAGGAATCTCCACACTGTTCTCCATAGTGGCTGTATTAGTTTGCATCCAACAGTGTAAGAGTGTTCCCTTTTCTCCACACCCTCTCCAGCATTTATTATTTGTATACTTTTGGATAGCAGCCATTCTGACTGGTGTGAGATAGTACCTCATTGTGGTTTTGATTTACATTTCTCTGATAATGAATGATATTGAACATCTTTTCATGTGTTTGTTAGCCATCTGTATGTCTTCTTTGGATAAATGTCTGTTTAGTTCTTTGGCCATTTTTTTTGATTGGGTCATTTATTTTTCTGGAATTGCACTATTGGAGTTGTTTGTATATTTTTGAGATTAATTCTTTGTCAGTTGCTTCATTTGCTATTATTATCTCCCATTCTGAAGGCTGTCTTTTCACCTTGCTTATAGTTTCCTTCATTGTGCAAAAGCTTTTAAGTTTAATTAGATTCTGTTTGTTTATTTTTGCTTTTATTTCCTTTACTCTGGGAGGTGGGTCATAGAGGATCCTGCTGTGATTTATGTCAAAGAGTGTTTTGCCAATGTTTTCCTCTAGGAGTTTTATAGTTTCTGGTCTTACATTTAGATCTTTAATCCATTTTGAGTTTATTTTTGTGTATGGTGTTAGAAACTGTTCTAGTTTCATTCCTTTACAAGTGGTTGACAGTTGTCCCAGCACAACTTGTTAAAGAGATTGTCTTTTTTCCATTGTATATTCTTGCCTCCTTTGTCAAAGATAAGGTGTCCATAGATGCGTGGATTTATCTCTGGGCTTTCTTTTTTGTTCCATTGATCTATATTTCTGTCTTTGTGCCAGTACAATACTGTTTTGATGACTGTAGCTTTGTAGTATAGCCTGCAGTCAGGCAGGTTGATTCCCAGTTCCATTCTTCTTTGTCAAGATTGCTTTGGCTATTCAACGTTTTTTGTATTTCCATACAAATTGAGAAATTATTTGTTCTAGTTCTGTGAAAAATACCATTGGTAGCTTGATAGGGATTGCATTGAATCTATAGATTGCTTTGGGTAGTATACACATTTTAACTATATTGATTCTTCTGATCCAAGAACGTGGTATATTTCTCCATCTATTTGTGTCGTTTTGATTTCTTTCATCAGTGTTTTATAGTTTTCTGTATATAGGTCTTTTGTTTCTTTAGGTAGATATATTCCTAAGTATTTTATTCTTTTAGTTGCAATGGTGAATGGAATTGTTTCCTGAATTTCTCTTTCTGTTTTATCATTGTTAGTGTATAGGAATGAAAGGGATTTCTGTGTGTTAATTTTATATCCTGCAACTTTACTATAGTCATTGACTAGTTCTAGTCATTTTCTGGTGAAGTCTTTAGGGTTTTCTGTGTAGAGGATCATGTCATCTGCAAACAGTGAGAGTATTACTTTTTCTTTTCCAATCTGGATTACGTTTATTTCTTTTTCTTCTCTGATTGCTGTGGATAAAACTTCCAAAACTGTTGAATAGTAGTGGTGAGAGTGGGCACCCTTGTCTTGTTCCTGACTTTAGGGGAAATGCTTTCAATTTTTCACCAGTGAGTTTGCTGTGGGTCTGTCATATATAGCTTTTATTATATTGAAGTTTGTTCCTTCTATTCCTGCCTTCTGCAGAGTTTTATCATAAATGGATGTTGAATTTTGTCAAAGGCTTTCTCTGCATCTATCGAGATAGTCATATGGTTTTTATCTTGCAATTTGTTAATGTGGTGTATTGCATTGATTGATTTGTGGATATTAAAGAATCCTTGCATCCCTAGGATAAAGCCCACTTGGTCATGATGTATGATCTTTTTACTATGTTGTTGGATTTTGTTTGCTAGAATTTTGTTAAGGATTTTTGCATCTATGTTCATCAGTGATATTGGCCTGTGGTTTTCTTTTTTTGTGGCATCTTTGTCAGGTTTTGTTATTAGGGTGATGGTGGCCTCATAGAATGAGTTTGGAAATTTACCTTCCTCTGCAATTTTCTGGAAGAGTTTGAGTAGAATAGGTGTTAGCTCTTCTCTAAATTTTTGGTAGAATTCAGCTGTTAAGCTGTCTGGTCCTGGGCTTTTGTTTGCTGGAAGATTTCTGATTACATTTTCAGTTTCCATGGTTATGATGGGTCTGTTAAGATTTTCTATTTCTTCCTGGTTCAGTTTTAGAAGGTTATACTTTTCTAAGAATTTGTCCATTTCTTCCAAGTTGTCCATTTTATTGGCATATAGTTGCTGATAGTTGTCTCTTATGATCCTTTGTATTTCTGTGTTGTCTGTTGTGATTTCTCCATTTTCATTTCTAATTTTGTTGATTTGGTTCTTATCCCTTTGTTTCTTGATGAGTCTGGGTAATGGTTTGTCTATTTTATTTATCTTCTAGAAGAACCAGATTTTAGCTTTGTTGATTTTTGCTATGGTCTCTTTTGTTTCTTTTGCATTTATTTCTGCCTTAATTTTTATGATTCCTTTCCTTCTACTAACCCTGGGGTTCTTAATTTCTTTCTTTTCTAGTTGCTTTAGTTGTAGAGTTAGGTTATTTATTTGACTTTTTTCTGTTTCTTCAGGTAAGCCTGTATTGCTCTGACCCTTCCACTTAGCACTGCTTTTACAGTGTCCCATAGGTTTTGGGTTGTTGTGTTTTCATTTTCATTCATTTCTATGCATATTTTGATTTCCTCTATGATTTCTTGGTTATTCAGAAGCATGTTGTTTAGCTTCCATATGTTGGAATTTTTAATAGTTTTTTCCCCTGTAGTTGACATCTAATCTTACTGCATTGTGATCAGAAAATATGCTTTGGATGATTTCAAATTTTTTTGAATTTATCAAAGCTAGATTTATGGCCCAGGATGTGATCTATCCTGGAGAAGGTTCCATGTGCATTTGAGAAAAAGGTGAAATTCATTGTTTTGGGGTGAAATGTCCTATAGATATCCATTAGGTCTAACTGATCCATTGTATCATTTAAAGTTTGTGTTTCCTTGATAATTTTCTTTAGTTGATATATCCATAGGTGTGATTGGGGTGTTAAAGTCTCCCACTATTATTGTTTTATTGCTAATTTCCCCTTTCATACTTGTTAGCTTTTGCCTTATTTATTGTGGTGCTCCTATGTTGAGTGCATATATATTTATAATTGTTATATCTTCCTCTTGGATTGATCCTTTGATCATTATGTAGTGTCCTTCTTTGTCTCTTTTCACAGCCTTTGTTGAAAAGTCTATTTTATCTGATATGAGTATTTCTACTCCTGCTGTCTTTTGGTCTCTATTTGCATGAAATATCTTTTTCCAGCCCTTCACTTTCAGTCTGTATGTGTCCCTTGTTTTGAAGTGGGTCTCTTGTAGACAGCATATATAGGGGTCTTGTTTTTGTACCCATTCAGCCAGTCTTTGTCTTTTTGTTGGGGCATTCAACCCATTTACATTTAAGGACATTAAAGATAATTATTGATAAGTATGATCCCATTGCCATTTACTTTGCTGCTTTGGATTTGAGTTTATAAACCTTTTGTTTTTCCTGTCTAGAGAAGATCCTTTGGCATTTGTTGAAGAACTGGTTTGGTGGTGCTGAATTCTCTCAGCTTTTGCTTGTCTATAAAGCTTTTGATTTCTTCTTCATATTTGAATGAGATCCTTTCTGGGTACAGTAATCTGGGTTGTAGGTTTTTCTCTTTCATCGCTTTAAGTATGTCCTGCCATTCCCTTCTGGCCTGAAGAGTTTCTATTGAAAGATCAGCTGTTATCCTTATGGGAATCCTCTTGTGTATTATTTGTTGTTTTTCTCTTGCTGCTTTTAATATTTGTTCTTTGTGTTTGATCTTTGTTAATTTGATTAATATTTGTCTTGAGGTGTTTTGTCTTGGGTTTATCCTGTTTGGGACTCTCTGGTTTTCTTGGACTTGGGTGACTATTTCCTGCCCCATTTTAGGGATGTTTTCAACTGTTATATCCTCAAGTATTTTCTCATGGCCTTTCTGTTTGTCTTCTTCTTCTGGGACTCTTATGGTTCGAATTTTGGGGCATTTGACATTGTTCCAGAGGTCTCTGAGTTTGTCCTCATTTCTTTTGATTCTTTTTTCTATTTTCCTCTCTGCTTCATTTATTTCCACCATTCTATCTTCTACCTCACTTATCCTATCTTCTGCCTCTGCTGACAGAGGGTGAGATGGTTGGATGGCATCACTGGCTGGACATGAGTTTGAGTAAACTCTGGGAGTTCGCAATGGACAGGGAGGCCTGGTGTGCTCCAATCCATGGGGTCATAAAGAGTTGGACACAACTGACAATGGAGCTGATCTGAACTGATGCTGGATATCATTAAATTTCTGATCTTCTCTTTAGGAGTTTTAGTTGCTCTTCATTTAACATGTCAGACTGGGAACAATCCACTGTACAGAATCATCTCTTTGGTTCATCCTTGAGCATCTGTGGGTATTAGTGTCTGTGAGGTCTGTTGGAATCAACCCCCCAAGAATACCAAGCAACAACTGTTAGAACAGGGAATTAAAATTTATCTAAATCGAAAAGCCCAAAGCTTTTAATTGTTCTAACTTCTAAGTGATTTAGAAAAAGCTTTGTGAGTGTGGACATAACTTCTTGCCATATGATAAATAAGCAATAACCTTATGAGTAACTTCGTGTAACCAAAGGGTAAATTCAAATATTTGATTCTGGTGCTCTTATATATAATTAAACAATGAGGCTATTGTCAATTTTACGTACCCTTGGGTTCCCTTACACTGAGAATACTCCTCTGTTTCCTAAACCTCCACAATCACTCCCTAGAGAGAGCATTCTTACTCTCTTCTAAGACAGAAGATTTCACAAATTTCTGGAGGCAAACAGGGATGGGGAAATAGGGATAAGACAGGGCATCAAATTTGTTACAAAGAAGCCCAAGCACTTATCACTGTGATTGATAAACTGTCACCTTGGAAACTGAGTTGAAGATAATTGCTTCCATTATTTTTCAAGACAGAAATGAAATTTAAATGTCAAATTTAACAAAATTTGAGTTACCAGTTAAGGAAGCTGAAAAAATCTATATGAAATATTTTTTCCAGGAAAAGGCATTATGTCAGCACATTGGGTGATTGAAAGCTTTTAAATTTACCTAAGAAAAGTGTTTTTAAATGACTTCATTTATTCTTTTTTTTTTTTTTAATAGCCCTGGAAATTGTTATGCAAAATCTCAGAGAGACTCCTGGGTGTGATGTTGAGAGGCAATTTCAACACCTATTAGAGAACTTCACAATGATATATAACCTGTTGTGTCTTACTGCTTAACCACATAATGGCATTTAGAAATGGTTCAAACTGCCTGGCAAAAATATCTTGCCATATGCTCTTATGGCTACCTGTATTTTTATTATGATTTTTATGTCATAAGAAAACTTATTAAAGTACTCAGAAAACATCTTCAGTAAATAGCCATAGTGGAATCACCAAGCAGCACAACAACTCTATGAAGAAAGAGTATACCTGATAAGAATTACTTTTTCATTAGGTATTGCTATTATAAAACATGCATATTTTTTTAAGCTCTCCTAAACCCACTCCAGTATTCTTGCCTGGAAAATCTCATGGACGGAGAAGCCTGGTGGGCTATAGTCTATGGGGTTGCAAAGAGTTGGACACGACTTTAAACCTGTCTCAGAAACATTATCACTAAAGCAAGATCAGTGAGACCACTTAGTGTCATATTATATATATTCAGAGAAATAAATTGATAACTTTTTTTGTATCCCTGACATAACAGGCAGTTATTTATCATTAATGTATCTTATTATGGAAGTGGTAAAATATGACAGGATATTGCCTATCTTCACATGTCATATATACCTCATATTCTTTTTTTTTTTTCTTTCAAAAACATTTTATTTATTTAATTTATTTTTTTCTGTATGCATTTTTGTATTTTCTTTTTTTTTCTAATTTTATTTTATTTTTAAACTTTACATAATTGTATTAGTTTTGCCAAATATCAAAATGAATCCGCCACAGGTATACATGTGTTCCCTATCCCGAACCCTCCTCCCTCCTCCCTCCCCGTACCATCCCTCTGGGCCGTCCCAGTGCACCAGCCCCAAGCATCCAGCATCGTGCATCGAACCTGGACTGGCAACTCGTTTCCTACATGATATTTTACATGTTTCATTGCCATTCTCCCAAATCTTCCCACCCTCTCCCTCTCCCACAGAGTCCATAAGACTGTTCTATACATCAGTGTCTCTTTTGCTGTCTTTATTTTTAAACTTTACAATATTGTATTAGTTTTGCCAAATATCTAAATGAATCCACCACAGGTATACCTCATATTCTTAATTAACTATAAAATCAAGGTATAAACAAATTCCTAAAATGTTATACAATAAAATAAATGTTTGCTATTGGTAATATAAAATATTTTATTATTTCATTTATGGAAATAACATGTATCTGGAGAATCTATAAATCAAAAGCATATTGAATTATCAAATGCTTGTATTTAGATTTTAAAACAAATACGTAGAAGTTACTTTTAGAAAAAATATTTTACCTCAAATAATATTTTTTAATAAAAATATTTTCAAAATAGTAAAAGTCAAAGCAGTATATAAGAATGCTATCTTGCTTTAAGATTGACTGCATTTATGGGAATACTTTGGACACACCTAAGTAAAGTTTTCAAGTAAGTGACACTTGTCTTTGGCTGTTTTCTACGTCCTATGTCAGAAATTTTCAACTCTGCAATGCAGTGGAACAACATTCACAAAGAAACTTATCTAGTTTCCCACCAAAACCATATCTAAGTTGGATAATCAGCTTTCACCGGTGTAAATGAAAGTATTTAGACAATTTTGTGTCCATAGCATCCTTTCTTAAAATTTATCTATTGGAGTATAGTTGCTTTACAAAGTTATGTTAGTTTCTGCTGTACAGCAAAGTGAATCAACTCCATGTGTACCTGGTGATGGAAGGAAGCTAAATGTCCATCAGTAGAGGAATGGATAAAGACGTGGCACATGTATACAGTGGAAAATTGCTCAGCCATAAAAAGGAATGAAATTGTGTCATTTGCAGAGACATGGGTGGACCTAAAGGTTGTCATACAGAGTGAAATAAGTCATAAAAAGAAAAATACTTGATATCAGTGCATATATGTGAAATATAGGAAAATGGTACAGATGTACTTATTCACAAAGCAGAAATAGAGACACAGACATGGAGAATGAATGTATGGACTCCAAGGGGCAGGAGGGGAAGGGGGGATGAATTGGGAGATTAGGATTGACATACATACACACTACTATGTATAAAATAGGTAACTAATATGAACCTACTGTACAGCACAGGGAACTGTACTCAAATGTTCTGTGGTGACCTAAAGGGCAAGGAAATAATGGCATCTTTTACTCAACATTATTTTTTTAATTGACTCATGCCATTACATGTAACAGTAATTTAACTCATTTCATTATTTAAATATGTTTTTTTCCATATTAATATTTATTCATATTAATACTGATCATATGGATTGTTTCTAATTTGAGGCTGTTCTATATAATGCACCTATAAATATTATTTTAGTGGACACAAAACTTACTTACCTACTCAGATTCCCTCAGATATATGGCATGCATTTCTCAAGTTTTGAATAGGACTTTTATATCTCTTTTACTGTAATCAGTTTTGCAATACAAGGTAAATTTTTCTTAACAATTATAGGGTCATGATTACTTGCTTATTTTTTGTCCTGTTTTAATAAAAAAATTTCCTATATAGTTGAATTTTTATTCACTTTAAATAGTGGTTTTGTGTGGGTCAGTAAAATTGGTATTTTACTTTAAGTACTTTAGGGGAAGTTTTTTTTTTTTTTTTCCTTTTCTACTATTGTTTAATTATAAGATATTGAATGCATAGTTTCCTGTGTTCTATAGTAGGACCTTGTTGTTCATCTATTTCATACATAATAGTTTGTATGGGCCAATCCCAAACTCCTAATTTATTCCTCCACCTCTCCCTTCCATTTGGTAACCATAAATTTGTTTTTTATGTATGTGAATCTGTTTCTATTTTGTAAGTAAGTTCATTTGTATTATTTTTTTTTCTATTCCACATAAAAACGGTATCATGCTACATTTGTCCTTCATTGTCTGACTTACCTTACTCAGAATGATCACTTCTGAGTCCATCCTTCAATATTGCTACAAATGACATTATTTTCTTTTTTATGGCTGAATAATATTCCATTATGTGTGTGTATGTGTATATATATATACACATATATCACATCTTCTTTATCCATTCATCTAACAATGGACAATTAAGTTCCTTCCATGTTTTGGCTGCTGTAATAGTGCTGCTATGAACATTGAGGCATGTTTCTTTCCAGAGTTTTCTCTGGACATATGCCCAACAGTGGGATTTCTGTATTATTGGTAACTCGGTTTTTAGTTTTTTGTGGAACCTCCATGCTATTCTCCATAGTGGCTATACCAATATACATTCCATCCAATAATGTAGAAGGGATTCTTTTTCTTCACACCTTCTCCAGCATTTATTATTATAGACTTTTTGATGATCGCCATTCTGGTGTGAATTGATACGTCCTTGTATTTTGATTTGCATATCTTTGACAATTAGTGATGCAGAGCATCTTTTCATATGCTTGTTGGTGATCTTGTATGTTTGCTTTGGGGAAATGTCTATGTAGGTCTTCTGTCCATTTTTTGTTGTTGTTGTTGTTCTTATTGAGTTGTATGAGGTTTGGGGAGATTTTTGAGATCTATTATTATACTCTCACCTATGCACAGAAAACACACACAAACACGTACTTAGTCACATCTAGTATATATATTATATTCAAAGTATTTAATGACTACACTTTGACTGATAACCATTATGTAAACATAGAGAAGTTGTGTGGATCCAAGGCAATATTCCAGAATCCATATATTAGAAAGGATAATGGTCCCTGATCTCGAAAAGCTCCTACTCTAGTAGGAGAAACAGATATATGAATAAGTGACCACAATGTAGTGTATAAAGCATAATTGATGTATTGGTATGGGGTTTTGGAGCACAAGAAGCAAAATTCTCTAGTAAAAGGGATGATGGAATTCTCCAGATTAAAAGGGAAGTGATAAGATTAATGAGAATTAACAATACTTGAAAAGATATGAAATAGCGAGAAATATTATTTGATTCAGGAGAATCTTTGAGTTAGCTAATAACTTTAAAATGAAACACAGTCAATATAGGAATGCTATAAAAAGAAAGTAGCACCCAGAAGCTGTAGAATTTATATCTATTCCATGAGAAAGCCTCTTCAAAATTTTAATGCCATGTTATTGAGCTGCATAACAGTCATGTAAACACCACTACATAAGTATATATAAATGCTGTGATCAATTATGTTAGTTCACCTTAGGTCCTAATGTCACACTGAGTACTTTGTAAAAAAATAAACTGCAGTGGCTGTGATTTTTTCAGTGTTTTTCATATTAATTTGTATTAATAATACTTCAAGTTTTTCAATCATATTTAAGCTAATGCACAGTGAATAGCTTCAATGTTCTGTTTTTACAGTGATATTTATTGCAGAAAATGAGAGTATATCTTATAATATGGTAGCTACAGAGATGTGTTGCTATCTTCCTATTTTTCAAAGTTGTATTTTCAGAAAGTAATAGTACTCACATAGAGTTGCTATTGGAAACTGACAATATCTGAGTTTTCTTGCTAAATATGATAGTCTGAAGAATTTTACAGGATAGAACATTTTCTTTTCAATGACTTGAGAGTCTTTTTGGAGATTTCAGAATGTTTATTTAAAATAACAGAAAAGTATGGAATGAGATATATAGCTATCAATAGGATCAGTATCATTTTTTTAATGAAGCATGTAATAGAGCATAAACAGGAAGGATTATTCAAAAAAGAATATGGATGATGTAAAGACAAGTTTTCCATTTCACATTTAGCTTGTATGTGGCTCTAAAAAAGATGAGAGGAGACTGATATGAAAGAGTCCTTCTAAACACTGGATGTTCTCCCAGAGTTGATACAGTGTCAGAAGGCAGTGCCTACTTTGTGTGAGGCTAGTTTCTCTTCCTAGCAGAGTCACATTAGAGCCCCATGTCCCCTTTCTGATTAACTTAAAATTGTCTCTGAGGGGCATTTGCTACTGTGACATCAGAAATACCCTATTGCTTGCTTTAAATAGTAGAAGCATCTTACTCTCTAGCCACTCAACTTCCTTAACTTAGTGCAGTGACTCCTAAAACCTATGAGATTGCCTTGCTCTCATAGAATTGAAACTTGCTCTCATTTGGAAATTGGTTATAATTATCAATTTTTAATTAGCTTCCTTTTAATAATTGTATATATATAAAAACTTGATCTTGCACTATTCAACACTTATCATCTATACTCATTTTTAATATTTAAGTCTAAGTCTGTCTTTCTTTTCTATTAAGTTCACTTTTTGGTTGGTTTGCTTTATGTCATTTTTTTCTACCTTTCATCATTCTGAATTAAACATTCTTTTTCATCTTAAAAACAGATATAGCTATTTTCTAGGAACAAATATCCAGCAGGTTGGTGTCTATACTATTTTCAAATGATTTCTCAAGGGATACTCCTGTCATAAACAACAGAACAGTAACTAGGTATCTTTTCTACTACTAAAATAGCACTAAAGTGTTTAAATCTTGGAAAGACAGAGGATTGTATTTTGAGTTCTCAAGGATTTTTTTTTCCTGTGTCTGTATAAATAGAAACTCTTTAAAAGTAATTTTCAGTTCATAATCCTGAAATTGTGTTGTTTCTAATGGAGATATTTGGATATGGTAAAATTCAAAGTGTATATCATCCAATAAAAAAGTCATATGTGAAAAGATACAAGGAAATACATCCCATAACTAGGAGAATAATCCATTAGAACATACATAGAATTGACACATATGTAAGGATCGGCAAGCATTAATATATGTTTATATTTTTTATGTTAAACTATAAGAAAAATTAAGTGAAACATTAATGATAAAAAGGATTGAACTTGAAAATTCCAAATGCAAAACAATGAATCTAAACACAGACCATACTTATTTTACAAAAATTAACTGAAAATGGGTCATAGGCCTGAAAGGTTGCTGCTATGAGACGTTTGCAATGCCAGGATTTGTGACCTCCTGAGGAGAGAATTTTGATCTGGGCCCAGAGACCAGGCTTGGTTACTCAGAGCTTTTTGTGTAATAGAATTTTATTAAACTATAAAAGAGATTGAGAAAGCTTCTGTCATAGACATAAGAAGGGGGCAGAAACAATGCCTGCCCACTTGCTAGTTTTTAGCAAGGTGTTTTAGGTGTTTTATGTCTGTGAGAAGGCAATGGCACCCCACTCCAGTACTCTTGCCTGGAAAATCCCATGGACGGAGGAGCCTGGTAGGCTGAAGTCCATGGGGTCGCGAAGAGTCAGACATGACTGAGCGACTTCACTTTCAGTTTTCACTTTCACGCACTGGAGAAGGAAATGGCAACCCACTCCAGTGTTCTTGCCTGGAGAATCCCAGGGACAGGGGAGCCTGGTAGGAGGCCGTCTATGGGGTCGTACAGAGTCGGACACGACTGAAGCAACTTAGCAGCAGCAAGTTTCTAATCAGGTAAGACAAACACCTCAAGGCTGAGGGAGTTTCACCAGGCCCCTCTTCCACAATATGCCTTTTGGAGATAAAATGGCACAAGGTGTGTCATCCCTGGCCATGAAACAAAGGACATGAATACTGGTTTGTTGAGCGATTCAGTCCAAGGTTTGAGAAAATAAAACAAGTTAGTCTTAGGTGGAACCATAAGGCAGATTCCAAAGCAAATATATAGGTTCATTCACATAGCTTAAGAGAAATATTTCCTTAAGAAAAATCATTGGTTAGCTCAAGGTTTGAGAAAAGTTCAGGTAGAATCAGGTGTCATTAAGACAGAATTAAAAGAAGCTTCTTTTAATTTTGTGTAAGGAAAAATATTTCTGCCACTTACAGCTTATTTCTTCCTGTTGCTTGTGGACCTCTGGCCTTCCAAACTGTTACCGTCTCAGGCCTACATGTAAAATACAAACACTATAAAACTCCTAGAAGAAGATAACCTAGGAAAAAAATCTAGAGGACTTGGATTTGGTGGTAATGCTTTTAGATACAATACCAAAGACACAGTCTATGAAAGGAAAAATGAAAATTGAAATTTAATTAAAAGTAAAAGCATGGCTCTGTGAAAGACTTTGCCAAAAGAATTAGAATAAGCTACAGAGCTGGAGAAAATATTTGCAAAAGACACATGTGATAAATGTTGTTCAGGAGCCAGTCATGTCTGACTCTTTGCGACTGCATGGACTGTAGCACGCCAGGCCTCTCTGTCCCTCACAATCTCACAAAGTTTGCCAAATTAATGTCCATTGAATTGGCGATGCCATCAAACCACCTCATCCTCTGATGCCCTCTTCCTTCTGCCCTCAGTCTTAGCCAGCATCAGGAA